>NC_079192.1:151039884-151358773 GCF_029499605.1 Hyla sarda
GGAAAACGGCATTTAACACCAGAGATGGACACTTTGAGTATCTGGTCATGCCCTTTGGTCTATGCAACGCCCCTGCCGTCTTCCAAGACTTTGTTAATGAAATTTTTCGTGATCTCCTATACTCCTGTGTTGTTGTATATCTGGACGATATCCTGATTTTTTCTGCCAATCTTGAAGAACACCGCCAGCATGTCCGTATGGTTCTTCAGAGACTTCGTGATAATCAACTCTATGCCAAAATAGAGAAATGTCTGTTTGAATGCCAATCTCTTCCTTTTCTAGGATACTTGGTCTCTGGCCAGGGACTACAAATGGACCCAGATAAACTCTCTGCCGTCTTAGATTGGCCACGCCCCTCCGGACTCCGTGCCATCCAACGTTTTTTGGGGTTCGCCAATTATTACAGGCAATTTATTCCACATTTTTCTACCATTGTGGCTCCTATTGTGGCTTTAACAAAAAAAAATGCCGATCCCAAGTCTTGGCCTCCTCAAGCGGAAGACGCCTTTAAACGACTCAAGTCTGCCTTTTCTTCGGCTCCCGTGCTCTCCAGACCTGACCCTTCTAAACCCTTCCTATTGGAGGTTGATGCCTCCTCAGTGGGAGCTGGAGCTGTCCTTCTACAAAAAAACTCTTCCGGGCATGCTGTTACTTGTGGTTTTTTTTTCCAGGACCTTCTCTCCGGCGGAGAGGAACTACTCCATCGGGGATCGAGAGCTTCTAGCCATTAAATTAGCACTTGAGGAATGGAGGCATCTGCTGGAGGGATCAAGATTTCCAGTTATTATTTACACCGATCACAAGAACCTCTCCTACCTCCAGTCTGCCCAACGGCTGAATCCTCGTCAGGCCAGGTGGTCTCTGTTCTTTGCCCGATTTAATTTTGAAATTCACTTTCGGCCTGCTGATAAGAACATTAGGGCCGATGCTCTCTCTCGTTCCTCAGATGCCTCTGAAATTGAACTCCCTCCTCAACACATCATTCCTCCTGACTGCCTGATTTCCACTTCTCCAGCCTCCATCAGGCAAACTCCTCCAGGAAAGACCTTTGTTTCTCCACGCCAACGCCTTGGGATCCTCAAATGGGGTCACTCCTCCCATCTCGCAGGTCATGCGGGCATTAAGAAATCTGTGCAACTCATCTCTCGCTTCTATTGGTGGCCGACTCTAGAGACTGATGTGGTGGACTTTGTGCGAGCCTGCACTATCTGTGCCCGGGATAAGACTCCTCGCCAGAAGCCCGCTGGTTTTCTTCATCCTCTACCTGTCCCCGAACAACCTTGGTCTCTGATTGGTATGGATTTTATTACTGACTTACCCCCATCCCATGGCAACACTGTTATTTGGGTGGTCGTTGATCGATTCTCCAAAATGGCACATTTCATCCCTCTTCCTGGTCTTCCTTCAGCGCCTCAGTTGGCTAAACAATTTTTTGTACACATTTTTCGTCTTCACGGGTTGCCTACACAGATCGTCTCGGATAGAGGCGTCCAATTTGTGTCTAAATTCTGGAGGGCTCTCTGTAAACAACTCAAGATTAAATTAAATTTTTCTTCTGCATACCATCCTCAATCCAATGGACAAGTAGAGAGAATTAACCAGATCTTGGGTGACTATTTACGACATTTTGTTTCCTCCCGCCAGGATGACTGGGCAGATCTTCTACCTTGGGCCGAATTCTCGTATAATTTCAGAATCTCTGAATCTTCCTCCAAATCTCCGTTTTTCGTGGTGTACGGCCGTCACCCTCTTCCCCCCCTCCCTACCCCCTTGCCCTCTGGTCTGCCCGCTGTGGATGAAATTTCTCGTGATCTTTCCACCATATGGAAAGAGACCCAAAATTCTCTCTTACAGGCTTCTTCTCGCATGAAGAGATTCGCAGATAAGAAAAGAAGAGCTCCTCCCATTTTTTCCCCTGGAGACAAGGTATGGCTCTCCGCTAAATATGTCCGTTTCCGTGTCCCGAGCTATAAGTTGGGACCACGCTATCTTGGTCCTTTTAAAGTTTTGTGTCAAATTAATCCTGTCTCTTACAAACTTCTTCTTCCTCCTTCTCTTCGTATCCCTAATGCCTTTCACGTCTCTCTTCTTAAACCTCTCATCCTCAACCGTTTTTCTCCTAAATCTGTTCCTCCCACTCCTGTTTCCGGCTCCTCGGACATCTTCTCTGTCAAAGAGATCTTGGCTTCTAAAAAAGTCAGAGGAAAAACTTTTTTTTTAGTGGATTGGGAGGGTTGTGGTCCAGAAGAGAGGTCCTGGGAACCTGAGGACAATATCCTGGACAAAAGTCTGATCCTCAGGTTCTCAGGCCCCAAGAAGAGGGGGAGACCCAAGGGGGGGGGTACTGTTACGCCGAGCGCTCCGGGTCCCCGCTCCTCCCCGGAGCGCTCGCTACACTTCCCTCACTGCAGCGCCCCGGTCGGTTCCACGGACCCGGGGCGCTGCGTTACCACCTCCGGCCGGGATGCGATTCGCGATGCGGGTAGCGCCCGCTCGCGATGCGCACCCCGGCTCCCGTACCTGACTCGCTCCCCGTCAGTTCTGTCCCGGCGCGCGCGGCCCCGCTCCCTAGGGCGCGCGCGCGCCGGGTCTTTGCGATTTAAAGGGCCACTGCACCGCTGATTGGTGCAGTGGTTCCAATTAGTGTTTACACCTGTGCACTTCCCTATATCACCTCACTTCCCCTTCACTCCCTCGCCGGATCTTGTTGCCCTAGTGCCAGTGAAAGCGTTCCTTGTGTGTTCCTTGCCTGTGATTCCAGACCTTCTGCCGTTGCCCCTGACTACGATCCTTGCTGCCTGCCCCGACCTTCTGCTTCGTCCGACCTTGCTTCTGTCTACTCCCTTGTACCGCGCCTATCTTCAGCAGCCAGAGAGGTTGAGCCGTTGCTAGGGGATACGACCTGGTCACTACCGCCGCAGCAAGACCATCCCGCTTTGCGGCGGGCTCTGGTGAAAACCAGTAGTGACTTAGAACCGATCCTCTAGCACGGTCCACGCCAATCCCTCTCTGGCACAGAGGATCCACCACCTGCCAGCCGGCATCGTGACAATTCCTCTGCTGCATTGAACATCGCGCGCCACTCCGCCACAGGACGGAGCGCCCGATGTTCTCCTGTTACATCACGCAGGACCCGCCCAGTGACCCCGTCTCTGTAGGTTCACTTTGTGAGTTTTTTTCACATTTTTTTACGTATATTACCACTGTACACTTAAATATGCACTTGTGGTTTACCACTGCCTGATATACAACGATTATGATGTAATATAATATATATTGATTGTTTGTTTTGATATGCTAATGATGTGATGTAATTGTGACGTCATGTCCTTCCACCATATATATACCGCACCATGTGCACTATGTAACTGCTTGACAAAGGCTGCCTGCGTGCAGCTGAAACGTTGCCTTGATGTTTGAATTGGAATAAAGCCACATTCACTTTTCATCTTATTGGAGTGCTACAGTCTTCTCCTTTCTATATATACGAATATATATATATATATATATATATATATATATATATATACACATACACACACACATATATATATGATTTTGGCATGGGATTCTTTACCTTTATGAGGGATTCAATTTGTGGTTATTACCATTCCTACATTGAAGCATGGTGGCGGCAGCATCGTGCTGTGTGGGTGTTTTTCAGGTGCTGAAACAGGAAGATTGGTCAGAGTTGAGGAAAAGCTGAACAAAGAAAAGTAGAGAGATATTCTTCATTAAAAAAAAACTATTCTAGAGTGCTCTGGACCTCACATTGAGCTAAAGGTTCACCATTTAAAAAAGACAATGACCCTAGGCACACAGTCAAGACAACCCAGAGTGGCTTAGGGACAACTCTGTGAATGTCTCTCCAGAGCCCTAACATGAACCTAAATAAACTTTTTGGGTGAGACACAAAAATGACTGTCCACTGACAGTTCCCATCCAACCTGACAGAGCTTGAGAGGAACTGCAGAAAAGAATGAAAGAAAACCCCTAAATTTAGGTGTGCAAAGCTTGTGGCATCATACATAGAAATACATCAAAGAAAAAGAAGCGTATATAGACCTAGTAGCAAAACATATGAAATTTTATTGGTGCATGAATGCACAAAAATCCCGGACATTTAAAAGTATATAAAATACGAAAGAAGATACAACGCTGTATAGCTGTTTGTTGAGCCCACACCAGACCCCCTTCCTACCTCTGATCACAGAGTTGTATTTCTTACTTCTTTCGTGATTTTTGTGTATTCATGTACCAATACAATTTGATATTTTATGCTACTGGGTTCTTTGATGTATTAACTGTTTGGCATAGGATCACATTATACCTTAGGGGATCCTTTTTGATCATACTCAAGAAGACTGCAGGCTGTAATCGATGCTACAGTGCTTCAATAGTTTTTAATTTTCAATAAATTAGCAATAATTTCTAACATTCTGTTTTCGCAGTGTCATTTTGGGGTATTGGGTGCAGAATGACAGGGAAAAAAAACTTGTTTTTTATTTTACCAAAAATCCACAACTTATCAAACAAAATGTGAAAAAGTTAAAGCGTTTTTTTTTTACATTTTGAACCACAGGTACAAATTTATTTTATTGTGATTTTATGTGGACTAAAACAAAATAGTCCATCATTTGGAAGTGGGGGAAATATTCCATAGATTTAGTGTGTATATATATATATATATATATATATATATATATACATATACACACACACACACACACACACATCTACTTTACTGCAAAATCCTTGATAAAGATCTGGTGCAACCAATTTCCTTCACAGGTCAAATTTTCACATTTAATCTCAGTACAAATACACCTGTTCTATAAAGGCCTCAGAATTTGTTTGAAAGAATTACTGAACAAACCGCAGCATGAAGACCAAGGAGCTCACCAAACAGAACAGTGATGAAGTTGTTTAGAAGTATAACCTAGGGTTAGGTTACAAAAAAATATTCCAAACTTAGAAGATCTCGCGGAGCACCATAAAATCCATAATCATATAATGGAAAGAAGCTCCGGAAGGCAGGGCAGCGGAGAACCCCTTTAAAGTCCTTTAACCTTTCCTGGTAAGTTTTATCCTGCAATCCATGTACTAGTTTAGTAGCTCTTCTCTGAACTCTCTCTAGAATATCTATATCCTTTTGGAGATAAGGCCTCCAGTTCTGTGCACAATATTCCAAGTGAGGCCTCACCAGTGTTCTGTACAGCAGCATGAGCACTTCTCTCTACTGCTTAGCAGCATGAGCACTTCTCTCTACTGTTTATACCTCTCCCTATACATCCAAGCATTCTGCTAGCGTTTCCTGCTGTTCTATTACATTGTCTTCCTACCTTTAAGTCTTCTGAAATAATTATTCCTAAATCCCTTTCCTCAGATACTGAGGTCAGGACTGTGTCAAATATTCTATATTCTGCCCGAGGGTTTTAACACCCCAGGTGCATTATCTTGCACTTATCCACATAAAATTTCAGTTGCTAGAGTTCTGACCATTCTTCTAGTTTGCCTAAATCTTATTGGCATATCCCTCCAGGAACATAAACCCTGTTACATATCTTTGTGTCATCAGCAAAAAGACATACCTTACCATCCAGACCTTTTGCGATATCACTTATGATGATATTAAACAAAACTGGTCCCAGTACAGATCCCTGAGGTACCCCACTGGTAACAAGACCTTGCTCTGAATATACTCCATTGACTACAAACCTCTGTTGTCTGTCACTCAGCCACTGCCTAATCCACTCAACACTATGGGAGTCCAAGCTCAATGCCTGCAGTTTATTGATAAGTCTTCTATGTGGGATAGGGTCAAAAGCCTTACTATAATCTAGATATGCAATGTCTACTGCACCTCCACCATCTATTATTTTAGACACCCAGTCAAAAAAATCATGATCTCTCTGAAGTAAACCCATGTTTTTCATCTTGCAATCCATGGGATTTTAGATCCACAATCCTATCCTTTAGTAGGGTTTCCATTAATTTCCCCACTATTGCAATGCAAGGAAAATATTAATAAATGAGGCAACTAAGAGGTCCACTGTAACTCTGGAGAAGCTTTAAAGATCAACAGCTGAGGTGGGAGAATCTGACCACAGAACAACTATTAATTGTGTACTCCAAAAAATCTGGCCTTTGTGGAAGACTGGCAAGAAAAAAGATGTTGTTGAAAGTGAGCAACAAGAAATCCTGTTACAGAAAACATGTGAAAGAAGGTGCTCTAGTCAAATTGAACTTCTTGTCCTTTCGTTAAAAACACTATAAGGGAGATTGATTACCGAGTTATTTTTAATGTATGTCATTTTTAATGTCACTTGTGGAGTTTTTTTTTTTTTTTTTTTTTTGGCAGACACAAGGCAGGTTTCTAGAGCAGCACTGAAGGTGGACTATATTTGCAGGTTTTTTTTAACCATTGCATTGTAATTTTGTGTATTTTTTAAAAAAATTGCAAATGATTAATTAATGACAATTGCATGTAAAGTGACCTACAAAGACAAGTTTTCAGGAATCACTTATATTGTTAGCATTAAAAAAAAATTGCATAACCCCTTCACGACGAGCGACGTACATGTACGGCGCCGCGAAGTGTCACTTGGCGCGCGGCGACGTACATGTACGTCACGGGGTTCCGGGAGCACCGCGTCACCGGTAGCGGCGATCGGGCCGGGATGACTGCTGTTATCTAACAGCAGGCATCCCGGCACATCGCAGAGGGGGGTCCTGAAACCCCCCCATGACCGCGATGCGTGCAAATCGCAGGTCAATTCAGACCTGCGATCTGCGCGATTCCGGGTCATACGGGTCACTGGTGACCCGGAAAATAAGAGGGATCGGGGGTGTCCGAGACACCCTCGATCCCCCTAAAGGGATAGGAGTTTGGTGGCAGGGGTGCCACCCCTCCTATCCCTGCTATTGGTCGGCCGAGCGACCGACCGATAGCAGACCGGGGGAGGGGGGGTTAAAGTTCGGTTCCCCCGCTTTGCCCACCTATCGGTGTCCGGGCAAAACGGGGGAACCGTCCAGGGAAGGTCGGCGCCGAAGGTCCTTCTGGGTCCTGCTAGGTGAGTTGTTGCCTAGCAACATCCGGAGGGCCACAGTTTACAGTGGTCTCTAAACCGTGGCCCTCCAGATGTTGCAAAACTACAACTCCCAGCAAGCCCAGACAGCTGTTTGCTGTGTGGGCATGCTGGGACTTGTAGTTTTGCAATATTTAGAGGGGTTCAGGTTGTAGATCACTAAGTGGTCTCAAACTGTAGCCCTCCAGATGTTGCAAAACTACAACTCTCAGCATGCCCAGACAGCAGTTTGCTGTCTGGGCATGCTGCGAGTTGTAGTTTTGCAACATCTGGAGGGCCACAGTTTTGAGACCACTGAACAGTGATTTACAACTTGAACCCCTCTAAATCTTGCAAAACTACAACTCCCAGCATTCAGGAACAGCATAAGGCTGTCTTGGCATGCTGGGAGTTGTACTTGCGTGCCTCCAGCCATTGCATAACTACATCTCCCAGCATGCCCTTCCGCAATCAGTACATGCTGGGAGTTGTAGTTTTGCAACAGCTGGAGGCACACTGGTTGGAAAATACTGAGTTAGGTCATAGAACCTAACTCAAGGTTTTCCAGCCAGTGTGCCTCCAGCTGTTGCAAAACTACAATTCCCAGCATGCAAGGTCTGTCAGTGCATGCTGGGAGTTGTAGTTTTGACCCCCCTCCCATGTGAATGTACGGGCTACATTCACACTGGCGGCAGATTACAGTGAGTTCCCCGCTACAAATTTGAGCTGCGGGAAATTTTTTGCCGCAGCTCAAACTCCTAGCGGGAGACTCAGTGTAATCCGCCGTCAGTGTGAATGTAACCTAAAAACACTACACTACACTAACATAAAATAAAGAGTAAAACACTACATATACACACGTACACTGCCCCCCCCCACCACCCCCCTTCCCCAATAAAAATGAAAAACGTATTGTACGGCAGTGTTTCTAAGATGGAGCCTCCAGCTGTTGCAAAACAAAAACTCCCAGCATTTCTGGACAGAAATTGACTGTTCAAGCATGCTGGGAGTTTAGCAACAGCTGGAGGCACCCTGTTTGGGAATCACTGGCATAGAATACCCCTATGTCCACCCCTATGCAAGTCCCTAATTCAGGCCTCAAATGTGAATGGCGCTCTCACTTTGGAGCCCTGTCGTACTTCAAGGCAACAGAATAGGGTCACATATGGGGTATCGCCGTACTCGGGAGAAATTGCCTAAGAAATTTTGGGGGGCTTTTTCTCCTTTTACCCCTTATGAAAAGGAACAGTTGGGGTCTACACCAGCATGTTAGTGTAAAAAAATAATTTTTACACTAACATGCTGGTGTTACCCTATACTTTTCATTTTCACAAGAGGTAAAAGGGAAAAACGCCCCCCAAAATTTGTAACGCAATTTCTCCCGAGTACGGAGATACCCCATATGTGGGCGCAAAGTGCTCTGGGGGCGCACAACAAGGCCCAGAAGGGAGAGTGCGCCATGTACATTTGAGGTGATTTGCACAGGGGTGGCTGATTGTTACAGCGGTTCTGGCGGTTCCCATTTTGGAAACTACACCCCTCACGGAATGTAATAAGGGATGCAGTGAGAATTTACACCCCACAGGTGTCTGAATCTTTGGAACAGTGGTCCGTGAAAAGGAAAAATTTTGCACAGCCCACTGTTCCAAAGATCTGTCAGACACCAGTGGGGGGTAAATGCTCACTGTACCCCTTGTTTTATTCCTCAAGGGGTCTAGTTTCCAAAATGGTATGCCATGTGGGGGTTATTTTGCTGTCCTGGCACCATAGGGGCTTCCTAAATGCGACATGCCCCCCGAACAAAATTTGCTCTCAAAAAGCCAAATATGACGCTTTCTCTTCTGAGCATTGTAGTTCGCCGCAGTGCACTTCAGGTCCACTTATGGGGTACCTACACACTCAGAAGAGATGGGGTTACAAATTTTGGGGGGGTCTTTTCTGCTATTAACCCTTGCAAAAATGTGAAATTTGGGGGGAAACCCACATTTTAGTGAAAAATTATTATTATTTTTTTACATAGGCAAAAGTCGTGAAACACCTGTGGGGTATTAAGGCTCACTTTATCCCTTGTTACGTTCCTCAAGGGGTCTAGTTTCCAAAATGGTATGCAATGTGGTTTTTTTTGCTGTTCTGGCACCATAGGGGCTTCCTAAATGCAACATGCCCCCCGAGCAAAATTTGCTCTCAAAAAGCCAAATAGGACTCCTCTTCTGAGCATTGTAGTTCGTCCGCAGTGCACTTCAGGTCCACTTATGGGGTACCTCCATACTCAGAAGAGATGGGGTTACAAATTTTGGAGGGTCTTTTCTGCTATTAACCCTTCAAAAAATGTGAAATTTGGGGGAAAACCAACATTTTAGTGAAAAATTATTATTACTTTTTTACATATGCAAAAGTCGTGAAACACCTGTGGGGTATTAAGGCTCACTTTATTCCTTGTTATGTTCCTCAAGGGGTCTAGTTTCCAAAATGGTATGCCATGTGTATTTTTTTTTTTGCTGTCCTGGCACCATAGGGGCTTCCTAAATGCGACATGCCCCCCAAAAACCATTTCAGAAAAACGTACTCTCTAAAATCCCCTTGTCGCTCCTTCACTTCTGAGCCCTCTACTGCACCCGCCGAACACTTTACATAGACATATGAGGTATGTGCTTACTCGAGAGAAATTGGGCTACAAATATAAGTATACATTTTCTCCTTTTACCCCTTGTAAAAATTCAAAAATTGGGTCTACAAGAACATGCGAGTGTAAAAAATGAAGATTTTGAATTTTCTCCTTCACTTTGCTGCTTTTCCTGTGAAACACCTAAAGGGTTAAAACATTTACTGAATGTCATTTTGAATACTTTGGGGGGTGCAGTTTTTATAATGGGGTCATTTATGGGGTATTTCTAATATGAAGACCCTTCAAATCCACTTCAAACCTGAACTGGTCCCTGAAAAATTGCGAGTTTGAAAATTTTGTGAAAAATTGGAAAATTGCTGCTGAACTTTGAAGCCCTCTGGTGTCTTCCAAAAGTAAAAACTTGTCAATTTTATGATGCAAACATAAAGTAGACATATTGTATATGTGAATCCCCCAAAAAAATTTGGGGGAATATCCATTTTCCTTACAAGCAGAGAGCTTGTAAATTTTGGGATTTTTCACCAAGAAAGGATGCAAGTTACCATAAAATTTTACCACTATGTTAAAGTAGAATATGTCACGAAAAACAATCTCAGAATCAGAATGATAACTAAAAGCATCCCAGAGTTATTAATGTTTAAAGTGACAGTGGTCAGATTTGCAAAAAAGGTCTTCGTCCTAGAGGTGAAAATGGGCTCCGTCCTTAAGGGGATAAAATATGCAAATCTAAAAAAAAAAAAATCGCAAAAAATACATCTGGCACAAATTAGACCAAAAACAAGTAAAAATATCCCCCTATGTGTGGCAGAAACCCAACATTGGCCATAACCCTGAGCACACCATCACCATAGTTAAACATGGTGGTGGTAGCATCATGCTATGGGGATACTTTTGTGATGTCCCGGCACCGTATTTCATACTGTGCCTTGGTTATTAGTCTCCAAAGTTAGAGTCCTTAGGACTCTCTGGGTTCGCTTCCCTAATTAACCCCTAGTCACCCCTTAGTAACTTGATATTTATAAATATTATCTATATAAATATAGGTATATGGTGTTACTCACTTGTTCTAGTGTCGCAGGACCTGCGGGTCATGTGACCGGGTTACAGAACTCTATGGTTTTGCTAAAGGACTTTTGGTGGTTCTAGTCAGGTGATCACCCACAATCCATTGTAACGGTGAGTGACAGTAAATATGGACCAATCAAAAACGGGCATCCCCTGCCCATATAAGGGAGCTGCGGCCATTTTGTCGCTCTCTTGTTCCGGTGCTGCCAAGCAAGCAGCATCGCTCTTGGGTTGCTGACTCTGAACGAGGTAGGACCTCCGCAGCTCACAAGACAATTACTAGGCCCATAGCCTTGCAGCCTCGGCCTGCACTAGAGACGGATAGTTCTTACAATTCCCCGCTATCTCCGCAAGATCTCTGGACCTAATCTAACCCCTAAATCCAGCGGATCTATGCAAGTACAATCCTCCTAATCTTCAGAGAACTTTCCGGTCCTGAGTAACGGTCAGTCACTGCTGTGCTGTCTATATAGACTCTGTTATCTGGACTGTTTCCTATACTGCATGTACAGAAAATCTTCAGAAAAGTCCCTGCAAGTTTTAAGTTCAGCACTGCTGTGGACAATCCATTTATTTTACACTCACCTATCGCTCTTGGGAAGGGTGGCGATAGGCCCAGCATTACCACAGAGTTTTAATCCTCACCCTGGCGTCACGAGTGACAAGGGTTAACAGCGCCCTTTATTATACAGAACCGCAACACCCCATATACCCTACAACCCCGAAGCGTACCACACTTTTCTTCAGCAGGTACAAGATAACTGGTCAGAATTGATAGAAATATGGATGGAGCCAAACACAGGACAATCATTGAAGAAAATCAGATGCATTCTGTAAAAGACTTCAGAGAGGGATAGATGTTTATCTATCATACAGCCAGAGCTACAGTGGAATGGTTTGGATGAAATCATGTTAATGTCCTAAAGTATCACATTAAAAGGTATTTTGCACTTTTAAAGTGCTATGCATGCTGTGTTGATAAAATGGTCAAAGTCTGAGTTTATTTAAATTTCAGCTTGTAGCCGTAGCAAAAATGGCAAAAAGTTCAAGGGGTAGAATATTTATGCAAGGCGCTTTTTCAGCAGGGTAAAATTGTATACAATACCGGTAGTGTGAACCCAGCTTTAGTTATTTATTTATTTATTTTTGTTCCCTTCTTCTTATACATACACAAACTAGTGCTAATTTACACGTTTAGAATGAAAAACAAAGCTCACTCTGATGACTTTTGAAATAGGTTTGCATCCTCCCAATGATAACTCTTTGCCTTGCTATCAGTTCTCATTATGTCTTTTTTTTAGCAGATTGTGCTAAATTGCCAAATTACTAGTCAACAATTCTTACCAGCACCTCACAACATAAAGACTCTAGCAAATGAATCACATAGCATCTGAATGGCATAACTGAAATGCCATTGGCAATCCAGCTGCTGTGATACTAAAAATCTACTCTCTTTGTTATGAACAACACATTCAAAGCATGCAAGAGCCCAAGGAGAAAGTGAATTAATGTAATTTGTTCATTGATCATATAATAAACCTTTGAAACATAGAAGGTAAAATTTTATGCGTTTTTGACATATAGCATAGTATGTAAAAAAAAAAAGCAAAAAATGGAAAAAAAACTGGAAAATAATATTATATCACCATCATAAACAGCCACACAATTATGATAAATCCCAATGTACCTAATTTTATTCTATGCACTGTTGCCCATTTCCCTTCATTCTACTTTCCTTAAAGGGAAAGTATTATTAGCAAATTACCTGTTCTTCATTTTTGTGGGTAATTTTTTCCCTCTGATTTTCTATTTTACTATTGTATTTTAACCTGTTGTGGATGAAGGGCTTACAGGTACGCCCATGCGTCCCGGTACTTAAAGGGGTATTCCAGGAATTTTTTTTTTGACTATGCTACAGGGGCTGTAAAATTTGTATAGTTCATAATATAATGTCTGTACCTGTGTGTGACGGTTTTCTCACAATATTTATTTTTAACAGCATACAAAATGACTGCTGTCTCAGATTTTTCCCAGGTTGCAATCAATGCAGCCGAGACCTGACTCACTAGTCAGCTGATCACAGGGAGCCTGTCTGCTTCAATGGGTGGATCAATCACTTGGTGGGAGAGAGATCAATCTGTAACTAATGCAACTGCTGTAGGCACCCTGATAGAAAACCACAGGTCTTTTGAATGGACGCAGCTCAATTATGTTTCAATGGGTGGGGTGGCTGATGTGTAGGAGGGAGGAAAATGGAATTATGGGATTTGCAGGCAAAGGAGAAAACTCAAACAAGAAATACCAGTTCACAAAAAGCTAGCCACAGCATTATGGTAATCTCACATAGCCATTTAGCCCCAAGACAAGTGCAGATCCTTCCTAAGCATGTCCATTACTGTCTGGCAGATACATACTAAAATCACCTTATGGTGGATAACCCCTTTAACCTCTTAAGGACCCAGGGCATACCTGTACACCCTGAGTCCGCTCCCGTTCTATAACGGTCATAGTGGTTCGGGCCCGGCCTCTAATTATGGCCGGGACCCGTGGCTAATTGCGCGCGGCACTGCTGCGCGCTATTAACCCTTTGGACGCGGCGTTCAAAGTTGATCGCCGCGTCGAAAATTTAAGTAAACTGCTGCTGGTTAGCTCAGGGGGCTGTTCGGGACCGCCGCAGTAAAATCACGGCATCCCGAACAGCTGTAGGTCATGAGGAGAGTCCCTTTACCTGCCTCCTGGTGTCCGATCGCCGAATGACTGCTCAGTGCCTGAGATCCAGGCATGAGCAATCAAGCGGCAGAATCATCGATCAATGGTTTCCTATGAGAAATGTAAAAGATCAGTGTGTGCAGTGTTATAGCCCCTATGGGCTATGAAGATCATTTAACCCTTTCCCTAATAAAAGTTTGAATCTCCCCCTTTTCCCATAAAAAAAAAAACTGTGTAAATAAAAATAAACATATGTGGTATTGCCGCGTGCGGAAATGTCAGAATTATAAAAATATATCAAAAAACATTCCAAAGTCCAAAATAGAGATCAATAAGTTTGATCAATACATACATACAATGATACCACTAAAAACTTCAGATCACGGCGCAAAAAATGTGCCCTCATACCACCCTATACGTGGAAAAATAAAAAAGTTATAGGGGTCAGAAGTTGACAATTTTAAAAGTATACGTTTTCCTGCATGTAGTTATGTTTTTTTTTCAGAAGTACGACAAGATCAAACCTATATAAGTAGGGTATCATTTTAATCATATGGACTTACAGAATAAAGATAAGGTGTCATTTTTACAGAAAAATGTACTATGAAGAAACGGAAGCCCCCAAAATTGGCGTTTTTTTCTTTAATTTTGTAGCATAATAATTTTTTTGCCGCTTTGCCGTAGATTTTTGGGTAAAATGACTGATGTCATTACAAAGTAGAAGTGGTGGCGCAAAAAATAAGCCATCATCAAAAAATAAGCCATTATTTAGGTGCAAAATTGAAAGAATTATGATTTTTTAAAGGGAAGGAGGAAAAAATGAAAGAGCAAAAATGGAAAAATCCCGGGTCCTTAAGGAGTTAAGGACCAAAAGTTTACCTGTACGCCCTTGGTATTTCCGATCACCGCCACTTGCCAGGTGGTGATCGGAACAGGATGTTGTGAGAGCGCCGAGGGGGGTCCTAAGACACCCCCCCCCCCATATCATTGATCGCTGCGATTGGCGGTCGATTCTGACATAGTTCTGATCCCCCCTTACTGTGCCATCTGTGTGTGTCCCCTTGTGCCCTCTGGCACTCTTCCTGTCAGGAAAAAACGTTTTTAGGCAGGGACAACTATAAAAAAATAAATTTTTTTTTTTTTGGGCAGCATGCCCATCGTCTGGGGGTTCACAGACTGATCAGCGTTTTTTGGGGTGCTGGCGCTTTTTCAGGGATATTTTTCTTTTTAGCACCTTCTTTTGGGGCTTTGCGGTCCATGCCACAAGCAGATGGTCCATGCCGTGTGGACAGACTGCACCTCTGTGTGCACCTGCCCTGACCGTTGACAGTAATATATCACTGATCAGCGGTTTTTTTTAGGGTTCAAGTAGGTGCTTTTCTCCCCCCTTTTTTGTGTCTTCTGCGTCCCCTGCCGCCACCGAGACTAATCAGTGGTGCACACAACTGATTAAGTATCCGCTCATTTTTGGCGCAGGGTTTTTTGCGCTAGAAGTACACCCCTCATTTTTCCCCCCAAAACATTTTATATTTTTTTCTTTCAGTTAGGGAGTGGGTTGGGGTAAAAAGCACAACACACTCACACAGGTTTCAAATACACCCCCTTCCCCCTCCCCATAAAAGTTAGGAAATGGCCCGCAGGGTGTTTTCGGCAGAGGAGGCATATGCCCTAATTGCGTCCGACACCGAAAGTGCCAGTGATGGCGGTGAAGACCCCACTTTCCAGTTGTCTTCCTCGCTCTTCTCATCAAGTAGCGATGATGAGCCCCCATGGCAGCAGAGACATCCCATAAAAATGACCCAGTATCCAATACTAGTACGAGCGACGCTGCCGCCCGTACTAGTATGCTGGCCAACCAGGCAACTCCACCAATACCCTTTACAGGTGAACCTGTCTGGACTGCCTCAGAGAACTATGAGCTCATGATTCCTGGGATTGTTGCTGGCTTTACTGAAATAGTCTTTTTTAGTTATTTTTTTCAGAGAAGACTTTGTCAATCTAATGGTGGAGCAGACAAATCTCTACGCCCAACAGTTTGTTGCCATGCACCCGGGCTCTGTATTGGCTAGGCCCAATGGATGGTACCTCATCAATGCAGCAGAAATTAGGACTTTTGGGGCCTTGTGCTGCATATGGATCTAGTTAAAAAAAAACCTGCATCAGGCAATACTGGAGTGGAGACGTCCTCTACCAGACCTCACTCTACAATATGGCCATGGCTCAGGGACGTTTTGAGGCCATACGGAAATGCCTGCATTACATTGATAATGCAGCATGTCCCCCACAAGGTGATCCTGCCTATTAACGCCTGTACAAAATCAGGTTGGTCACCAATAACTTTGGGGCCAAGTTTTGAGGCCTACGTACCCCCAAAGGGAGGTCTCTATTGATGAGTCTCTCATTAGTTTTAAGGGGAGACTCATTTTCTGCCAATATATCCCATCTAAGCAGGTGAGAAATGGCATGAAACTCTATAAACTATGTGAGAGTACCTCAGGGTACACTTACAGGTTTAGAGTAAACGAGGGGCGGGATTCCTGTATTGAACCCCCAGAATGTGCCCCCATTCTGGAAGTCAGCGGAAGGCTCATGTAGGACCTTTTTCCCCCACTGCTGGATAAGGGTTACCACCTTTACGTGGATAACCTTTATACCAGTATTTCTCTTTTCAAATCCCTCGCTGCCAGATCCCTGTCCACTTGTGGGACCGTGCAGAAAAGTCAGAGGCCTCCCGACCTATCCCCTCCCGACACCAATACTGGGGAGTGAGACCAGTGCCCTTACCAGTGAAACCCTGTTGCTGGTCAGGTATAAGGGATGTCCTTATGCTGACCACAATTCATGGTAACGGCAGCACCCCTGTCCGAGGTACCGTGGCACCAGTCCTCAAGCCTGAATGTATCGTGGACTACAATCAGTATATGGGGGAAGTTGATCTCTCTAATCAAGTCCTCAAACCATATAACGCCATGTGCAAAACCCAAGCATGGTAAGATAAAGTTGCGATCTACATGGTCCAGGTTGTCATGTACAATGCATTTGTATTATACCGGAGCGCTCATAAAAGGCCCTGATCTTTGGCGATCAGGAAAGAGTGGCCCTGAGCAATTCCAGAACAAGAGATGCCAGGATCGTCCCAGGCCAATACTTTCCAGGTGAGGTCCCCCACACTGGAAAGAAGGGATGGTCCCAGAAAAAATGCAGAGTGTGTTGCAGGAGGGGGATAAGGAATGACATTGCCACTCAGTGCGACACATGCCTCGATCATCCAGGGCATTAAAGATTGCTTCAGGGAGTATCACACTTCCATGGAGTAGTGCATTTTAAAATCCTCTTACCCCATTTTAATTTCCCTTGATTTGACCCCAATGTACCTGTCCACAGTACATTGTTTTTCAAATTTTAAACCCAAAAACCCATTAACATAATACCCTGATAAGACCTCTTGGGGTATTGGGTCGTGTCACTGAGTCACTTGCATTGGGGCTTGTTAGTTTCCTTAAATGCGCAGTGCTGTCTCCCCACCTGAGCAGTGTGCAGGCAACAGTTTAGGGATGGCCAATCACAAAACATTCCCAGAATGATGAAGCAGAGCATAAGGTTTGGGGCGGGCATCATTTTTACTTTTTGCTGAGTCATCATTTTCACAAACTGCATCCATTCCTGGAAAATAAATGTAAGAAACACCCGTCCGTTCCAAATGTCTATTTCCCCCTTACACACCTTCCTCAGGGGTGTACTTTCTGTAATGGGCCACTTTTTTTTTTTCCTCTGAATGTATGTAACCGTCAGTTACTGATATGTCAGTAGGAAACATAGGTATAAAATGCGCATTGCTGTCTCCCCACCTGAGCAGTGTGTGCATTTGCAGGCAACAGTTTAAGGATGGCCAACAAAAAACATTCCCACAATGATGAAGTAGTAGGGTTTGTGGTAGGCACACTTTTTATGGTAGGCACACTTTTTACGTTTGACTATGCTCTGGGTCATCATTCTAGGTACATAGTTGGCATATCAGTTGAAAAACTGCAATTTTCATCCATTCCTGGAAAATAAATTTAAGAAACACCCGTCCGTTCCAAATGTCCACTTCACCCCTATACAGATTCCTCAGGTGGTGGTTACTGTCTGTAATGGGGTCACATGTACAGTGGGGATCAAAAGTTTGGGCACCCCAGGTAAAACATTTTATTAATGCGCATAAAGAAGCCAAGGAAAGAATGAAAATCTCCAAAAGGCATCAAATTACAGATTAGACATTCTTAGAATATGTCAACAAAAGTTAGATTTAATTTCAATCATTTACACTTTCAAAATAACAGAAAACAAAAAAATGGCGTCTGCAAAAGTTTGGGCACCCTACAGAATTTATAGCATGCACGGCCCCCTTTGCAAAGCTGAGACCTGCCAGTGTCATGAATTGTTCTCAATCATCATCTGTGAAGACCAGGTGATGTCAATCTCAAAGGTTTTAACCCCTTAACGACGCAGGACGTATATTTACGTCCTGCGCCGGCTCCCGCGATATGAAGCGGGATCGCGCCGCGATCCCACATCATATCGCGTCGGTCCCGGCGCTCATCAACGGCCGGGACCCGCGGCTAATACCACACATCGCCGATCTCGTCGATGTGCGGTATTAACCCTTTAGAAGCGGCGGTCAAAGCTGACCGCCGCTTCTAAAGTGAAAGTGACCCGGCTGCTCAGTCGGGCTGTTCGGGACCAAATCGCGGCGTCCCAAACAGCTGAAAGGACACCGGGAGGGCCCTTACCTGCCTCCTCGGTGTGCGATCGGCGAATGACTGCTCCGTGCAGGAGCAGTCAAGCGCCGATAACACTGATCACAGGCGTGTTAATACACGCCTGTGATCTGTGTAAAAGATCAGTGTGTGCAGTGTTATAGGTCCCTATGGGACCTATAACACTGCAAAAAAAATGTAAAAAAAAGTGTTAATAAAGGTCATTTAACCCCTTCCCTAATAAAAGTTTGAATCACCCCCCTTTTCCCATAAAAAAATAACAGTGTAAAAAAAGAAAAAAATAAACATATGTGGTATCGCCGCGTGCGTAAATGTCCGAACTATAAAAATATATCATTAATTAAACCGTACGGTCAATGGCGTACGCGCAAAAAAATTCCAAAGTCAAAAAAAGCGCTTTTTTGGTCACTTTTTATACCATTAAAAAATGAATAAAAAGTGATCAAAAAGTCCGATCAAAACAAAAATCATACCGATATAAACTTCAGATCACGGCGCAAAAAATGAGTCCTCATACCGCCCTGTACGTGGAAAAATAAAAAAGTTATAGGGGTCAGAAGATGACATTTTTAAACGTATAAATTTTCCTGCATGTAGTTATGATTTTTTCCAGAAGTGCGACAAAATCAAACCTATATAAGTAGGGTATCATTTTAACCGTATGGACCTACAGAATAATGATAAGGTGTAATTTTTACCGAAATATGCACTGCGTAGAAACGGAAGCCCCCAAAAGTTACAAAATGGCATTTTTTCTTCGATTTTGTCAAACGATGATTTTTTTTTCTGTTTCGCCATTTTGGGTAAAATGACCAAGGTCACTGCAAAGTAGAATTGGCGACGCAAAAAATAAGCCATAATATGGATTTTTAGGTGGAAAATTGAAAGGGTTATGATTTTTAAAAGGTAAGGAGGAAAAAACGAAAGTGCAAAAACGGAAAAACCCTGAGTCCTTACAATCAGCACCATGGGTTCTTCTAAACAGTTGTCTAGAAATCTGCGACTGAAAATAGTTGACGCTCACAACGCTGGAGAAGGCTATAAGAAGATAGCAAAACGTTTTCAGATGTCAATATCCTCTGTTCGGAATGTAATTAAGAAATGACAGTCATCAGGAACAGTGGAAGTTAAAGCAAGATCTGGAAGACCAAAAAAAATATCAGACAGAACAGCTCGCAGGATTGTGAGAAAAACAATTCAAAACCAAAGTTTGACTGCACAATCCCTCCAGAAAGATCTGGCAGACACTGGAGTTGTGGTACACTATTCCACTATAAAGAGATCCTTGTACAAATATGGTCTTCATGGAGGAGTTATCAGAAGAAAACCTCGTCTACATCCTCACCACAAAAATCAGCGTTTGAACTTTGAAAATGAACATATATACAAGCAAGCCTGATGCATTTTGGAAACAAGTTCTGTGGACCCAAGAGGTTAAAATTGAACTTTTTGGCCGGAATGAGCAAAGGTACGTTTGGAGAAGAAGGGGAACAGAATTTAATGAAAAGAACCTCTGTCCAACTGTTAAGCATGGGGGTGGATCAATCATGCTTTGGGGTTGTATTGCAGCCAGTGGCACAGGGAACATCTCACAAGTAGAAGGAAAAATGGATTCAATAACATTTCAGCAAATTTTGGATGCTAACTTGATGCCATCTGTGAAAAAGCTGAAGTTAAAGAGAGGATGGCTTCTACAAATGGATACTGATCCTAAACACACCTCGAAATCCACCGGGGATTACATCAAGAGGCGTAAACTGAAGGTTTTGCGATGGCCTGACCTCAACATAATTGAAAATCTATGGTTAGACCTTAAAAAAGCAGTGGGTACTCCAGCCCTAATACATCTTATCCCCTATCCAAAGGATAGGGAATAAGATGTCTGATTGCGGGGGTCCCACCACTGGGGACCCTCGCAATCTGTCAATCAGCACCCACCTTTGCAAGCTCTCCGCAGGACTGGAGCCTCCGAGTGTGCAGCATGACGACCACGGGGCAGGAGTATCGTGACGTCACGACCCGTGTGACGTCACGGCCCTGCCCCTGCAATGCAAGTCTATGCATTGAGGGGGCGGGGCGTGATATCACACGGGGGCGGGGTCGTGATGTCACGATACTCCGGCCCCTTGGCCATCACGCTGCACACTCGGAGCCTCCAGTGCTGAGGAGAGCTCACAAAGGTGGGTGCTGAATGACAGATTGCGGGGGTCCCCAGTGGCAGGACCCCCGCAATCAGACATCTTATCCCCTATCCTTTGGATAGGGGATAAGATGTATTAGGGCCGGAGTTCCCAATTTAAGGTCAAAATGGGCTTCATCCTTATAGGGTTAAAATAACCCTAAAATCTTTCAATTTGTTATGTCCATGTAGCTATAAAGCATATCTCTAAATGCTGTTGGCAGAGCAGAGCAGAAGCTCAGGTAAAATGGCTGCACCAATTACCCAATGGCGATAAACGGTTTATAAATAAAATTTAATTTGATAAATAATTGTATATTTTACATTTACACATTAACCTGTTAAGGACAAAGGGGGGATTTATCAAAATTTATGCAAAGGAAGAGTGGTGCAGTTGCCCATAGCAACCAAACAGATTGCTTTTTAACCCCTTAAGGACCGGGGGGTTTTCCGTTTTTGCATTTTCGTTTTTTGCTCCTTGCCTTTAAAAAATCTTAAGTCTTTCAATTTTGCACCTAAAAATCCATATGATGGCTTATTTTTTGCACCACCAATTCTACTTTGTAATGACGTCAGTCATTTTGCCCAAAAATCTACGGTGAAACGGGAAAAAAAATCATTGTGCGATAAAATTGAAAAAAAAACGCAGTTTTGTAAATTTTGGGGGCTTCTGTTTCTACGTAGTACATTTTTTGGTAGAAATTACACATTATCTTTATTCTGTAGGTCCATACGATTAAAATTATACCCTACTTATATAGGTTTGATTTTGTCGGACTTCTGAAAAAAATCATAACTACATGCAGGAAAATTAATACGTTTAAAATTGTCATATTCTGACCCCTATAACTTTTTTATTTTTCCGTGTATGGGGCGGTATGAGGGCTCATTTTTTGCGCCGTGATCTGAAGTTTTTAATGGTACCATTTTTGCATTGATAGGACTTATTGATCGCTTTTTATTCATTTTTAAATGATATAAAAAGTGACCAAAAATGCACTATTTTGGACTTTGGAATTTTTTTGCGCGCACGCCATTGACCGAGCGGTTTAATTAATTATATATTTTTATAATTCGGACATTTCCGCACGCGGTGATACCATATATGTTTATTTTTATTAACACAGTTTTTTTTTTTATTGGAAAAGGGGGGTGATTCAAACTTTTAATAGGGGAGGAGTTAAATGATCTTTATTCACTTTTTTTTTCACTTTTTTTTTGCAGTGTTATAGGTCCCATAGGGACCTATAACACTGCATACACTGATCTTCATCATTGATCACTGGTTTCTCATAAGAAACCAGTGATCAACGATTCTGCCGCATGACTGCTCATGCCTGGATCTCAGGCACTGAGCAGTCATTCGGCAATCGGACAGCGAGGAGGCAGGTAGGGGCCCTCCCGCTGTCCTGTCAGCTGTTGGGGATGCCGCGATTAGCCGCGGCTATCCCGAACAGCCCGACTGAGCTAGCCGGCAACTTTCACTTTTAGCCGCGCGGCTCAGCTCTGAGCGCGCGGCTAAAGGGTTAATAGCGTGCGGCGCCGCGATCGGCGCTGCGCGCTATTAGAGGCGGGTCCCGGCTTCACTATGACGCCGGGCCCGCCATGATATGACGCGGGGTTACTGTGTAACCCCGCGTTATATCAGGAGAGCAGGACCAAGGACGTACCGGTACGTCCTTGGTCCTTAAGGGGTTAAAGAGGCCTGTGAAAAATGAAAGAAGCCATCTGATTTATTGCAACTGGTCAATTTTTCCTTAACACAGGTTTTGATAAATCTCCCCCATAGGGCATACAGGTACGTGCTTGTGTCCCGGTTTTTAAGGACCACGGGTGTATGTGTACGTCCTGAATCCTTAAGTGGCTTTGAAGCAAGCGCAGGAGCTGCGCTCACTTCAAAGCAGTGAATGTCAGCTACTATCAGTAGCCAGACACTCATTGCTAATGACAGGCAGCTTCAATCCCGTTGCTGCCGTCATTTAACCCTTTAGATTCTGTGATCAATGCCATTCACAGCGTCTAAAGTGAAAGTAAAGCTTGCCGGTAGCTCAGTTGAGCTCACCGAACCCCCGCAGCGGGAGGAAGATCCCATTACCTGCCTCCTGCCGCTGACCCAATTATGTAGCCTGGCTTAGCCAGGCTAGATCAGTGGATTGCCGATCACACTGTATAATGCTATGCCATAGGCAATGTAAGGATTGCATATAAAAGTGTAAAATAAAACCTTTTTTATAAATTATATACCCCCTTATAAAAACTCAAATGACCCTTATTTTCCCATATTAGAAAAAAACAACAACATTTGGTAACAACGTGTGCGTAAATGTCCAAACTACAAAAATATAATGCTCATGATCCCGTGCGGTAAACAGCGTAAACATAACAAAATACCAAACACCAAAAATATTGATTTTTAACCACATCATATCAGAATTTTTTTTAATAAAAAGCAATCAAAAAATACATTCAAAACAAAAATGTTAGAGATAAAAACTACAAATCACAGTGCATAAAGTGTCAGGAACTGTCCAAAGCAGGAGCAAATCCTCACAGCAATCCTCCTTCTCTGAACAGTTCCTGACACAGACAGAGATATCAGCAGAGAGCACTGTGGTCACACAGAAAAGAAATTTAAGGATAACAATTTTGAAATAGAAGTAATTTACAAATCTGTTTAACTTTTTGGCACCAATTGATATAAAAAAAAAGTTTTCCAACGGAGTACCCCTTTTAAGGGGAGAAAGCGGTTATCTAGGAAAAAACACATATATATCTCTCAACTGGCTCCAGAAAGTTAAACAGATTTGTAAATTACTTCTATTAAAAAAAAATTTATCCTTTTAGTACAATGCTGAAGTTGAGTTGTTCTTTTCCACCTAAGTGCTCTCTGATGACACCTGTCTTGGGAACTGTCCAGAGTAGAAGCAAATCCCCATACCAAACTGTGCAGTTCCCAAGACAAGAGTTTTTTGCGCCTTTTTTTTTGCCCCTTTTTGTTTACACATTTCTGCTGATTTTGAGTTGCAATCCACTGATTTTGGCAATACACATGACATGGAAGGGTTTTATCATCGCCCCTTTTTGTAAAAAGGAGCAAAAAAAGGTGCAAAGCCACTGAAAAGTCTCTAAAACTACACCAGCTCAGACATGGTGTAGCTTTTTGGTGTATGTGTAGACAGAAATTTCTGAAAATGTGACCTGCACAAAATGTATCAAATGCTCTTTGACCATTTAATAAATTTGGTGCTCCTACACATTATCAGCACACAAAACAAAAAGGTGTAAAAAAATGCTTCACTTACACTGCAATGATAAATGTGGGCCTATGGGCATATGGGTACGCCTGTGGGAATTCCGGTCGCTGCTGCTAGCCAGTCAGGGAGCGGGATGCCTGCTGAAATCATTCAGCAGGCATCCCGGCCCATCGCCCGGGGGGGGGGGGGGGTCGCTCCATGTCAATTCAGACCGGCGATTCCGGGTCATATGGGTCTCCTGTGACCCAGAAAATAAGGGGGATCGGGGGTGTCCAAGACACAAACGATCCCCCTAAAGGGATAGGAGTGAGGTGGCAGGGGTGCCACCCCTCCTATCCCTGCTATTGGTCGGTGAGAAGCGACCGACCAATAGCAGATTAGGGGCGGGGGGGGGGGGTTAAAGTTCGGTTCCCCCGTTCTGCCCACCCACAGTAGAACGGGCAGAACAGGGGAACTGTCCTGTAACCGGCACCAGAGGTCACTTACCATTGGCGGCGATCGGCGGCAGCGGGCGGAGATGACGTGCAGCTGGCTCCCTGGTGCGGTGTTCTGCAGACTATGGAAGCCAGTGAATGGCCTAGCAACATCTGGAGGGCTACAGTTTGGAAATCACTATACAGTAGTCTCTAAACTGTAGCCCTCCAGATGTTGCAAAACTACAACTCCCAGCATGCACAAACAGAAAAAGGCTGTCTCGTCATGCTGGGAGTTGTAGTTGCGAACCTCCAGCTGTTGTATAACTACATCTCCCAGCATGCCCTTCGGCGATCAGTACATGCTGGGAGTTGTAGTTTTGCAACAGCTGGAGGCACACTGGCTGGAAAACCTTGAGTTAGGTTCTTTTACCTAACTCAGTATTTTCCAACCAGTGTGCCTCCAGCTTTTGTAAAAGTACAATTCCCAGAATGCACGGTCTGTCAGTGCATGCTGGGAATTGTAGTTTTGCAACAGCTGGAGGTTTGTCTACCCCCCCCCCCCCCCATGTTCATCTACAGGGTACATTCACACAGGCTGGTTTACAGTGAGTTTCCTGCTTCAAGTTTGGGCTGCAGCAAATTTTCCGCCACAGCTCGAACTCCTAGCGGGAAGCTCACCGTAAACCCCTACCTGTGTGAATGTACCCTAAAAACACTACACTACACTAACACAAAATAAAGGGTAAAACACTACATATACACCCCCTTACACGGTCCCCCACAATAAAAATGAAAAACGTATTGTACGGCAGTGTTTCCAAAACGGAGCCTCCAGCTGTTGCAAAACAATAACTTCCAGCATTTCCAGACAGCCACTGATTGTCCAAGCATGCTGGGAGTTTAGCAACAGCTGGAGGCAGTGGCGTAGCTATAGAGGTCGCAGGGGTTGCAATCGCGACCGGGCCTCTGCCACTACACTATGCAGCTGCAGCAACAGGTCTGCCAGTCGGGCGCAGTGGCCCGAGTGCCGGCCCTTAAAAAATCAGCGCAGGGTCAGGGGCATGATGGGAGGCCAGGGGCTAATGGAAGTAGACGTGCTCCGCGCAGGTACGCATGCACGTACGTCTGCTCCAAGCCCCTGACACGTCCATGCCTCTAACCCTGTGATATCGATACCAGGCAGAGGCAGTGGCAGCCGCCCGTCCCACATCGCTGCAGTGATCTCCGTAAGAAGGTGAGGAGAAACGGGATGGGCTGCCGGAGGGGGGTGCTGGGGCCTGGGGGTGATAAATTCATGAGGAGATCGTGGATGGCGGATGGGGTGTGTGTGTTAGTTATTCATTAATGAGGAGTCTGAGGATGGGGTGATTGATGAGGAGACAGAGAGCAGGGGGGGGGCCTGATTGATGAGCAGACCGAGGATGGGGGGTGTGTGTGTGTGTGGGGGGGGGGGGGGTTATTCATTGACGAGCCAGGGGGGGGGGGGTTTGATGAGGAGACCATGGATGGTGGGGGTACCTAACAATGAGGAGACTGAGAATGGGGTGCAGGGGGGATTGACTGAGGATGGGGTGCTGGGGAAGGGTTGGACTGGGTGGTGATGTATGAGGAGACAGGATGGGGTATGGGGGGGGCTGGGTGGCAGTATATGTGGAGACTGAGGATGGGGTACGGGGGGGCTGGGTGGTGTATGAGGTGATGGGGAGACTGATGGGGTGCAGGGGGGAGCTGGATGGCAGTGTATGAGGTGATAAGAAGGAGACTGAGGATGGGGTGCCATGGAGGTCGTGGGTGGCGGTGTATGAGGTAATGACTTGGGTAATGACTTAGGGGTCCTGGGGGGGGGGGGGCAGAGAAGCCTGGAGGAGGACAGTGCAGGGGTTGGATTCAGCCAGACTAAGAAGAAACACTGTGTGTTTCAGTATTATTATTATGGGAACAGTGTGAGGCAGTGTTATATTTGGAGGGTACAATTTGTGGCAGTATTTTACTCAGGGGTTACAGTGTGTAGCAGTATTATATTCAGGGGGTACAGTGTGTAGCAATAATATATTTAGAGGGTACAGTGGGTGGTAGTATTATATTCAGGGGTACAGTGGTTGGCAGTATTATATTCAGGGGACACAGTATTTGGTGGGATTATAAAGATTAATGTCTTTATATAGAGAATGAGGATCTGCTGACAAGCTGAGGAATCAATGATGTCCGGGTGTCACTCTGCAGAGAAGATGGAGCTGGAAGAAGACCTGGTGCCCAGACAAGATGAGAAAGAAAAGACAACAGAGAAGATGTCACTCAGGTCACTGATATCACAGTGTATTCTGTCTGACCCAATCTGTGGCTCTCCAGCTGTTGCAAAACAACAACTTCCATAATGCCTGAGGATCTCCAAACACGATGGGAGCTGTAGCTTTATAACAGCTGGAGAGCCACTTGAACCAAGGTGATTGGTGGAAGTCTAAGCAGTCGGACCCAGACCATAAAAATGCCGAGACTATTTTTGGCCCCTGTCCGGCCCTGCCTGTAAGTCATTATCTTTGTGTGGTCGAGGCCAGGTAAGGAGTATATCAGGGATTGGGGAAGCGGGTCGTCGAGGGGTAGGGGGGCCCAGGACAATTTTTCGCATTGGGGCCCTGTGATTTCTAGCTATGCCCCTGGCTGGAGGCACCCTGTTTGGGAATAACTGGCGTAGAATACCCCTATGTCCACCCCTATGCAATCCCTAATGTAGCCCTCAAATGCGCATGGCGCTGTCTCACTTTAGGGCCACATATGGGGTGTTTCCGTACTTGGGAGCAATTGCGTTACAAATTTTGGGGGCTTTTTCTCCGTTTACTCCTTATGAAAAGGAAAATTTGGGGTCTACACCAGCCTGTTAGTGTAAAAAATTTAAATTTTTACACTAACATGCTGGTGTTGCCCCATACTTTTTATTTTCACAAGAGATAAAAGGCCCCCAAAATTTGTAACAAAATTTCTCCTGAGTACGCAAGTACCCCATATGTGGGCGTAAAATGCTCTGTGGGCGTACAACAAGGCTCAGTAGTGAGAGCGCACTATATAGATTTGAGGCCTAAATTGATGATTTGCAAAGGGGTGGCTGATTTTACAGCGATTCTGACATAAACACAAAAAAATAAATACCCACGTGTGACCCCATTTTGGAAACTATACCTGACGGAACATAACAAGAGGTATAGTGAGCCGTAATATCCCACATGTGTTTGACAAATTTTCATTAAAGTTGGATGGGAAAATGAAAAATATATATTTTTTTAACTAAATTTAATAGAACCCTAAATTTTTCATTTTCACAATGTAAAATAGGGGGAAAAAAGCCCCCAAAATTTGAAACCCCATTTGTGGATGTAAAAGACACTGCGGGCGAACTACAATGCTCAGAAGAGAAGGAGCACCATTGGGTTTTTGGAGAGATAATTTGTCCGGAATTGAAGGCCATGTGTGTTTACAAAGCCCCCATAGTGCCAGAACAATGGACACCCCCCCCCCACGTGACCCCATTTTGGAAACTACACCCCTCACGGAATGTAATACGGGGTGCAGTGAGCATTTACGCCCCACAGGTGTCTGACAGATTTTTGGAACAGTGGTCTGTGAAAATGAAAAATTTAATTTTTCATTTGCACAAAGGGTGTCATTGTACCCCTTGTTACGTTTCTCGAGGGGTGTAGTTTCCAAAATAGTGTGCCATGTGTGTTTTTTTTCTTCTGTTCTGGCAACATAAAGGCTTCCTAAATGTGACATGCCCCCCAAAAAACGATTTCAGCTAAATTTGCTTTCCAAAAGCCAAATGTGGCTCCTTCTCTACTGAGCATTAGTACGCCAGCTGAGCACTTGACGTCCATACATGGGGTATTTCCATAAATGGGGTTACAAATTTTGAGGGGCATTTTCTCCTATTACCCCTTGTAAAATGTTTTCATTTGGGTTAAAAAAAATGCATTTTAGTGAAAAAAATTATTTTCTCATTTACATATCCGACTTTAACGAAACTTTATCAAACACCTGTGGGGTGTCAAGGCTCACCTGTACCCCTTTTTATGTTCCTTGAGGGCTGTATTTTCCAAAATAGTATGCCATGTGTTTTTTTTGTTTTGTTTTGTTCTGACACCATAGGGGCTTCCTAAATGAGACATGCCCCACCAATAACCATTTCAGCACAATTCACTCTCCAAAATCCCATTGTTGCTCCTTCCTTTCTGAGCACTCTAGTGCACCCACAGAGCACTGTACATCCACATATGAGGTATTTCCTTACTCAAGAAAATGGGGTTACAAATTTTTGGGGGATGGTCCCGGAAAAATTCTGATTTTGAAATTTACGTGAAAAAATTGGCAAATTGCTGCTGAACTTTGAAGCCCTCTAATGTCTTCTAAAAGCAAAAACATGTCAACTTTATGATGCCAACATAATAGTAGACATATTGTATATGTGAATCAATATATAATTTATTTGGAATGTCTATTTTCCATACAAGCAGATAGTTTCAAAGTTATAAAAATGCTAAATTTTCATGAAATTTTGTGATTTTCACCAAGAAAGGATGCAAGTAACGACGAAAATTTACCACTATGTTAAAGTAGAATATGTCACAAAAAAAACTCTCGGAATCAGAGTAAATGGTAAAAGCATCCCAGAGTTATTAATGTAAAAAAGGGCTCAGTCCTTAAGACTTGTTTTTTGTGCAACAAATTGCACTTTGTAAGGACATCACTCCTTTTACCCCAAAATGTACAGAGAAACAAAAAATATTAATTGTGTGGGGAAATTAAAAAGAAAAATGTAATTTAACAAGTTTTGTAGGGTTTCGTTTTCATACTGTACACTTCACGGTAAGAACGACATGCTTTCTTTATTCTGTGAGTCAATATGATTAAAATGATACCCCTGTTTACATGCTTTTCTATTATTGTACTGCTTTAAAAAAAAACTTTTCTTACTAAATATGTTTTAACCCCTTAATGACGAGCGCCGTAAATGTACGTCCTGGTGAGGTGGTACTTAACGCACCAGGACGTACATTTACGTCCTAAGCATAACCGCGAGCATCGGAGCGATGCCTGGATCATGCGCGGCAGCCAGGGACCCGCCCGTAATGGCGGACATCCGCAACCCCGCGGATGTCCGCCATTAACCCCTCAGATGCCGTCATCAATACAGATCACGGCATCTGCAGCATCGCGGTCACTAAAATGGATGATCGGATCGCCCGCAGCGCTGCCGCGGCGATCCGTTCATCCAGCATGGCAGACGGAGGTCCCATCACCTGGCTCTGCTGCCTTCCCGGTGTCTTCTGCTCTGATCTGCCTTCCCGCAGACCAGAGCAGAAGATGACCGATAATGCTGATCAGTGATGTGTCCTATACATAGCACTGAACAGTATTAGCAATCGAGTGATTGCAATAAATAGTCCCCTATGGGGACTATTAAAGTGTAAAAATAAAAGTAAAAAAAATAAAGTAAAAAATTTTGAAAAACACCCTCCCCAATAAAAACGTAAATTGTCCCATTTTCCCTATTTCACCCCCAAAAAGTGTTAAAAAAATATTTTATATACCTATTTGGTATCGCCGCGTGCGTAAATATCTGAACTATTAAAATAAAATGTTAATGATACCGTACGGTGAATGGCGTAAACGTAAAAATTTAATAAAATTCCAACATAGATGCTTTTTTATAACATTTTAATCCCCCCAAAAAATAATAAAAAATGGATTAAAAGTTCTATATAAGCAAATATGGTATCAATAAAAAGTACAGATCACAGCGCAAAAAAAATAACCCTCATACCACCGCTTATACGGAAAAATGAAAAAGTTATAGATAGGTCTTCAAAATAGGGGGATTTTAAACATACTAATTTGGTTAAAAAGTTTGCGATTTTTTTTTAAGCGCAACAGTAATAGAAAAGTATGTTATCATGGGTATCATTTTAATCGTATTGGACCAAAGAATAAAGAACACATGTCATTTTTACTGTAAATTTTATGGCGTGAAAACAAAACCTTACAAAATTAGCAAAATTGCTGTTTTCTTTTTAATTTCACCACACAAATAGTATTTTTTGGGTTGCGCCATACATTTAATGGTAAAGTGAGTGACGGCATTACAACGGACAACTGGTCGTGCAAAAAACAAGCCCTCATACTAGTCTGGGGATGAAAATATAAAAGAGTTATGAATTTTTGAAGGCAAGGAGGAAAAAACGAAAACGTAAAAATTTTATTGTCTGCGTCCTTAAAGGGGTACTCCGCCCCTAGACATCTTATCCCCTATCCAAAAAATACGTCTTCAGTCAGTAGGTCAAGTCAGCGTGGGCTGCTTATAATCGGAATGTTAGAGCAACTACAACTCCCAGTGACAGGCTCCCTGGGTCACATTTTGCACATCCCTCTGCACTAAAGTTTGTATTGTCAAGGATTCAGTAATTTCAGCGAAATGAAAAGATAGTTATCCATAACCTTGCATCGTTCAGTACCCCATGCCTGGCCCAGGAGAAGCTATCTCATTCTTGGTGTCACAAACTTTATCTTACACCCTCACCATTAGTTGCACCACAGCCTTGTATTCACACCGTAGTCACCACAATATGATGTGACCAAAAAAACATTTTTGGGGTTTGGTATCGTTTTATATTTACGTCATTCTGCTTGCAGGATCGCAAACATAGTTCCGACAATTCTGTGCATGGTGATACAAAATACCGTATTTATCGGCGTATAACACGCACTTTTTAGGCTAAAATGTTTAGCCTAAAGTCTATGTGCGTGTTACACGCCGATACACCCCCAGGAAAGGCAGGGGGAGAGAGGCCGTCGCTGCCCGCTTCTCTCCCCCTGCCTTTCCTGGGGGTCTAGAGCCCTGCTGCCGGCCCTTCTCTCCCCCCTGGCTATCGGCGCCGCTGCCCGTTCTGTCCCCCTGACTATCGGTGCCGGCGCCGATAGCCAGGGGGGAGAGAAGGGACAGCGGCACCCATTGCCGGCGCCGCTGCCCCCCCCCCCATCCCCGGTGGCATAATTACCTGGGTCGGGTCCGCGCTGCTGCAGGCCTCCGGCGCGCGTCCCCTGCGTCGTTGCTATGCACGGCGCGGCGCACTGACGTCATGCGCCGCGCTGTGCAGCGCATAGCAATGACGCCGGGGACGCACGCCGGAGGCCTGCAGCAGCGCGGACCCGACCCAGGTAATTATGCCACCGAGGATGGGGGGAGGCAACGGGGCAGTGGCGCCGGCAATGGGTGCCGCTGCCCCTTCTCTCCCCCTGGCTGTCGGCGCCGCTTCTCTCCCCCTGGCTATCGGCGCCGGCAATGGGGCGCCGGCACCAATAGTCAGGGGGACAGAACGGGCAGCGGCGCCGATAGCCAGGGGGAGAGAAGGGCCGGCAGCAGGGCTCTAGACCCCAGGAAAGGCAGGGGGAGAGAAGCGAGCAGCGACGGCCTCTCTCCCCCTGCCTTTCCTGGGGGTGTATCGGGGTATACACGCGCACACACGCACTCTCATTTTACCATGGATATTTGGGTAAAAAACTTTTTTTACCCAAATATCCTTGGTAAAATGAGGGTGCGTGTTATAGGCCGGTGCGTGGTATACCCCGATAAATACGGTATGTTAATTTTATTTATTTTTTAATGGCAAAAGGGAGTGATTTTAATTTTTATTAGGGGAAGGGCTTTTATATAAGTTTAACCCCTTAAGGACGCAGCCCTTTTTTGCAATTCTGACCACTATCACTTTATGCATTAATAACTTTGGGATGCATTTACCATTTATTCTGATTCCGAGACTGTTTTTTCGTGACATATTCTACTTTAACACAGTGGTAAATTTTCATCGTTACTTGCATCCTTTCTTGGTGAAAAATCCCCAAATTTCATAAAAATTTTGAAAATTTAGCATTTTGCTAACTTTGCGACTCTCTGCTTGTAAGGAAAATGGATATTTCAAATAAACTATATATTGATTCACATATACAATATGTCTACTTTATATTTGCATCATAAAGTTGACATGTTTTTTCTTTTGGAAGACATCACAGGGCTTCAAAGTATAGCAGCAATTTTCCAATTTTTCACAAAATTTTCTAAATCGGAATTTTTAAGGGACAAGTTCAGTTTTGAAGTGGGTTTGAGATTCTTCATATTAGAAATACCCCATAAATGACCCCATTATAAAAACTGCACACCCAAAGCATTCAAAATGACATTCAGAAAGTGTGTTAACCCTTTAGGTGTTTCATAAGAATAGCAGCAAAATTATGCCATGTGCATTTACAATGCCCCCGTGGTGCCTGAACAGTGGACCCCCCCCCCCCCCACATGTGATCCCATTTTGGAAACTACACCCCTCACAGAATTTAATAAGGGGTGCAGTGAACATTTATACCCCACTGGCGTTTGACAGATCTTTGGAACAGTGGGCTGTGCAAATGAAAAATTTAATTTTTCATTTTGACGGACCACTGTTCCAAAAATCTGTCAGACAACTGTGGGGTGTAAGTGCGCACTGTACCCCTTATTACATTATGTGAGGGGTGTAGTTTCCAAAATGGGGTCACATGTGGGGGGGGGGGGGTCCACTGTTCAGGCACCACGGGGGGCCTGAACAAATTTTGGGGGGGCTTTTTTCCTATTCTCCCTTGTGAAAATGAAAAATGTAGGGTAACACCAGCATTTTAGTGAAAAATGTTTTTTTTCATTTTCACATCCAACTTAACAAAAATTTGTCAAACACCTGTGGGGTGTTAAGGCTCACTATACCCCTTGTTACATTCCGTGAGGGTTGTAGTTTCCAAAATGTGGTCACATCTGGGTATTTATTGTTTTGCGTTTATGTCAGAACCGCTGTAAAATCAGCCAACCCTGTGCAAATCACCAATTTAGACCTCAAACGTACATAGAGCGCTCTCACTCCTGAGCCTTGTTGTGCATCCGTAGAACATTTTACGCCCACATATGGGGTATTTCCGTAATCTGGAGAAATTGCGTTACACATTTTGGGGGCCTTTTTTTTCCTTTTACCGCTTGTGAAAATTTAAAGTATGGGGCAACACCAGCATGTTAGTGTAAAAATATATTTTTTTTACACTAACATGCTGGTGTAGACCCCAACTTTACCTTTTCATAAGGGGTAAAAGGAGAAAAAGACCCCCCAAATTTGTAACACAATTTCTCCCGAGTACGGAGATACCTCATATGTGGCCCTAAACTTTTTCCTTGAAATACAATAGGGCTCTGAAGTGAGAGAGCGCCATGCGCATTTTAGGCCTAAATTGGGGATTTGAATCCGCCACAAAAAGACCCCACGGCAGTGTTTCCCAAACAGGGTGTCTCCAGCTGTTGCAAAACTCCCAGCATGCCTGGACAGTCAGTGGCTGTCCGGTAATACTGGGAGTTGTTGTTTTTCAACAGCTGGATGCTCTGTTTTGGAAACAATGCTGTACAAGACTTTTTTTTTTTTTTTTACTGGGGGGGGGGCGGACACTGTGTAGGGGTATATGTATATGTAGTGTTTTACTTTTTATTTTGTGTAAGTTTAGTGTAGTGTTTTTAGTATACATTCACACGGTTGGGTTTACAGTGAGTTTGAGCTGGGAGTTTGAGCTGTGGCGGAAAATTTGCCGTATCTCAAAATCGCAGCAGAAAACTTCTGTAAACCCACCCTTGTGAATGTACCCTGTACATTCACATGGCGGGGGCAAACCTCCAGCTGTTGCAAAACTACAACTCCCAGCATGCACTGACAGACCATACATGCTGGGAGTTGTAGTTATGCAAAAGCTGGAGGCACATTGGTTGCGAAACACTGAGAGTTTGTTACTTACCTCAGTGTTTCCCAACCAGTGTGCCTCCAGCTGTTGCAAAACTACCACTCCCAGCATGTACAGTCTCTCAGTGCATGCTGGGAGTTGTATTTTTGTAACAGCTGGAAGCACACTGGTTGCAAAACACTGAGTTAGGTAACAAACTCTGTTTCACAACCAATGTGTCTCCAGCTGTTGCAAAACTGCAACAATCAGCATGCATTGACAGTCGGAGGGCATGCTGAGAGTTGTAGTTTTGCAACAGCTGGAGGCACACTGCTACAACTCCCAGCATGCCCTTTGGTGGTCTGTGCATGCTGGGAGTTGTAGTTATGCAACAGTGAATGCACACTTTTTCACAGAAAAAATGTGCCTCCAGCTGTTGCAAAACTACAACCCCCAGCATATACAGACTACCTAAGGACATGTTGGGAGTTGCAGTTTGAACGCCAGCTGTTGCAAAATTACAACTCCCAGCATGCCCTTTGGCTTTGCATGCCGGGTTGTTGCTAAGCAACAGTAGGAGGTGAACAGGCCTCACCTCCTGCTGTATCCTGCCACCACCACCGACCCTGAGGGGACCCCCGCTGGACCAGGGCAAGGTAGGAGACCCCCCCGGTGCCAGTCTTCGCTCCGACCGCCGTCTTGATCACCGCCCAGCAGGTCCGTGATTGTTCGGTCATTCCGACCGATCAGTCAAGTGATCGTGAGGCGGCAACCGTGCCACCTCACTCATGCAGGGTATGGGTCAATGGGGCTGTCTCGGACAGCTCCATTCACCCTTTTTTTCCAGGTCACCAGAGACCCGATTGACCTGGAATAGCGGCAAATCACAGGTCTTAACTGACACGCGATTTGCTGCGATCGCCGACATGGCGGGATGGCTGCTGATAGATATCAGCAGCTATCCCATTCCGATCACCGTGTCCGGAGACACGGTGATCCAGGAAAGCTGCGCCGTCCTTAAGGGGTTAAAAACACTTATTTTACACTTTTTAAGTGGTCATAGGGGACTATTATATGCAAGCATTGAATCGCATTCATTGTACAATGCTATACTATTGAATAGCATTGTAAAGGGAGATCAGCGCTGCATTGATATCAGGCTGAATCATTGGAGCAGCGACCTGACCTCCACTGCTATTTTCTCTCATTGGACACTAGTGATTTCACTGTGAGGATCTGATAAGCACCCCATAGCCACCTGTCCCTAGGCCTTTAGATGCCTATGATGCACTATATCAGCAAACAAAAAATAAATACATCCTGGAGTGCTTGTTTAACCCCTTAAGGACCAATGCAAATAAACCTGTACGCCCCTGAAAGACCAGGCCTGTTTTTTCAAATCGGGGATGTCTGTCTTTATTAGAGAATAACTCTGGTAACGTTTTGCCAATCACGATAATTCTGACATTGTTTTTTTGTCACAAGTTGTCCTTCATGTACATAGTAAAAGTAAGTCGATATCATTTGTAGTTTTTTTTTTACAATGCAAAAAATCATGAAATTTTTACAAAAAAAATAAGATTTTTTGCTATTTTAACACTAATAGGTTGCATATATTTATACTTGCTGACCAAATAGTTTATGAAACTTATACTTTCAGATGTCTACTTTATTTTGACGTCATTTTTTTGTTTTTAATTAACATTTTAAATTAGTTAGAAGCCTAACAATTTAACTTGAAATTTTGAAAATTTGAAAAGTACATCTTTGTTTGTGTGCTATGCAAGGTTTGCAGAAATTAAAAAGGTAGTAGAACATAGGAACACCCCCCCAAATGACCCCATTTTAAAAACTAGACCCCTAAAGGCGCTAGGGGGTTCAGTGAGTATTTTAACACCATAGTTTTTTGGCAGGAATTATTACAAAGTCAGTGTTAAAAATTCGAAATTTGCAATTTTTCACAAATACATCATTTGGAGGGCGTATTTTTTGTACATCACTTATGATATTGAAAGAAATGCACCCTATATTTTATTTAGCTGCTTGTCCCATGTTCGGAAATACCCCCCGCTTTGGCCATATATGGTTCCTTGGCCGCGTGGTAGGACTCAGAAGGAGAGGAGCGCCATTTGGCTTTCAGGGCAGAACAGTACCCCCACCCCCACAAGTGACCCCATTTATATACCACACCCCTACAAGTTATTGGCTGGACCAGAGACCTCTCCGATTGGTCCTTGGTCGGTTAGCAGTATAACGCGTCTGTCTGTGACAGTTAAGGCTCCTGATGGATATATCCGCCATGTTGTGGGAATAAGCACCCGCTCATGGCGAATATATCCATCACTGCTGCGGCTGGGTAGCTCAGTGTGTCCGCTCATGACTGATGGCAGAAAATCCGCCGCTATGAGTGGACAAACAAAGCTACCCAGCCGCAGCAGGGATCTCATTACCGTGACTGCTGCATAATGTGTAGGATCACATGGTGGACATCCGCAGCATATTACATGCTGCGGATGTCCGCCAATGCGATCCTACACATTATGCATTTTTTTTATTAGATTCATTTAATAAATGTATTTTTAATATTTTTTACACTTTTATTAAATTTGTATTTATTTTTACACTTTTTAATGCTTTGGAATACTTAGTATTCCAAAGCATTGCAGTTATATGCTGCCTGTCAGTTTTCACTAGCAGGCAGCATATGAGGACGTGCCTCTGGCAATACCCAGGGCAGACCTGGGGGTCTTTGTAGGATCCCCGGCCAGCCGCAGCCACACACAGCACCTGCAGAGGAGACAGAGGGAGCCCCCTCCCTCTGTCAGAACTCCTTACAGCGCGCGATCACTTCTGACCGCGGCTGTAAGGGTTAAACTGTCAGGAGTGATGTGAACTTCACTCCCGGCAGTGCGGCCACACACACAGCACCCCGCGATCGCGCTGCAGAGGAGACAGAGGGAGCCCCCTCCCTCTGTCAGAACTCCTTACAGCGCGCGGTCACTTCTGACTGCGGCTGTAAGGGTTAAACTGCCGGGAGTGAAGTGAACTTCACTCCCGGAAGTGCGGCAGGCCCCGGCCAGCCACGTATTACACACAGCACCCCGCGATCGCGATGCGGGGTGCTGCAGAGGAGACAGAGGGAGCCCCCTCCCTCTGTCAGAACTCCTTTCCGACCGCGGCTGTAAGGGTTAAAACTGCCGGGACCGAAGTTTACTTCGGTCCTGGCAGTGCAGCAGGGTCCCGGCTGTGTGATACAGCCGAGTCCCTGCCGCGATCTCGTGGGTGCACTGGGCAGCACCCACGAGAATAATGGACGAGTATAGACGTCCAGGTGCGGGAACGGCCGCCAACCTGGACGTCTATACTCGTCGGTGGGCGTTATCGGGTTAAAGCAATCATAATAATGAGCAGCGCATCCCAAACCGAGGCGCTCCAGCTGTTGTATGCCCTGTCAGGGTTGACAACTTTCCTTTTTTCTGCCCAATTTATCCAAAAGTTCCAGACAAAAAATGTTTACGACTACATTGGGAAAACATAAGGGATCTTGACCCCTTCCTCCTATCTCGACCTCCTTTCCCATCCATCCATCCCGATCTCCTATCCAGTCCATCTATCCCGTCCTCCTATCCCGACCCGTAATATGTGTACCAGTTATTGGAAATATCTCCAGCCGTACGGAAGTTATGTGGGAACATACATTTCCCATTGATTTGCATGGGACTTTAAACAAAAACCCTGACCCTCACAAATGGGGGCAGTTAAGGGTTAATTTAACTATCCTATATTTTAAGTGGACATATAAGTAACATGTAACCAAGTATTATCGAAATATCTCCAGCCGTTTGGAAGTTATGCAGTAACATATATTTCCCATTGACTTGTATGGGACTTTAAACATAAAACCCGCCCTTGGCAAATGGGGGTGAGTAAGGGTTAAATCACCTATCCTATATTTGTTGTTGACATATAAGTAACATGTGTGCCAAGTTTCATGTTAATATCTTTAGCCATTTGGACGTGATGCTGGAACATACACACATACATCAGGGGTGTGGAAATTTAAAAAAAAAACTACTTGTCCAAGGGACTAAAGTGGAACACAATCTACTTGTCCCTCAAGAAAATCCACTTGTCCTGGTAGATCAAATAATTTCAACCAAAATAGTACGATCCCCCCCCCCCCCCACTAGACCACCAGGGATGGATATAAGATTCCTTTAGACACTGCTGACAGCGGTGATCTAATGGTTTAATAGGCCATCGCAGCATGTCAGGATATTAGCGGTGGGAGAGCTGTAGCTCCTCTTACGCCCGAGGGAAGCCCAGAAAAGTTGCATTTAGAAGTTGCATTTAGTTACTAGATAACTACAACTCCCAGCACGCCCTGATACAGCCTATGGTTGTGTGGGTGTTGCAGCATGTTGCACTGTATAGTAGGACAGTTAAGGTTATTGTGTAACATGCTGGGAGTTGTAGTTTTGGTTTGTGTCAGCTACAGAGCCATAGGATGTGTCAAGGAATACTGGGAATTACAGTTAGTAACTACAACACCCAGCATGCCCTGATGCAGCCTATGGCTCTGCAGCTGACCCTAACCAAAACTACAACTCCCAGCATGTTACACTTTATAGTTCTACAGTTTAGGTTATGGTCCAACATGCTGGGAGTTGTAGTTTTGGTTTGGGTGTGTTTGCATATATCCGTGGGGCTCTTGGTTGGCGGGTGAGTATGAAGGGGGCGGGATTCTGGGGGTGCAATTTAGTGCGGGTGCCACTAAAAATAAATAAAATTAGATGGCACAACTTCCCTAATGCCCGACGTGACAGTCTGCTCCTATACAAAACATTCATGCATACACATATCATACATGCACCAGCCACTGCCCCCATATCATACATACACACACCCCCGCCACTGCCCCCCACATCATACATTACATACACACATACACACCATACATACACACCATACATATGCACACATCATACATACACCCGCCGCTGCCCACCCCACATCATACATTACATAAATACACACAGCACACTTAGACATCATACATACATTATACATTACATACACATCACACAGACAGACATCATACACACATCACACATACACTCACACCATACATATCCACCAGTGTTTCCCATCCAGGGTGCCTCCAGCTGTTGCAAAACTACAACTCCCAGCATGCCCAGGGCATGCTGGGAGTTGTAGTTTAGCAACAGCTGGGGGCACCCTGGTTGGGAAACACTGATATACACCATACATATGCACACTACACATACACACATCACACTTAGACATCATACACACATTATACATTACATACATATCACACACAGACATTATACATTACATATAATTACACAGACAGTACATTACTGTACATTACATTACATTACACACCACACAGACAGACAGTATACACACATCATCCATTACATACACATTATACATTACACACACGTCACACATTACATACACATCACACATAGACAGACATCATTCACACATCACATACACATCACACACAGACATTATACACATATTATCCATTACATACACATCACACAGACAGACATCATACACACATTATACATTACATACACATCAGACAGACATCATTCACACATCACATACACATCACACACAGACATTATACACACATTATCCATTACATACACATCACACACACAGACATCATACATTACATACACATCACAGACAGACATCATACACATCACAGACAGACATCATACACACATTACATACACATCACACAGACATCATACACACATTACATACACATCACACAGACATCATACACACATTACATACACATCACACAGACATCATACACACATTACATACACATCACACAGACATTATACACACATTACATACACATCACACAGACATTATACACACATTACATACACATCACACAGACATTATACACACATTACATACACATCACACAGACATTATACACACATTACATACACATCACACAGACATTATACACACATTACATACACATCACACAGACATTATACACACATTACATACACATCACACAGACATTATACACACATTACATACACATCACACAGACATTATACACACATTACATACACATCACAGACATTATACACACATTACATACACATCACACAGACATTATACACACATTACATACACATCACACAGACATTATACACACATTACATACACATCACACAGACATTATACACACATTACATACACATCACACAGACATTATACACACATTACATACACATCACACAGACATTATACACACATTACATACACATCACACAGACATTATACACACATTACATACACATCACACAGACATTATACACACATTACATACACATCACACAGACATTATACACACATTACATACACATCACACAGACATTATACACACATTACATACACATCACACAGACATTATACACACATTACATACACATCACACAGACATTATACACACATTACATACACATCACACAGACATTATACACACATTACATACACATCACACAGACATTATACACACATTACATACACATCACACAGACATTATACACACATTACATACACATCACACAGACATTATACACACATTACATACACATCACACAGACATTATACACACATTACATACACATCACACAGACATTATACACACATTACATACACATCACACAGACATTATACACACATTACATACACATCACACAGACATTATACACACATTACATACACATCACACAGACATTATACACACATTACATACACATCACACAGACATTATACACACATTACATACACATCACACAGACATTATACACACATTACATACACATCACACAGACATTATACACACATTACATACACATCACACAGACATTATACACACATTACATACACATCACACAGACATTATACACACATTACATACACATCACACAGACATTATACACACATTACATACACATCACACAGACATTATACACACATTACATACACATCACACAGACATTATACACACATTACATACACATCACACAGACATTATACACACATTACATACACATCACACAGACATTATACACACATTACATACACATCACACAGACATTATACACACATTACATACACATCACACAGACATTATACACACATTATCCATTACATACATATCACACACACAGACATTATCCATTACATACACATCACACACAGACATCATACACACATCATACATTACATACACATCACACACACAGACATTACACACACATTATCCATTACATACACATCACACACAGACATCATACATTACATACACATCACACAGACATCATACACACATCACATATACACTCACACCATACATATACACCAGTGTTTCCCAACCAGGGTGCCTCCAGCTATTGCAAAACTACAACTCCCAGCATGTCCAGGGCATGCTGGGAGTTGTAGTTTTGCAACAGTGGAGGCACCCTGGTTGGGAAACACTGATATACACCATACATATGCACACATCATACATACACCTGCCGCTGCCCCCCCATCATACATTACATACACACACCATACATATACAACCACCCTTCCTGCCGCCGCCTGCATTCTCGGTCTCCTCACCTGAGCCGCCATGACTGGACATCAGAGCTGTAGTCACCGCCGGTGTGAGGTGAGATTTCCGTCCTCCCCCTCACCCCTCCCGCTCTGTGTTTTCCCCGTGCAAACAAGCAACCTCTCCGTGGTGGATTAGGTCCTGTGGAGACAGATCAGGGGGAGGGATAGAGCTGTGTGCGGGGAATGGAGCTGTGTACGGAGCTGTCTACATCCCTTCTCTCACCCTGCTGTGTCTTCTGAGCTCCGTCCATCCTCCGGGAGGGGAGATAAGGGGGCTCTGCGGTCAGCTGGAGGCCGCCGCCCCCTCCATACACTCTGAGTGCTGGTGTGAGGTGCAGACTTGCATCGGCTTCTGCGCCTCACACCGACATTAAAGAAAAATAAGGGGGAAGTCTGTCTGTCCCTGCTAGCCCGATACAGGGCTAAATCTATAAACAATTCACCTGCCCGGCGCCCAAAACTACTTGTCCCGGGCGTCGGGCGATAGGATTTCCACATCCCTGTACATACACACGTTGAGTTTTATATATATAGACCAGAGGCTGACAGAAATAATTTATTGGCCAGAAACAGTTTCCATGCACCGCAAACATTCAAGGGAATCCCCAAAAGTCAGTTTATTAGGGCGAGAAGAAGAATATGTAGAACAGAAGAAGAACATGTTAAAAATAAAGAGATGTTAATTAAGAAATTCGTTGAGAGAGGCTATAGGGAGGATGAAGTAAGAAAAGTGGGAGAGGAAGTGCAAGAGATTCCAAGAGAACATCTAAGACAGAGGAAAAAGAATGATGAGCCTGTATTTCTAGGTACATATGATAAACATGCGCAACTAATTAGAAATACTATAAAAAATATATTGGGGTCTACTTAACCTCTTAAGGACGTAGGGCGTACTTGTATGCCCTACGCCCGGTATTTAAAACGGGGTCACGCCGTGACTCCGCATCATACCGGGTTGGTCTCGGTGGCTAATGATAGCCGGACCCTGGGCTAAACAGCGTGCGGCACCAATCGTTGTGCCGCGTGCTATTAACCCTTTAGACTCGGCAATCAAAGTTGATTGCAGCATCTAAAATTAAAGTGAAAGCTTCCCGGCAGCTCAGTCAGGCTGATCGGGACTATCGCAATAAAATCACGATGTCCCGATTAGCTAGTAGTAGAGCAGAGGTTCCCTTAACTTGCTCAGTCGCGTCCGATCGGCGTTTGATTGCTCCAAGGCTGAGATACAGGCTTGAGCAATCGACCGCCTTTAACACTGATCCCTGCAAAGCTATGGCTTTGCAGGGATCAGTGTAAAAGATCAGTGTGTGCAGTGTTATAGCCCCCTATGGAAGCTATAACACTGCAAAAAAAAGTTCATAAAAGGTCATTTAACCCCTTCCCTAATAAAAGTTTGAATCACCCCCCTTTTCCCATGAAAAAAAAAAACTGTGTAAGTAAAAAAAATAAACATATGTTGTATCGCCGCGTGCGGAAATGTCAGAATTATAAAAAATATATTAATTAAACCGCACGTACAATGGCGTACGTGGAAAAAAATTTCCAAAGTCCAAAGTCACTTTGTATATCATGAAAAAAAAAATGAATAAAAAGCGATCAAAAAGTTCAATCAACACAAAAATGGTACCGTTAAAAACTTCAGATTATGGCGCAAAAAATTATCCCTCATACCGGCCCGTACGCGGAAGAGAAAAAGTTATAGGGGTCAGAAGATGAGAATTTTTAACATGTAAATTTTCCTGCATGTAGTTATGATTTTTTTCAGAAGTATGACAAAAAGCAAACCTATATAAGTAGGGAATCATTTTAACCGTATGGACCTACAGACTAAAGATAAGGTGTCATTTTTACAGAAAAATGCACTGCGTAGAAACAGAAGCCCCCAAAATTTACAAAAATTTTTTTTTCTTCAATTTTGCCGCACCATACATTTTTTTCTGTTTAGACGTGAATTACCGTATATACTCGAGTATAAGCCGACCCGAGTATAAGCCGAGACCCCTAATTTTAACCCAAAATCCCAGGAAAAGTTATTGACTCGAGTATAAGCCTAGGGTGGGAAATACCTCATCCCCCCCTGTCATCATCCAGACCCGTCATTAACATCCTCATCATCATCCCCTTGTCATCATCCCACACATCCCCCCTTCATCATCCCCTTATCATCCCACACATTCCCCCTTCATCATCCCCTTATCATCCCACACATCCCCCCTTCATCATCCCCTTATCATCCCCTTATCATCCCACACATCCCCCCTTCATCATCCCCTTATCATCCCACACATCCCCCCCTTCATCATCCCCTTATCATCCCACACATCCCCCCTTCATCATCCCCTTATCATCCCACACATCCCCCCTTCATCATCCCCTTATCATCCCACACATCCCCCCTTCATCATCCCCTTATCATCCCACACCCCCCCCCCTTCATCATCCCCACACCCCCCCTTCATCATCCTCTTCTCATCATTCGCCCTCAGTGGTCTTCAACCTGCGGACCTCCAGAGGTTTCAAAACTACAACTCCCAGCAAGCCCGGGCAGCCATCGGCTGTCCGGGCTTGCTGGGAGTTGTAGTTTTGAAACCTCCGGAGGTCCGCAGGTTGAAGACCACTGCGGCCTTCAACATCATCCAGCCCCCTCTCACCCCCTTTAGTTCTGAGTACTCACCTCCGCTCGGCGCTGGTCCGGTCCTGCAGGGCTGTCCGGTGAGGAGGTGGTCCGGTGAGGAGGTGGTCCGGTGGGGAGGTGGTCCGGGCTGCTATCTTCACCGGGGGCGCCTCTTCTCCGCGCTTCCGGCCCGGAATAGAGCCGTTGCCTTGGCAATGACGCAGAATTACGTTGGCAATGAACGCACCTCTGCGTCGTTGTCACGGCAACGTGACTATTCTGAGGCCGGGCCCGAAGCGCTTAGAAGAGGCCTCCCCGGTGAAGATAGCAGCCCGGAACCAGTATCCCACCGGACCACCTCCTCACCGGACAGTCCTGCAGGACCGGACCAGCGCCGAGCGGAGGTGAGTACTCAGAACTAAAGGGGGTGAGAGGGGGGCTGGATGATGTTGAAGGCCGCAGTGGTCTTCAACCTGCGGACCTCCGGAGGTTTCAAAACTACAACTCCCAGCAAGCCCGGACAGCCGATGGCTGCCCGGGCTTGCTGTGAGTTGTAGTTTTGAAACCTCTGGAGGTCCGCAGGTTGAAGACCACTGCGGGTGGGGGAGTTCACTCGAGTATAAGCCGAGGGGGGTGTTTTCAGCACGAAAAATCGTGCTGAAAAACTCGGCCTATACTCGAGTATATACGGTATTTGGTAAAATGACTGATGTCACTGCAAACTAGAATTGGTGGCGCAAAAAATAAGCCATAATATGGAATTTTATGTGCTAAATTGAAGGCGTTATGATTTTTAGAAGGTGATGAGGAAAAAATGAAAATGCAAAAATGCAAAAACCCTGCGTCCTTAAGGGGTTAAAGCTGACCCAAAGTCTGGCAGGTTGTTTGGCAAAATCCCCCGTTTCACATATAAAAAGGAAAATCATTGGCAAATAGCCTAGTAAGGGCAGACATAAAGAAAAAAATCTAAACAAACGCTCTTACAGTCTAAAAATAAAGGCACATTTGCATGTCTTTCATGTTCTAATTGTTCTAATATTATTAAAAGTGATCACATCGTGCATCCCCTGTATGGAACTAAGTTCCCAATTAAGGGATGGTACAGTTGTGAAACAAAGCAAGTTATATACCTGCTTTAATGTCCTTGTGGCAGAATTTATGTCGGCCAAACAATGCGATGTGTAAAATTCCGGATTGCCGAACATCGTTGTGTAATCCGGAATGCACTTGCTAAGAAATGGACAGATGAGTAACAAATATGGTGACACGGGAGTTGCCAGTCACTTTGTCGAACAGAAGCATAGAGTAAGTGAATTATGGTGGATTATAATAGAGGAAGTACAAGGTGCTACAGAAGACTATGTAAAGAAAAGATTACTACAATGTGAAGTGTATTGGATTGAAATGCTTAATTCATTGAGTCCTAACTAGAGATGAGCGAACTTACAGTAAATTTGATTCGTCACGAACTTCTCGGCTCGGCGGTCGCTGACTTTTCCTGCATAAATTAGTTCAGCTTTCAGGTGCTCCGGTGGGCTGGAATAGGCGGATACAGTCCTAGGAAAGAGTCTCCTAGGACTGTATCCACCTTTTCCAGCCCACCGGAGCACCTGAAAGCTGAACTCATTTATGCAGGAAAAGTCAGCGACCGCCGAGCCGAGAAGTTCGTGACGAATCGAATTTACTGTAAGTTCGCTCATCTCTAGTTTTAACGGGCTAAATGAATCTTGCAATTTTGGAGTGTACCTGTGAGATGTCATCTTTTATGCTGTACCTGGTCCTATATATATATGTTTTTGTTATTATAGGATATTAACTTTGTTGTTCTCGTTTTTAGAAATGAGTCATCGCGAGATTAACATCTATTTAATGTGGTGATGTGAGCACGTTAGGGATACTTGAAAAAGGAGGCGTGGTCTCCGAAACGTTGTATGTGTCGATGCAAGCTCCACTCTGTTCCCCTTCGTGAGAGGAAGGCTGTCCAGCTAAAGGGATCCCGGACATGAAAGAAAATTTCCTGCAGCTTGAAGAGTGTCTAGCGTGTCCGCAAGAAGGTGCACCTTGGGTGATTTACTTACATTTTTATTTTTGGCAATACATACTAAAGCAATTGTGAATTTATGCAAGATATTCACTAAAGCAAATAAGAAAAACTAGAAAGTTGTGTGTGGCATTTAATTCTTACTGCTATTTAAAGCTAATTTTCTACAGGAAAACTTGTGTTTTTATTTGTACTATTTTGGAATACAGAAATATAAGAAAAAAGGTCCAGAGTGTCTTGATCGATTAACCCCTTAACTACCCTTTATATAGCTAACATTTATGGCCATAACTGTATCCTTCATGAATAGAACGTGTGCACAGAGCAGCAAAAGTGCTTTAAAATCAACAGAACTCTGCTGCAGCTGAATGTCCATGTGGAATATTCCGGCAGGATTCCGAACTGACATTCCGCTGCCGTGTGAACATACCCTAATTAGGGATATAAAGGGAAAATATATATTTTTATTTTATTTCCCCCCCCCCCCCCCATTTATTTTTCACTTTTACTAGTCCACAAGGAGACTGACAGTGATCACCAGATTATTGCTGGACTAAACTTCACTAGTATACTAGTACGGTGTATTCTGCCTGTCAGCATAAAGCTACAAAGCAAGGCTCTGTACACAGACACCCATGGCAAGCCTGTGGGACTTTACAAGACCCCTGACTGCCATGGCTGAAGATTCGAGGGCCAAGTATCGCCAAGGCTGTAATGCAGGAGGTAATCTGTGCAGGCACACTTCACATTCTGTGGTCATGTTTAGACAGTGGCATGAAGGGACATACTATCTGGAGTGGAGGTTTCTCTGCCTGGGGTAGTTACAGCAGGATTCCAGCTGTCATACTTACAGCCAAGCTCCCATGATAACTGGGAAAGAATGACAGGATAAAATAAGTACCAATAACCCCTTAAGGACCAGGCCCATCTTGGCCTTGAGGATAGGTTTTATTTTATTACGTAAACTATATAACTACACGCACCAAAATTAGTATGATTAAGATTGTCCTCTTCCACATACGGGGCTATAGGAGGGCTCATTCTTGGTGGTACCATTTTTATTTTGATGGGACTTTTTGATCGCTATTTATTATTATTTTTTTGGTATATGAAGTGATCAAAAATGCTCAGTTTTGGCCTTTTTTTTTTTTACATGTACACCATCGACCATGCGGTTTAACTAACCTTGCATTTTAATAGCTTGGACATTAACGCACGCGGCAATACCACATATGATTGCTTATTTTTTATTACATTATTTTATTTAAATAATGAGAAAAGGGAGGTGGATCAATCTTTTCTTAGGAAGTTGTTAATTTACTTTTATTAACCTTTTTTTTTTTTTAGTTCCCACAGGGGGCTAAAACATGCAATCTTTTAAATTGCATAGACTGTTCAATGCTGAGCTTTGCCTCAGCATTGATCAGTGTTATCGGTGCTCTGCTGCTTTAGCCTGCCATGGCTGGCCAGAGCATCGATCGGACAGGGAGGAAGCAGGTAAGGGCCTCTCAGCTGACCGGAACCCACAATTTCACTGCGAATGTCCCGATCAGCTGCCCTGATCTAACCCCACATTTTAGATGCTGCTAATAGCAACCGCTGAACATGCTTCAAACCCTGGTAAGAAGATGAGGGCGTAAAGGTACACCCTCAGTCCTTAAGTACCTGTACACCCTTCATCCTTAAGGGGTTAATGACCACAATAAAAATGTGTAGTGGTCATTAAGAGCGCTGTAGATGCCACTGTGTTGTACCCCTATCCACAGGATAGGGGGTAGAGCAGTCTGGCATCTGCAGTACACAAATACATGGAACATCTGTCTACAGCATGCCCTCTGATCTCTTAAAGGGGCCCCAGATCTTGTAGTTGAACCCACCAGGATCAGTTCCCTATTTCTATGGATAGGTGATCTATACAGCCACTGTGCTTCATCAAAAATTAGTGCATGTCCGAACTTTTTTCTCTTCTCAACTACCCTAAAATTCTGGACACCTGATGAAACCCTTTTAAGTCAATCTTGGACTCCGGCAGGACAACAGCAGTGTAAACATAGCCCAAAATATTTATGTGCTGGACAAACCCTATAGACCATTTATTGAGAGAAATTACAATAATAACCTGTACAAGATCCTCCAGCTTCAAAAAATATCAGAATTATTTTATGGACAAAGAAAAAAGTTCCCTTCTCTAACGGACTGTCTAGGAATTTCTAGATGGTCGGCAAGTGATGACGGTTTGTAGGAGGTCGGGTACAGCACATGAGATGCCAGTCACATCACCAGCATCCCGCGGTACCACCTGTTAATAAGCCGCATGTGAACAGGAGCCTCAGCTCCGGGCATCTGCACTCAGGAGCATCAGCTGGCACAGGGCCATGAGGGGGGCCAGGTCACGTGTTCCAGTGCCCGGGGGCGCGCGCCGCCAACCAGTCCACCCCGCCCCCCTACTGTTCGGCGCGCTCCTCGGCCGCGGACTATACTTCACTAATGACTTGTGGAGGAACCGCGTGAATACGGTTGAGCCGAGCTTATAGCTGCTCTGTACCGTACAAGAAACAGCGAGCACACGTCTTGCCACACTGACAGGGCCAAGCGTGTGTGTCTGGGGGAGGGGAGGGTTGTATCGGCGCTAATGAAGCCGAATGATATTGTGACAGTGCATTCATCAACCATTGGTGACAGCATCGATCCCACTCTGTCACAGACACATCTCCACCGCCCCCCAGGACCGCGGCTGGCGCAGCAGCTGTTCCCGTGACCGACCCCTTCAGAGGAGCACACGCTCACCGCTCCAATTAGCGGTGTCATCCGAGGAAGAGCCGACAGTCCCACCCGGGCCCAGTTTCTTCCGAGCTGCGCCCTCATACTTATAACGTCCCTGTGGAGCAGCCGCTCTTCATATCCCTCCGCCCACTCTCCTGGAGCCGGATCTTGCTTCTCATTAACAGGGGCTGCATTTGGTCAGCGGAAGAGTTAACATAAGTAGTGCCGGAATCTGTTTTATACGCTCTCGCTTCGGCGGAGGGATATTCTTCTTGGACCTAACGTGGTGCTGAGGCTCGACGAGCGGAAAAAAAAAAAAAAAATATGTCTGCCTGAGGGAGACCCACAAGTTCCTATCGGCTGAAAACAAAACCTTTCGGTGCTGTGAAAGCCCCCCAAACCGGCAGAAACCGGGAGTTTAGACGACGCTCTGCTCGGGTGACGGATTTAGGCTGCTGTCAGGACCCCGGGAGGAAGGTGTACAAGGACTCCCATAAACTTCAATCCAATTGTTGGATGTTTAGACGGAAAAAAAGGTAACCGGGTGGAGGGGACTCGTGTGGGGTGCCCCTTATCACGGGGGGGCAGGGTAGAGTGCTGGGGCCAGTGGGCAGGAGCTGATAGCCACACATTGGGGTGCAAGGTCTGGGGCTCTGTCTTCTTTATGGGACAAGTAGTCCCTGTGGCCCTGTGTAGCAGGGACCCCTGTGCTGTGTGCCCCCATCTTCCTGTGAGGCTCCCCCAAGTCTTCTCTCCAAGTTGCAGCTCTATTGTTGCAGGATCCTAGTGACTCAATCCTCCCTTATTGTCTTCCCTTCTGCTCTCTCTCCTCTACTTCACTTTCTTAGTCCACTACTGGGAGCTCAGAAACTTCAGTGTTACTTTAGGAAGGGAAGTGTGTGTGTCCCCTGTGTGTGCCCCCTCCCTCTCTGGTGTCAGATGGGCAGCAGTATTGGGGGGGGGGGGGGGGGGTACTGTGATGCAGATGGTAAGTGTCTCTCTTTCTGTCTAGGAGCTGATCTGAGTGGTTGGAGATGAATCCTCAGCAGCGGATGGCCGCTATAGGCACAGACAAGGAACTGAGTGACCTCCTGGATTTCAGTGCGGTACAGTATCATTCTGGGTCTTTTTCTACAATTGGGGGGGTGCTAAGACCGCAGGACGCCATCACTTTGATGTCACGTCTAGACTCTTAAGATGTAATCACTTAAAAGACTACGGGGGTCAATTGGCTTATAACTCCGAGACTAGTCATTGACTCCAAAACCACCAATCCAATTACTGCTTCTTAAAAACCCCCGTTAAGTCTTCTTTTTGTTCACCAAAAATCCCAAACTGTAAGAGATTATTTTATAAGGGTGAACAGAAAGCTTAGCTCCCACTTGTTGCCTTTTATAAAGTAAACTATATTTTTCCATATCTTTTATTCCTGCCATATATAGTTTGTGTAGCTTTGACTGCTTTCTGAGTACTTTTGGTTGTATAGTATTTTCTATTGTTATTTCTATTTCTATTTTTAGTTGTAGTATCGGTACTTTGCCTCTTTCACATACATGAACCTTCTAAGTCATCAGGCAGTCACCTTTTATACCATGTGGTGCAGTGGTCTCCAACCTGCGGACCTCCAGATGTTGCAAAACTACAATTCCCAGCATGCCCGGACAGCCAACGGCTGTCCGGGCATGCTGGGAGTTGTAGTTTTGCAACATCTGGAGGTCCGCAGGTTGGAGACCACTGATGTAGTGTGTTGCTCAGCCTGCCTTGCAACAATGCACTTATAGCAAAATCCTGTTCTGTTTTGCAGATGTTTTCTCCACCTGTTAATAGTGGGAAAACCAGACCAACTACACTAGGAAGTAGTCAATTCAGTGGATCAGGTAAAAACGAGCTGGACTAGCAATGAGTATATTTTTTGCTAGTCGTGAATTGTGTTTTGTCACTGGCTCCTAATACTTTGACATCTGTAATTTCACCTTACACTTCACACCGTCTCCCCCCCCCCTTTTCCTCTTAGTTATGCACATTGTGCATGGAATAGATGTAAGTAAATGCATCTGCCATCTTCAGGTATTTAACCATGTATACTATTGTGTTGCCCATTAATTTTTATCACTATATCACTGTATTATCTCTGCATGTATCATGATTTTACATCAGATCTATACAGATTTCAGAGTATTTTGAGCCTTTTATCTTGTTTCAGAATCTCCCTGTCCTCAAATGATCTATTACGTAGACATCCGCACACTGTGATATGTTTGTGTACCGATATTCCGCTGTCTAACGCACCTTTTTGCAGGAGTTGACTATATTTTTACACAATGAAGAAACAAATAAATCTGCAGGAATGAGCATGGATCCTCCGTAAATTGCTTCCACATGTTTTGCTGCATGTTGCTAGCACAACCAGATGTAGCTCTCAAGACGAATTGTGCTATGACAATGTGAGATGTTTTCTGAATGAATTTCCCCATAAGCCCTAAACTCCTGCATTCTAGGATTAGCATTCTATGGGGTTCAGATTATATGTCATTGGTGATATAGTTTATATAGTGAAATGCCTATATTACATAACTGTAGTAATTATTGTGATTCCTTGTTTATAGAAATGTTACCATTTTCTACCTGTGTCCTTGAGTAAGTTTATGGGGATGCCAGTCACTCTGTACTGTCTATAGCCTTCATCTAGAAGTTTTGGGCCATTTTATTTGATATTTTTTAATCTGAAGGATGACATTATTTTACATTGTACTTGGTGACCCACAGCTGTATAGGTCTGTGCCATAGTGGTGTTGCCATTATCTAGATCTGCAGTGTTTGTACCTAGACACTTATGTGTGTCATTGTTCCGGACCCAGTTATATATTTGATCCAGTGCTTATACTGAAGTTTAACTACAGATGTATTCAGAATACGTGGCTTGTTTTTGTATCGCTGTGCCCACTGCATTCCTGTGTACATATATAAAACCATTTTCTGTATGCACAGGTTAGCACACTTTGAGGAGCTTAACCAAAGGTCTGAAAAGGGATTTGTAATAGTTGCTTCTAAAGCATTTTTTTTTCCTTGTCAGACACTTTATTTTTATATATATATTTTTTTTTATTAAGGTAAAAGCATGAAATTATCCCTGGTTGTTAATATCTGTATAGTATATAGTATTTTATTAGTCCAGTCTACGTATTTTTATTTTTATTTTTTTCAATAATGGATGAAATTTTAGTCAGCTATACTTGGCACGTGCTTGCTTATTAAAGGTTTGTGAACTTGTAGTAATTCACCTCCCATCTAATTCATTCACAAGAATGTAGAACAAATGCTGCTGAGAAGGAATCGCATATCTCCAGCTTCCTTAGTCAGTCTAATAATTGATTTGTCAATGCTTTGCAAATACAAGGGTCATTTTTGGACCGTAGTTTTTTGGCTGCCAGTGCGACTTCCTATTGTGTGTTTTTTGTTGTTGTTTTGTTTAAAGCTATCATTTTTAGATGTAATATTAAGGGAAAATGTTACATGAACATTCATTATTAGTTATTTTATACAATCTTAATTTTTGATGTACATATAAAGTTAAGTCAGGATCGGTAAGCAGACTAGACAGAGGGTTGTAGCAGATGTGAGAATGTCCTAATAATAATCTAAAAACGGTACCTATCTTGTTGGAGGGATGTGCATGCACTCTGCACTTACTGCTGCAAATACATTATATTGCAGTCATTTAAAAGTTTCTAACATATGTGCGTATATATACACACATACTCTTAGTTGGGATAGACTGGATGGTTTTTTGACTTGTCCTTTATTTAGGTACTGTGGCCCAGCTATTCAGCTTAATGGATTTTATGCATTTGTTGGCCTATCTTATGAAGGAATGCGGCTCTATCCACTAAAAAATTTGCAAGTAACACTTTGCTATTGTTTAATCTTACTTTCACATTTGTGCTGCAGAACTGCTATTGCAATAAAATCTGTTGGAGCAAGTCTCCATAAATGTTTCTTTGGTTATTTACACAGGAGAATATCCTTCTGGAAAAATTCTGGGCGGACATTCTGTGCTAAGACCACTCGGACATGCACTGTCTCCATAGACTGCAATGCATATCTGAGCTGATTCTGCAAAAATACTGCCATGTGCACGGTGCAACAGGAGTACCACTTTAACTTGGCAATAGCCCATCCTATTTCATAGGTCTTTTAGCCTAAGGAGATACTAGGCCACAGATCCATCTAATCAGTTTTTTAGAAATGTTTCTTGGTTAAACAAAGAAGAAAGCAATGTTAACATTTTTATTAAAGCTGTCATTTAAAGGCAATCTGTTCTCAGTATCACTTGCACTAGCCTGTTGGTACAGGTTTGCAGTGCGGGTGAAACTGATGAAAATCATACTTAACGTTTTTCCCTCCGTGATCCCGTTCTTCAGTAATCCTTGGTCTATGGTATATGCAATTGTGGAGCTTGGTGCATGTTGTGTGTTCCCAAGCTCCTGGTGCAAAATAAATTCTGCAATCTTTATGGTAATGCCACCGCTTCCTGGACGTCACCATTGGCTTGGGAACTCCCCCTGTGCACCAAGCTCCACTCTTGCATATACTGGATGCGAGGAGCAGTAAGTATGATTTTCGTAAGTGTCACTCACACTACAAGCCTTTACTAACAGGTTAGTGTGGGTGATATTTATGAACTTCCCTTACAATTTCAGTTTTCCTCTGTCATGACCTCAGAGGCCTATGGAGGTACAGTAGGGCCCCATTGAAGTCTTTGGATTTGACTTTAACCCCTTAAGGACGCAGGGTTTTTCAGTTTTTGTATTTTCGTTTTTTTCCTCCTTACCTTTTAAAAATCATAAAACTTTCAATTTTCCACCTAAAAATCCATATTATGGCTTATTTTTTGCGTCACCAATTCTATTTTGCAGTGACATTAGTCATTTTACCCAAAAACCCACGGCAAAACGGGAAAAACAATCATTGTGCAACAAAATCGAAGAAAAACGCCATTTTGCAATTTTGGGGGTTTCAGTTTCTACGCAGTGCATATTTCGGTAAAAATGACACCTTATCATTATTCAGTAGGTCCATACGGTTAAAATGGTACCCTACTTATATAGGTTTTATTTTGTCGTACTTCTGAAAAAAATCATAACTACATGCAGGAAAATGTATACGTTTAAAAATGTCATCTTCTGACCCCTATAACTTTATTTTTCCACGTACAGGGCAGTATGAGGGCTCATTTTTTGCGCCGTGATCGGTACCATTTTTGTTTTGATCGGACTTTTTGATCACTTTTATTCATTTTTTAATGGTATAAAAAGTGACCAAAAATACGCTTTTTTGAAATTTGAAATTTTTTTACGTGTACGCCATTGACCGTGTGGTTTAATTAAACGATATATTTTTATAGTTTGACATTTACGCATGCGGTGATACCACATATGTTTTTATTTACACTGTTTAATTTTTTTTATGGGAAAAGGGGGGTGATTCAAACTTTTATTAGGGAAGGGGTTAAATGATCTTTATTAACACTTTTTTTTTTTACTTTTTTTTTTTTTTTGCAATGTTATTGCTCCCATGGGGACCTATAACACTGCACACACTTATCTTTTACACAGATCACTGGCGTGTATTAACACGCCTGTGATCAGTGTTATCGGCGCTTGACTGCTCCTGTCTGGATCTCAGGCACGGAGCAGTCATTCGCCGATCGGACACCGAGGAGGCAGGTAAGGGCCCTCCCGGTGTCCTGCAAGCTGTTTGGGACGCCGCGATTTCACCGCGAAGGTCCCGAACAGCCCTACTGAGCAGCCGGGATAGTTTCACTTTAACTTCAGACGCGGCGGTCAGCTTTGATCGCCACGTCTGAAGGGTTTATACAGGGCATCACCGCGATCGGTGATGTCCTGTATTAGCCGCGGGTCCCGGCCGTTGATAGCCGCCGGGACCTACCCGATATCGCGGGAGCCGGTGGAGGACGTAAATATACGTCCTTCGTTGTTAAGGGGTTAATGATCCTTACAACCATAATTTTCAATAATGTGGAAAAAATGCCACATATGCATGGAAAAAGATGTAGTACACATGCGTTTTTTAACCCCTTAAAGAGTACCTGCCACCATGTCTGTTTCTCCATACACTACTCAAAAAAAATAAAGGGAACACTAAGATAACACATCCTAGATCTGAATGAACTAATCGTATGAAATACTTTTGTGTTCACATAGATGAAGGTGCTGACAACCAAGTCACACAAAAATTATCAATGGAAATCAGATTTATCAACCCATGGAGGTCTGGATATGGAGTCACACTCAAAATCAAAGGGAAAAACCACACTACAGGCTGATCCAACTTTGATGTAATGTCCTTTAAAACAAGTCAAAATGAGGCTCAGTAGTGTGTGGCCTCCACGTGCCGTATGACCTCCATACAACGCCTGGGCATGCTCCTGATGAGGTGGCGGATGGTCTCCTGAGGGATGTCCTCCCAGACCTGGACTAAAGCATCGGTTGGTGGATGGAGTGATACATGATGTCCCAGATGTGCTCAATCGGAATCAGGTCTGGGGAACGGGCGGGCCAGTCCATAGCATCAGTGCCTTCCTCTTGCAGGAACTGCTGACACACTCCAGCCACATGAGGTCTAGCATTGTCCTGCATTAGGAGCAACCCAGGGCAAACCGCACCAGCATATAGTCTCAAAAGGGTGGTCTAAGGATCTCATCTCGGTACCTAATGGCAGTCAGGCTAGCACATGAAGGGCTGTGCGCCCCCCCCCCCCCCCCCAAAGAAATGCCACCCCACACCATTACTAACCCACTGCCAAACCGGTCATGCTGGAGGATGTTGAAGGCAGCAGAACGTTCTCCACGGCATCTCCAGACTCTGTCATGTGCTCAGTGGTAACCTGCTTTCATCTGTGAAGAGCACAGGGTGCCAGTGGCAAATTTGCCAATTTTGGTGTTCTCTGGCAAATGCCAAACGTCCTGCACGGTGTTGGGCTGTAAGCAAAACCCCTACCTGTGGACGTCAGGACCTCATACCCCCCCATGGAGTCTGTTTCTGACCGTTTGAGTGGACACATGCACATTTGTGGCCTGCTGGAGGTCATTTTGCAGAGCTCTGGCAGTGCTCCTCCTTGCACAAAGGCGGAGGTAGCGGTCCTGCTGCTGGGTTGTTGCCCTCCTCCATGTCTCCTTATGTACTGGCCTGTCTCCTGGTAGCGCCTCCATGCTCTGGTCACTACGTTGACAGATACAGCAAACCATCTTGCCACAGCTCGCATTGATCTGAGTCACTGATGTGGGTTGTAGACTCCGTCTAATGTTATCACTAGAGTGAAAGCACTGCATCAGCAAGGAAGCATAGGAACTGATAAGTGGTCTGTGGCCAGCACCTGCAGAACCACTCCTTTATTGGGGATGTCTTGCTAATTGCCTATATTTTCCACCTGTTGTCTGTTCCATTTGCACAACAGCATGTGAAATTGATTGTTGATCAGTGTTGCTTCCTGAGTGGACAGTGTGATTTCACAGAAGTGTGATTGACTTGGAGTTACATTGTGTTGTTTAAGTATTCCCTTCATTTTTTTTGAGCAGTGTATTATGCTGCTATGTTGCTCTATTCATTACATCCCCCCCCCCCCCACAGTTTTTATTTTACATTTTCGCAGTGTATTTTCTTAATAATCTTCTTTCAAAACTTGCTCACTGCCTGTGAGCTTGCTCGGGTATAAGTGGGTGTACCTGGTAGGTGTGAAGCCTGCCGAGTAACTCTTCTGTCCTTCCCAGTTCTATGCTGCACTCGGGAGCGCTAACAGCTGGGTTACTAGGAATCTCATGGGGGCGGGGATGAAAGGCGGCAGGGTGTGAAGGATCACTTGTACAAAGTCCTGTGCGCGCCGTGCACAGCGCTTGCTCCTGCCTGATTGACTGGCAGGGAGCGAGAGCAGAGCAGGGCCGCTCCACCCTCACTTCCTGGACTTTGAACTTGTGCCAGTCCAGCACAAGTCCGAAGGCTATGTGGGGGAGTGCAGGGAGACATGAAACAGAGACCCCTAGTGGGCGGAACTTCAAAGTTAAAAAAAATGGATTTTTTTTTGTAAAGATTCATTAAATTACATGAGGAACAACACATAAGTTTTAGTTGGTGACAGGTACTCTTTAACCTCTTGGGGATGCAGGGCATATGCCCTGCGTCACTGATCCTTAAGTACTCGGGGCGTACCTGTCTGCCCTGGTCCAGGTTACCTGGTTTAAACCGTTCTCACCGGCAGAGAACGGGTTAAACCCGTTGGGTCCTGGTTGCTACGGGCAGCCAGGACCCACATCTAATGCTGGGCACGGTCTATCGGGCTGATGCCCGGCATTAACCCTGTAGACACCGTGATCAAAGTTGATTGCGGCATCTAAAGCGAGAGTAAAAGAATCGCGGCAGCTCAGCGGAGCTGATCCGGACTATTGCGACAAGGCCGCAATGTCCCGATCAGCTTACCGGACGACGGGAGGGTCCTCGCCTGCCTTCGATTGGCGATCAACTGCTCCATGCAGTATAATGCAGCTCCATAATCATATGTGGTACCACCGCGTGCGCAAATGTCCGAACTATTAAAATATAAGGTTAGCTAAACCACACGGTCTGGCGTACACATGAAAAAAAAAAAAAAAAAAAGCAAAGTCCAAAACATTTTTGCTCACTTCATATACCATAAAAATATTAACTAAAAGCGATCAAAAAGTCCCATCAAAACAAAAATGGTACCAATAAAAACTACAAAAAATGAGCCCTCATCCCTCCCCGTACATGGAAAATAAAAAAGTTATAGAGGTCAGAAGATGCAAATTTTAAACATACTAATTTTGGCGCATGTAGTTTATAAGTTTTTTTTTTTTAAGTATTAAAATAAAATAAAACCTATATAAATTGGGTATCCTTGTAACCGCATGGACCTACAGAATAAAGATATGGTGTCAGTTTTACCAAAAAGCGCACTGCGTAGAAATGGAAGCCCCCAAAATTTGCAAAATGGCGTTTCTTTTTTTCGTTTCACCTCAAATATAAATAAATAAAAAATATATAATTTTTTTTTTTTTTTTTTGCTTCGCCGCAGGTTATATTACTGTGTAACCTAAATAAGTGATGTAATTACAAAGTACAATTGGTGACGCAAAAAAACAAGCCCTTATATGGGTCTGTAGATGCAAAATTGAAAGTGTCATGATTTTTATAAGGGAAGGAGGAAAAAATGAAAATGCAAAAAAACGAAAATTTGCTGAGTCCTTAAAGGGGTATTCCAGGCAAAAACTTTTTTTTAAATATCAACTGGCTCCGGAAAGTTAAACAGATTTGTAAATTACTTCTATTATAAAATCTTAATCCTTCCAATAGTTATTAGCTTCTGAAGTTTTCTGTCTAACTGCTCAATGATGATGTCACGTCCCGGGAGCTGTGCATGATGGGAGAATATCCCTTGCATGATGGGAGAATATCCCCATAGGAGCTGGACATTTCCTGGGACGTGAGTCATCAGAAAGCAGTTAGACAGAAAATAGCAACTCAACTTCAGAAGCTAATAACTATTGGAAGGATTAAGATTTTTTAATAGAAGTAATTTACAAATCTGTTTAACTTTCCGGAGCCAGTTGATATATATAAAAGTTTTTGCCTGGAATACCCCTTTAACCCCTTAAGGACTCAGCCCATTTTGGCCTTAAGGACTCAGACAATTTAATTTTTACGTTTTCATTTTTTCCTCCTCGCCTTCTAAAAATCATAACTCTTTTATATTTTCATCCACAGACTAGTATGAGGGCTTGTTTTTTGCGCGACCAGTTGTCCTTTGTAATGACATCACTCATTATATCATAAAATGTATGGCGCAACCAAAAAACACTATTTTTGTGGGGAAATTAAAACGAAAAACGCAATTTTGCTAATTTTGGAAGGTTTTGTTTTCACGCCGTACAATTTATGGTAAAAGTGACGTGTGTTCTTTATTCTGAGGGTCAATACGATTAAAATGATACCCATTATTATATACTTTTATATTATTGTTGCGCTTAAAAAAAATCACAAACTTTTTAACCAAATTAGTACGTTTATAATCCCTTTATTTTGATGACCTCTAACTTTTTTATTTTTCCGTATAAGTGGCGGTATGGGGGCTCATTTTTTGCGCCATGATCTGTACTTTTTTTTGATACCACATTTGCATATAAAAAACTTTTAATAAATTTTTTATAATTTTTTTTTAATAAAATGTATTAAAAAAGTAGGAATTTTGGACTTTTTTTAATTTTTTTTCGTTCACGCCGTTCACTGTACGGGATCATTAACATTTTATTTTAATATTTCGGACATTTACGCACGCGGCGATACCAAATATGTCTATAAAAAATGTTTTTTACGCTTTTTGGGGGTAAAATAGGAAAAAACGGACGTTTTTACTTTTTTTATTGGGGGAGGGGATTTTTCACTTTTTTTTTACTTTTACATTTTTTTACATTTTTTTTTACACTTGAATAGTCCCCATAGGGGACTATTCATAGCAATACCATGATTGCTAATACTGATCTGTTCTATGTATAGGACATAGAACAGATCAGTGTTTTCGGTGATCTTCTGCTCTGGTCTGCTCGATCACAGACCAGAGCAGGAGATGCCGGGAGCCGCACGGAGGAAGGAGAGGGGACCTCCGTGCGGCGTTATGAATGATCGGATCCCCGCAGCAGCGCTGCGGGCGATCCGATCGTTCATTTAAATCGCGAACCGCCGCAGATGCCGGGATCTGTATTGATCCCGGCACCTGAGGGGTTAATGGCGGACGCCCGTGAGATTGCGGGCGTCGGCCATTGCCGGCGGGTCCCTGGCTGCGATCAGCAGCCGGGATCAGCCGCGCATGACACGGGCATCGCTCCGATGTCCGCGGTTATGCTTAGGACGTAAATGTACGCCCTGGTGCGTTAAGTACCACCTCACCAGGACGTACATTTACGTCCTGCGTCCTTAAGGGGTTAAGGTGAAAATGGGCTAAGTCCCTAAGGGGTTAAGAACACAGTCCATTCTGGCCTTAACCCCTTAAGGATGCAGCCCATTTGGGCCTTAAGGGTGCAATTTAATTTTTAAATACTATTTGTGTGGTGAAATTAAAAAGAAAACCACAATTTTGCTAATTTTGGAGGGTTTAGTTTTCACGCCATACAATTTACGGTAAAAATGACGTGTTCTTTATTCTTTGGGTCAATACTATTAAAATGATACCCATGATAACATAGTTTTCTATTACTGTTGCGCTTAAAAAAAAATTGCAAACTTTTTAACCAAATTAGTACGTTTAATATCCCACTATTTTGAAGACCTATAGCTTTTTCATTTTTCCGTATAAGCGGCGGTATGAGGGCTAATTTTTTGCACCTTGATCTGTACTTTTTATTGATACTATATTTGCTGATATAGAACTTTTAATCAATTTTTTATAAAAAATTTTGGGAACAAAATGTTATAAAAAAGCATCTATTTTGGACTTTTTTTTTCTTACTTTCACGCCGTTAACCGTACAGTATCATTAACATTTTATTTTAATAGTTCAGATATTTACGCACGCGGCAATACCAAATATGTATATAAAATAAAATTTTATGTTTTTATTGGGGGAGGGGTTTTTAAAAATTATTATATTTTTTTAATTTTTTTTTACTTTTACACTTTAATAGTCCCCATATTGGACTATTTATAGCAATCACTCGATTGCTAATACTGTTCAGTGCTATGTATAGGACATAGCACTGATCAGCATTATCGGTCATCTTCTGCTCTGGTCTGCGGAAAGGCAGATCAGAAGACGCCGGGATGGCAGCGGAGCCAGGTGAGGGGACCTCCGTCTGCCGTGCTGGATGATCGGATCGCCGCGGCAGCGCTGTGGGCGATCCGATCATCCATTTTAGTGACCGCAATGCTGCAGATGCCGTGATCTGTATTGATCACGGCATCTGAGGGGTTAATGGCGGACATCCGCGGGATCGTGGATGTCCGCCATTACGGGCGGGTCCCTGGCTGTGATCAGCAGCCGGGACCAGCCGCGCATGATCCGGGCATCGCTCCGATGCTCGCGGTTATGCTTAGTACGTAAATGTACGTCCTAGTGCATTAGGTACCACCTCGTCAGGACGTACATTTACGTCCTGCGTCGTTAAGGGGTAAAAGGGGTAGGGAAAAAAAAAAATATATATATATATATATATACATTTTTTTTTTCCTATTTAAAAATCTTAATCCTTCCAGTACTTATCAGCTGCTCTATAATACAGAGGAAGTTCATTTTTTAAATTTCTCTTTTGTCAGTCCACAGTGCTCTCTGCTGAAACGTCAGGAACTGTCCAGAGCAGGAGAGGTTTGCTATAGGGAATTGTTCCAGCTCTGGACAGAGGTGTCAGCAGAGAGCACTATGTACAGTCAGAAAATAAATAAAAAAATAAATGAACTTCCTCTGTACTATAGAGCAGCTGAGAAGTACTGTAAGGATTAAGATTCTGATGCGGTGGTACTTAACGCACCAGGATGTACATTTACGTCCTATACATGACCGCGAGCATTGGAGTGATGCTCGGATCATGTGCGGCAGGTCCCCACTGCTGATAGCAGCCAGGGACCTGCCGGTAATGGCCGACATCCGAGATCGCGCGGATGTCCGCCATTAACCCCTCAGATGACGTTATCAATACAGAACGATCATCCAGAGGCAGACGGAGGTCCCCTCAACTGCCTTCACTGCCATCCACCGATCTTCTGCTCTGGTCTGAGATCGAGAAGACCAGAGCAGAAGATCACCGTTAACACTGATCAGTGCTATGCCCTATGCATAGCACTGAACAGTATTAGCAATCGAATGATTGCTATAAATAGTCCCCTATGGGGACTATTTAAGTGTAAAAATAAAAGTTAAAAAAAAATTAGAAAACCCCTCCCCCAATAAAAATGTAAATTGTCAATTTTTCCCCATTTTATCCCTGAAAAGTGTAAAAATATTTTTTTAATAAACATATTTGGTATCACTGCGTGCCTAAATATCCAAACTATTGAAATATAATGTTAATTATTCTGTATGGTGAACGGCATGAATGTAAAAAAAAAATTAAAAAAAAACAAAATTGCTGTTTTTTTTATTTTTTCAAACATTTTATTCCAAATTAAATGTTTTAAAAGTTTTTTTTATAGATGCAGATGTGGTATAAAAAAAATTACAGATCACGGCGCAAAAAATGAGCCCTCAAACTGCCGCTTATATGGAAAAATGAAAAAGTTATAGGGCAGCAAAATAGAGGCATTTTAAACACGCTAATTTTGGTTAAAAGGTTTGCTATTTATTTATTTAATTTTTTAAATTAATAAATAGCAATAGCATAATAGAATAGTATGTAATAATAGGTATAATTTTAATCGTATTGACCCACAGAATAAAGAAAACATGTCTATTTTACCGTAAAGTCTACAGTTTGAAAACAAAACCTTCCATAATTAGCAAAATTGCGGTTTTCTTATCAATTTCCCCACACAAATAGTATTTTTTTTTGATTGCGCCATACATTTTATGATAAAATGAGTGATGTCATTACAAAGGACAACTGGTCGTGCAAAAAACAAGCCCTCATATCTTTGGATGAAAATATAAGAGTTATGATTTTTAGAAGGCAAGGAGGAAAAAACTAAGTCCTTAAGGCCCAAATGGGCTGAGTCCTTAAGGGGTTAAGGACCAAGTCAATTTAACTTTTGCATTTTTGTTTTTTCCTCCTCCCTTTCTAAGAGCCATAACTCTTATTTTTAATCCACAGACCCATATGAGGGCTTGTTTTTTGCCAGACCAATTGTTCCTTGTATTGACACCTTTCAGTATACCCTAAAATGTATGGCACAACCAAAAAATATTATTTTGTGGGGAATTGAAAAGAAAAAACGCAATATTGCAACTTTTGGAGGCGTTAGTTTTTACACCATGCACTTTACGGTAGAACTGACATGTTTTCGTAAATTTGTGGGTCCGTATGATTTAAAATGATACCCATGTTTACAGGTTTCTATTATTGTACAATTTTTTTTTTTTTTTTAAACTCACTTTTTTTTAACAAAATAATTGTTTACAATGTCTCTATTCTGACCCCTATAACTTTCATCTTTCTGTATACGGGGCTGTATGAGGGCTGTATGAGGGCTTGTTTATTTATTTATTTTTTATTTTTTTTTGCGCAGTGATCTGTAGTTTTTACCGGTAGAACCTATGGGCAAATATAGTGGCCGTTTCTGGTACTGCTGCTCAGGTCATGGTCTCAGGTGTGGGACCCCATGATTATTGATAGCATATCCTAAAGACATGTCTGTACTTTTGTAATCACACAGTCTTCTTCTTTAAAGGAAAACAGCCAGCCTGTTCACCCACACTAAACACAATACACTGGGTTATAGTGTGGGTGAGCAGGAGTCCGAGGGGTCACTTACATATCTCAGGACCTACCAGACATATTTAAATGACCCATCGTTGGACTCCTGTTCACCCACACTATAACCCAGTGTATTGTGTTTAGTGTGGGTGAACAGGCTGGCCGTTTTCCTTTAATTAAACAGCTGCCCTCCATAAATTCTACTGCAACCATTGTGCAATGAAAAAGGCATTGCTTATGCTTAGCCTTAATAATTTCAGCTACTAGAAGTAATGATCTGATTTTCCAGCAATACAGTAAACAAATGGCAGCTATCATTCTTATGTTACTGCTATTTTTAATGCTTGCAGGTCTCCACATTGATTCTTATTGCACATAGAGATATAATGTGGTTGTACATCACTCTGGACCCATCTAAGAGCTAGAACACAGCCCATCTGTACCAGCAGTTCCCATTCTGGCGGATTAGAATCTCCCTTCTGATTGCCTGCTATATAATACTATATTACCCCTAACTATTTGGCCATGGCTTCCCCCAGCAATCTCAATTTCTTTAGGCAGTCCCATAAAGTTTGAATGGAGCGGAATTCCACATACCAGAACGCTGCTCTATTCAAACATTTAAAAACCCCTTTAAGTGATACGTGGTACGTCCTTAGAAGAAATCTCTCATAAGACTACATGACACTGCGAAGAAAGAGACTTTTTTGCCTAGACCTCAGCATCACTAAACATTCCACTCATGTTTAACCTGTTAAGGACCAAGGGCGTAAACTTACGCCCCTAGTCCAGCTCCCGTGATATAACGCGGGGTTACACGGTAACCCCGCATCATATCGCGGCAGGCCTGGCGTCATAGTGAAGCCGGGACCCGCTTCTAATAGCGCGCGGCACTGATCGCAGTCTAAAAACGAAATCGCAGGCTAAAAATGAAATTATAAGTGCCCAGCTAGCTCAGGGAGCTGTTCGGGATCGCTGCGGTATAATCGCGGCATCCCCAACAGCTGTAGCACAGGAGGAGGTCTTCTTACCTTCTCCTGTGCTGTCCGATCGCCGAATGAATGCTTCAAGCCTGGCTTGAGCATTCAATCGCCGAAAACACTGATTGATGCATCTCCATAGGAATGGATCAATCAGTGTAAAAGATCAGTACATGCAATGTTATAGCCCCCTATAGGAGATATAATATTGCTTTAGAAAAGTGTAAAAAAAAATCATTAACCCTTTCAATTATCCCTTCCCCTAATAAAAGTTTGAATCACCTGGCATTTCCAAGAATAAAAAAAGTGTAAATAAAAATAAACATATGTGGTATCGCCGCGTGCGGAAATGTCCGAATTATAAAAATATACTGCTTTTTAAACCGTTGTTCAATGGCGTACGCGCAAAAAAAATTCCAAAGTCCAAAATAGCGCATTTTTGGTCACTTTTTATATCATGAAAAGATGAATAAAAAGCGATCAAAAAGTCCGATCAATGCAAAAATGGTACCGACAAAAACTTCAGATCATGGCGCAAGAAAAGAGCCCTCATAGCCCCCTGAACATGGAAAAATAAAAAAGTTAAAGGGCTCAGAAAATGACAATTTTAAACGTATAAATTTTCCTCCATGTATTTATGATTTTTTTTCAGTAGTAATACAAAATCAAACCTATACAAGTAAGGTATCATTTTAATCATATGAACCTAGAGAATAAAGAAAAGGTGTCATTTGTAACGAAAAATGTACTACGTAGAAACGGAAGCCCCCAAAAGTTACAAAATGGTATTTTTTTTTTCAATTTTGTCGCACAATGATTTTTTTTCACGTTTCGCCGTCGATTTTTTGGGTACAATGACTGATGTCATTACAAAGTAGAATTGGTGGCGCAAAAAATACGCCATAATATAGATTTTTAGGTGCAAAATTGAGAGTTATGATTTTTTAAAGGTAAGGAGGAAAAAACGAAAGTGCAAAAAAACGAAAAACGCCTGGTCCTTAAGGGGTTAACTTCTAACCTCCCTAACTTTGCATATGTGTGACTTTTTGATCACTTTTTTTATAAAAAAAAAATAAAAATTATGTTCCCATGGTATTGCTATTACAGTTCAGTGATATGCATAGCACCACTGATCAGTAATATTGGCAATCTATTGCTCTGGTTTAATAGAAGGCAAACCAAAGCAGCAGATCCCCGGAGCCACCAGGAGGCAGAAAATAACTTCCTGTGTAATATACAGCAGCTGATAAGTACTGGAATATTTTTAAATAGAAGTCATTTATGAATCTGTTTAACTTTCTGGCATCAGTTGATTTAAAAAAAATGTACAGCATTATGGCGGTTTTACAGGTTGATCCACATTTTAGGAACTGTCCAGAGCAGCATAGGTTTTCTATGGGGATTTGCTCCTGCTCTGGACAGTTCATGACATGGACAGAGATGTCGGTAGAGAGAATTGTGGTTAGACAGAAAAGCACACAGCAGCTGATAAGTACTGGTAGGATTAAGATTTTTATATAGAAGTAATTAACAAATCTGTTTTTACTTTTTGGCACCAGTTGATTTAAAAAAAAATGTATTTTCCAGTGGAGTACTCCTTTAACATTCCCAGCTCCCTATGACCATCTAAACTCGGTAACATACATAGTTACCAATTGAATTTCATGGCTAGTGGTTTATGCATTGGTAATTAGGGATCGAAAATATAAGGGTCTATTCACACGGGCGGAATTTCCACTTGCAGAATTCTGCCTCAAATGAAGGCCCAATAGACTTCTATGAGATGCCACACTTGTGAATTTCCGCACCAATTCCACACAAAATCCACACAAGCCAGAAACCACCCGCGGAAGCGGAATTGGTGCGGAAATTCCATCTGTGTGAATAGAACTTAACTCACTGTCCTGTATACATGTTATACTTTTGTCTATAGTTGTAGTGTAGAAATATTGAATTATGTCATAGGGGGGACATTTATGCAAGTTAGTGTAAGTGCACTGATGTTATACACAGGTTTTGATGGTGTAGTTTGAGTGTACAAGCATCAAATGTACACTGCTCAAAAAATTAAGGGAACACTAATATAAGACAATGTAACTCCAAGTCAATCACACTTCTGTGAAATCACACTGTGCACTCAGGAAGCAACACTGATTGATAATCAATTTCACATGCTGTTGTGCAAATGGAACAGATAACAGGGGGAAATTATAGACAATTAGCAAGACGCCCCAATAAAGGGGTGGTTCTGCAGGTGGTGACCACAGACCATTTCTCAGGTCCTATGCTTCCTGGCTGATGTTTTGGTCATTTTTTTAATGCTGGCGGTGCTTTCACTCTAGTGGTAGCATGAGACGGAGTCTACAACCCACACAAGTGGCTCAGGTAGTGCAGCTCATCCAGGATGGCACATCAATGCGAGTGTCCAGAGCATGGAGGCGCTACCAGGAGACAGGCCAGTACATCAGGAGATGGGGAGGAGGCCATAGGAGGGCAACATCCCAGCAGCAGGACCGCTACCTCCACCTTTGTGCAAGGAGGAGCACTGCCAGAGCCCTGCAAAATGACCTCCAGCAGCCCACAAATGTGCATGTGTCCACTTAAACGGTCAGAAACAGACTCCATGGGGGGGTATGGAGGCACGACGTCCACAGGTGGCGGTTGTGCTTGCAGCCCAACACCATGCAGGATGTTTGCCATTTGCCAGAGAACACAAAGATTGGCAAATTTGCCACTGGCGCCCTGTGGTCTTCACAGATGAAAGCAGGTTCACACTCAGCACATGTGACTGGAGACGCCATGGAGAACGTTCTGCTGCCTGCAACATCCTCCAGCATGACCAGTTTGGCAGTGGGTTAGTAATGGTGTGGGGTGGCATTTCTTTGGGGGGGCCGCACAGCCCTCCATGTGCTTGCCAGTGGTAGCCTTACTGCCATTAGGTACCGAGATGAGATCCTCAGACCCCTTGTGAGATGATATGCTGGTGCGGCTGGCCCTGGGTTCCTCATAATGCAAGACAATGCTAGACCTCATGGGGCTGGAGTGTGTCAGCAGTTCCTGCAAGAGGAAGGCATTGATGCTATGGACTGGCCCGTCCGTTCCCCAGACTTGAATCTGATTGAGCACATCTGGGACATCATGTCTCGCTCCATCCACCAATGTCATGTCGTACCACAGACTGTCCAGGAGTTGGCGGATGCTTTAGTCCAGGTCTGGGAGGACATCCCTCAGGAGACCACCTCACTAGGAGCATGCCCAGGCATTAGGGAGGTCATACGGGCACGTGGAGGCCGCACACACTACTGAGCCTCATTTTGACTTGTTTTAAGGACATTACATCAAAGTTGGATCAGCCTGTAAAGTGGTTTTCCACTTTGATTTTGAGTGTGACTCCATATCCAGACCTCCATGGGTTGATAAATTTAATTTCCATTGATATTTTGGGTGTGTTTTTGTTGTCAGCACATTCAACTGTGTAAAGACAAAATTATTTCATACGATTAGTTCATTCAGATCTAGGATGTGTTACCTTTATTTTTTTGAGCAGTGTATTAAATGGTGCAGGGCCTGTGATTTAATATGGGGCTAGTACACCTTTTTATGAAATTTCACTTCTGAACACCACTTTGTATTACCCCTTCTCTGCTAGGTTTGTGGTGTAATGACTGGTTGTCCATCTGCCTCGGTCATGTCTAGGAGACAGAGTCCCAAGAAGGTCGGCACTGCAATAGGTAGTTGGTGCCCGAGGACCAATTATAACGATAATCCAAATGAAGAAAGGGTCCCGGCACTCAGATGCTTATGAAATCTCAACCTGGTTGATAAAGGCTATTGAGTCGTAACGCGTACCTACCCTGTATGCTATGCATGTTGCATAAATAAATCTTTGAGATTTCATAAGCATCTGAGTGCCGGGACCCTTTCTTCATTTGGATTATCGTTATAATTGGTCGTCCAACCAGTTGGATGTCTAGGAGACAGGACTAACTTGCAGCAGGTATTATAGCGGTTTTTAAAACTATAGTACAGACATTTATTAGGAAAAAAAAACCACTTGGATGTTATAATTTATTCAATTACATATGCGATTTATGAAAATGGTAATTTTTGCTTGATGATGTGTAACGTTTTCCACGGGTCATAAGGTCAGCAGGGCTCTGCAGGAGGAGTAAGGCTTTCTTCAGCCCAAATCTATGCCAGTCTGTTGCTGGTAAAAATAATTTGGGGCACAGTCAAATTTTATGGAGGTGCCAGTATCTCAAAATTTTGGACATCTTAAGTCAGCAGATTATTTTTTTTTCCCAGCAAAGTTTAATGGAAAGGAGGAGGGACACATTGTCACACATTGCGAGGGGTGTGACTGTGATATCACAACTCCCGCTCCAAGCATTATAAACGAATGCTGGGTGCTGCACAGAGATTGCGGGGTCCCAGCTGCGGGACACCTGCGATCAGACATCTTATCCCCTATCTTTTGGATAGGGGATAAGAAGTCTAAGGGTGGAGTACCCCTTTAATGTATTTTCTCTGTAAAGAATTCAAATGGTTGGAAAAGAAGTAGGCTTTGCTTTTTCAAACTTATTAAAATAAATAAAAAACCACACAACAATGTGTGATTCTAGCCTTTATGGTGATCCCTGGAAGAGGAATCTCTCCTCCTCTCCATTGAACTTTGCTGAATTGACGCAGCACACTTCATGGTAACCACTGGCAGAAGTCTGGTAATATGCACCTTTCAAAAAGCACATAGTTATAATTAGAATAATAATGTATAGCCTGAGGATAATAAATAGTCGTCATTCAATGTAGTACTTGTGACATGTGTAATTTTATCCACTGGAATTGGTATTTATTTTATTTAACAATAGTTTAATTTAAAAATTAATAAAATTACTTGATTTCCTACTTTTTATTTATTATAGATAGATATTTAATACATCTATACAGTTAGCAGGTTAAACTGTGTTCTGGTGAAACAAATTTTAAGAGAAAAAAAAACAAGGAGAATTTAAAACATTTTATTTTGCAGAATTTGACGGATTCCGTTATCTGAGAAGTGTGATTGCTTTAGACTTGAAAATGTGTGAAAACGGCAGTCATTGCTTGTGATCTTCCTTAAAGATTAAAATGGTATCTTTCATCAACTAAACACCTGCCTCAAGGCATTAGGAATGTGTTACAAATGCTTCTTTGTTTTCCTACTAAGAGCTAGAAACATTTATTTCTTAGTCTGGGTTAAAAATGTTGCCACTGTTTGACTCGAGTGCGAATGATAAGTTTATTTGGCAATATCCTTGGCTATTTTAATTTATCCCTTTTTACCAAAGTCCTTTCAACCAATTCTTATTGTGACGCCACCAGAATATGCAAGCCTGATAATGCTTCCACTGAATAGATGTCACGTCCTATTTCTGAAATGGAGCTGTATTTTGTTTTCTAGTATGTAGTATAGTGCAATTCTTCTATACATCATTTACTAGTGATTCTGGGGACAGGTTGGCCTTCTATTATGTGATACAGGGATGAGATAATTGGTATTCTCCCTGAATAGATGCTTTGTATAGCTCTATCTATAAAACAAAGCTGTGTTTGTAAACATAACTTGCAAAAAAAATAAAGGGCATACTTTCTGGTGAAGATGTTAACTGAATACCAAGGGAGAGTGGGGAGAAAAAGACACTTTTGTTTGCTACATATAATAATGTAGCCTGAATTTCACTGAATAATTGTGTTACTAAATGTGTTTAATTTATAGAGCTCTTTGTAAAGCTGCCTTTTATGAATAAAACGATTCCTACTGTTTACCATGCTTTGTTCCTTGCATGTAGCAGGAAAGTCTTTCTCAGCAGAGCCTTGTATTTACTGGCTGTTTAGTGTGCTCTAAAACATAAGAGACTCCTGTCTACATACATTATTATGGAGACGAGGGAAAGCAAAGTCTGCTTTTTTGTTTGTGCAATTGTGCTGCAAAGTTTTCTTAATAAAAAAATATAAAAAAATGTGAGACCTTATTTTGTAACTTTTATGTGGCTTAATAATTTCTATTTTGTTTTCTTTATGCATTTAGTTTAGAGGGAAATAAAATATACCTAATTCTTCATTGTTATGCAGAATAGTTTTGCGACTAAAGCAGAACTTTGTTAGGAATAAAATTTAAACTTGAACTTCTAACACATGATCACGATCTGCGGAGTCATTACACCTACAGCAGCCATCTGTTAGCTTGCAGCATGGAGTCATATAGCACATACCCCTTTTTATAGTTTATCATGCAGGTCACTGACCAACTTCAAAGAAGTTTTGTTTTCAATATTACAATTGCATGTGTGTTGTAAACGACCATTCCTGCCATGTGTGCTGGTATTTCTGTGACAAACGTAAACTACCCGAGCACAGGTCAGGATGTACTGTCATTGATAAACTGTAGGATAGGAAATTTATACGCCATCTGGCAAAGATTTTGGAATCGCCCAATGTTGGGAGATAAAGTCACATTGTAATTTGCAGTCTAAAACCAATACTTGCAAATACTAATGAATTTCTTACAGACCTGGCTGATTGAAGAAAAACATGGCCCCAAACAAGGGAGTTGTCATTTTTATCAATAGAAAAGTGTTTAAAACTTCAGAATGCAAGTCTTACATGGTGCAAATTACAGTGACCCCCCGACTTACGATGGCCCCTACATATGTTCATTTCAACATACGATGGCCTCTCAGAGCCCATCGTATGTTGAAGGCAGCATCAACATATGATGCTGCTGTGTGTCGGGGCCATCATACAGCTATCTGACAGCGCTGACAACTTCAGCATCTGACAGTTGTTTAATGTGCCCCCTGTGCCCCGTTCTGCCTCTTTTTACTCACATGCTGTCCTGCTAACTCACGCAGGTTTCCACTGTGAGCTCCGTGTAAGCCCCGCCCCCCATTGCAGCCATAGCCAATAGCCTGCAGCATCTTGCTGCAGGCATCCAATGAGCTGCTGGCTGCGTTTCCTTTCCTATGGAGCTGTAGTCGGCAGGATGGTAATGGAGGACATTCTGTCCCCCCTGAAGGTATTTAAAGAACTGTAAAGTACTGTATGCGATGTCACACATCACATACAATACATATACACACTATACACCCCATACATCAATGTTTCCCTATCAGTGTGCCTCCAGCTGTTGCAAAACTATAACTCCCTGTATGCCCAGACAGTCAATGGGTGTACATGCATGCTGGGAGTTGTAGTTGTGCAACAGCTGGAGGCACCCTGGTTTGTTAAACACTCCCCATACACTCCACATACAATGGTCATCCCAGAACCAATTAGCAGTTTCCCATAGAGATATGTATTCAACATACAATGGTTCCGAGGCCCCAGAACCAATTACCATTTTTACATAGACCTATGTACTCGACATATGATGGTTCTCCTGAAACCAATTAATATATGTTGAGGGACCACTGTATGCTTGTTATAAAATAGTAGGCCAAATGAAATGGGAATCGAGTAGAGAAGTCACATGAAAAGCAGCACTAATTATTAAGCAATTATTAAAAAAATTAAGTTGTGAAGAATTGGATGAAAGTGATAAGTGACCAATCTGCATCAGACAAGGAAATGGTACCGGGAACTTCTGTCTGGTGCCAATCTAATGAAACATAGATCAAACTTGACACAGAACAAAGCGTTTTCTTCAAGAAAGACCTCTCCACTTAACAACATGGCCAGCAAATAGACCGAATATTCCGTTTGAAAATGTATTCTGGTCTTGACAAGGCTCCATCCTGCTGTATGAGAATTTGTTTATTTCGACTTGAAGTAAATTATGGATAAAAGGGTTGGCTGCCTTCTTATGAAGTTTAACGCAATGCCTAGTAATTACTATGATGAGGAGCTTACTGATATATTACGTGTTCACTAGAGTGCCTTTAGTCAAACTGCTCTTCTCTGCTGACCCTGTGTGTCTGCCTGATAGTTCCCCCATTTATAATATTGCTTCCTGAGCATGTGACATTATACCTCCCATGCTTTTTCATTGCTTCTGCACTTCTTGCTTGAGTGCAGTGTACTACTATGGGGAGGCAGAGTGACTTGTATCGTCACATCCTCTTTAATAGGGTGCCATCGAACAGACTCACAGGGACGGCAGAGCATTAACCTGCCTAAAGGGACTCTAAGTGAACACACACATTTTAGATATCTATCCGTAGGCCCCTTATCATAGTGATTACCATGCCTTGATTCAAACTTCATAAAAATGGTCAATCCCTTTTTAAAACCATGCCTCAAACTATTCATGTAGTCTCAAACAAAGTAATAACTAGGATTCTAGTTTGTTTTTCTGGTGGATGATCTCATAATTTTTCCCATTTGCACTGTGTAATTCTATTTTTTTTAATTTCCTTATCCTTAATTTCACTTTGACAAACTATCCCATTATTTCATTCCTTTCCACACATCCTTGACTACGATTCTATTCATACAACTGTGTTATTGTGATGGACATTATCACCTACCTCTTGATAGGTGATAAGTTTTAATCTTGGGATAACACTATTAAGGTATGTTCACAACGGCAGGACCTTCTGCTAGTCCGCAGCGGGTTTTCTGTTGGCTCTTAAAGCGTAAAAGTCATGAGGTTTGAGGCATATAACCCAACCACAGTCTGTTTATGGGGTATAGACTATGTAAATAGTCTTACCTGTATCTCTCTTATTACAGCTTTTATTATCCCAAAAAAAGTTTTTATTTGCAGCCACAGTCGGATAGACGTGGCCAGGGGTTCGCTATGCCCCGCGGCCCTCACCCCTATCCCCTGTACACCAGCGCTGGGACCACTGGGTTATTGACACACAGGTCCCAGCGCATGCGCCCCTTATCTTTCATATGTGAGCGCCAACCGATTATAACCTTACAGATTGCAGCGCTGGTGTACCGGGGGATCGGTGTAGGGCATATCGAACTCCTGGCCACGCCTATCCGACTGTCATTAGCTGCAAATATAAGCGTTTTTTGGGATAATAAAAGCTGTAATAAGAGAGATACAAGTAAGACTAGAGACATATATTTTACACACCATACACAGACTGGGGTTAGGTTATATGGCACAAACCTCATGACAGTTGCGCTTTAAAGAAAAACTGTCACCTTTCTCCCCCCACACTAACCAGCGGTACTGGCTGGTAGTGTGGAGGACACTAATCAGTTTGATGCCTACCGTGCCCGGATCCACCCCGCTGTTCGGCCGAAATCTTCATTTTTCTGTATATGCTAATTAGGTGCTAACTGGCACAGGTGGCGTAACTGGCACTCTGACGTCAGTGCCGCTCGTCCGCAGCACCGCAGAGGTCATCAATATTCCTCCTCTTCATTGCAGAGCGGGGAGAAGAGTGAGAGGCGGAGGGAGGGGATGAATATTGATGAGCTGGGCGGCGCTGTGTACGAGCAGCACTGACTTCTGAGTGCCAGTTACGCTACCTGTGCCAGTTGCTGATTTTTACTTTGCAGTGGACACCATAAATGGACATGCTGCTGGTTTAAAGTCTGCACTATAAGTCAATTTTATTGCAGAATTTCGTGCAGATTTTTCCTGCAGCGTGTGTAACTGATTCCCTAAAATCTCATTCACAACACTGGTACTATAATACCATGTGGAATTTCCACACATAAACCCGCTGAAGAAAATCCACAGTATACCAGCACTGTGTCATTTATGCTGAAGATCCGCCGACGATGGACCCTGCTGATGATGTACCTGCTCGGAGCGTCAATCTGCCGCTACGTGCAGACACACTGCTGCGATGTGCGAGTTGCGGCGCGCATGCACGGTGTACTCGCACACATGGCGGCCACTCCCTCTGCTCCCTGAGCTAGGTTGAGAGCAGCCGCATTGTGTATACTGCACATGTGCACGGTGACTCGCACATCGCAGTGTGTCTGCTTGTAGCGGTGGATTGCTGCTCCAAGCAGGCACATCTGAGGCACACTGTAGGGGTTCATCGTCAGAACCAAAGCTTAAAATTTGCTTTGGATCCGCCCGTGTGAATGAGCCCTAAGGGTAGGGTCACGTGTGCAGTTTTTCCTTCCCATTTAAGTCAATGGGTAGCAAAATCATTGCGTATTTTGCTACCCATTGACTTCAATATGTAGAAAAATATGTAGCATTAAAATACAGCACACGTGACCCTACCCTAAAGATAATTTTTTCCAGTAAAATTTAATGGTTGTTAGAATACATATAGTCCCAGATTTATCAAACTGTGTGAGGCTAAGTTTCCACTTATTAATTTTTTTTGGTCGTATTGCCCAAAATAGCGTCAGAACTGCCCCCATGGCTGCGGCCAGATGTTAGCTGTAAATCAATGAAAAAAACGCAAAATTCTTTTTCCACTTTGCGTTTTTCAGTTCTGCATTATTGTTTATCCTTTTGGCGTTTTTTCGCTTTAATTTTTTTTTAAGCTCCTTGGCGATTTTGCAAAGTTGCAGCATGTTGAGCCTATGGCATTTTTTTCCCCCCTGAAATCGTGGCATTTTTCTCCCATAGTAGTCTATGGGAGTGAAAAAAAACTCCAAGAAAAACCCCATGTGGGTTTTAACTTTGGTGTTTTTGCAGGCGGTTTTTATTCTTTTTTGGACTTTAGCTATCCAAAAAAGGGATGGTGATACCTTTTTTTTTTTTTTTTTTTTTTTTTTTTTTTATAAATAAAATTTCGTAAGGTACCATTAAAAAAAATACAGTAGTGATGGAAAAAATTGTATTTAACTTTTTTAAAACAACATTTTTATAACTTTTTTAAACAGGGATCAATTTATGTGGGCGGGTAGGGCACAAAAAATGTAGATGACAATAATAAAAATATAGTATGTGTGTGTGTTTCTTTTTTTTTTTTTTTTTTTTTTCAAATTTCTTAGGTAGTACTACTACTCCCAGCATGGAACACACTGTTCCATGATGGGAGTAATAGTATATGTACTAATTGACCGCCCCAGGTCCATTGCGATCCTCCTGTATAATTTATTCTATGGTCCCCTGCACTGCCGTATATATACAAGCTTGATGGCCAGTACTTGACTGTAAGTCAGGAGGTTAAAAAGAGGTTAGCATTAAGATGGTCTTACCGGTTAGTGTCGGCTAAACAGGATCTACTGACCGACTCTTATGGTAGCCTTTTCGACTCAACCCCCAACATCTGCCAGGCATGGTGAATTTGAACTACCTGCTCTTGTTCTAGGGGTTCTGGCAGTGGGTTTCTCTGTTTAAAACAGAACGCTCAGCTGAGCCAAGCGTGCATTTGTTTGGTGATCAGGAGACACGTCTGTTGGCCTAACAGATGTCTTTCTTGGGGACCCCCCAGCATTCCAAAGCACTTGAAAGGACGTTTGCCTTTTTATGAGGTTTTTGTTTTAAGCTGGGTAACACTCCATTGAAGTAAACTGGATACCAAACTGGTGAATATAATTTGTCCAAAGAGTGGCCTTTATTGTGTCTCAGAGGTTGTTTTCAATCTTTTTCTAAATTTGCTAAATTTCAAGTTATGTGGTGAAGAAGCCCCCATATAAAAAGAGACTTGTCACCTAGATTTCCCAGCAGCAATGGTGACCAGAAACAATGTTGTATAACTAGTGTCATTCATCACAGCCCATTGTTTGTTTTCTTCAATTTGATTGAATGACAGATCCATCAAGTTATAGATTGGAAACCCTCTCATAATTAACCACATATGCTTTTCAGGAACCTGGAATAGTTGGGTCATAATCCTTGAGAACACATCTGTCTAGTAATACAGGAATAAATCCTCCATGATGCAGAATAGATGAGCCTTTCAGGGTCCCAAAAAGCCAGGCAAAATAATCAGTGTGACACTGTAATAGAGATGTACTGAATACTAAATTCTAATAAATCACCATTCCTTACTACCAAACTTAGCAATAATAGACAGATTTTCAGGTACCTGTGCACAATGCACGTTATGCTTATAAACGTCAACAAGTAGAAGGAAGTTTTTTTTTTTTTTGTACAAAACTCTGAAAAATGTCTACAGCTGCAGTTGCCCACTATCTAAACACAAATTAAGTGAAAACAAACATATAAACCTCATCTATTTCAAGTGTAATTCCTGCGTTAGGCCCTTCAGAATAGTACATCTATTAAACTCCACTATACCCTGGTAATAAGCCCCATCTTTACATATAGAACTTCCAGTTTCAGCGGTAATGTCTCTGGGAGCAGTGGGGTTCTCTAGTCCTGTTTCATTGCAGCACATCCACGTGTTTCTGCAGCTGCTGAAGGTTATAGGAGGAGATTTATATATGTATGATTTTTTATTTTATTTCTTTTATAAAGTCAGTGTGATCAGTCTTTTAGACTCAAAGGCAAATACCACAGATGTTAAGGGTCCTTTATATACAGACAAGATATTTACCTTCAAAATATTATTATTTTTAATGCTTTGCTTTTTGGCTGACTAAACAATAAAAAATGTAGACAAGGTTTAATTTGAAGCTACATGGTTTGCTGGCTGGTTATAAAGTGCATTTTCTTCAGTTCTTATCTGTACTACGCTTAATGGAAAGTTCTGAGATAAGACCATTTAAAGCATTACACATCTGCCAATAGACAATTTAGGAACCATAAAATAGTACCTAGTGAGCAAGAGTGAGCGGGGAAAAAATTATGTATTAGGAATGCGTGTTTCCATGGCTCATACCATGCTTTACTTTCTGATTTGCCTCTTTGTATTTTAATAGTAGTATTAAAGAGAAGCTGTCAGTGCCCCTGACAATGTACTTTTTTATTTCCCCTGAAATAGACATTTTGGAGCAACTTCTTTTAGAAAAATGCATAATAATATTCTTCTGTTGTTGTTCATGAAAATGAAGATATTAGCTAATGTATTGTTACCATTCCACTTGCAAGGGCCCTTTATATACTGGCAGAACATGAGCGCCAATCTCATTGATCAATGCTTGTTTGCTAAGCCGCCATCCAAAATCATTTGTTATTGGTCACACATACCGTGTTTAGACAGAGAGATCCGAGGCCGATAACTAAAGCAGATGTGATGCCAAAAGAAGCAATAAGCCTACAAATAAGCTTGTTTGTCAACTGATTGCTGGCCCTTTTACATTACCCAGTTATCAGAACAACAGAACAAAGCATTACTAGGAACGTTTGCCTAATAATCGGATCATGTAAATCTAACGTACAGGGGAAGTTGTGCCTGCTTTCTGTTCATCTTATTCTGAGCGAAGTGTCCACTTTACAAGGACAATGTAACCTTAAAAAAAGGCACTAATTGTCGCCCTTCAGTCGGAATAGATGGTTGTCTGGTTAAGCAAAAATATGTGGGTTCGGCCAACATCAATCATATTTGTATGACCACCCTTAGACTCTCAGCAGCTATTGATAACTTGCTATTGCTGAAATGTATTGATAAAATGACAGCTGTCAGTCTGCCCTGTCCACACCTTCCATTTTCTATTGAAGAGAAATAAATGCTAAAATGAAGACTGAACACTTTGGGTATGGCACTCCACCAATTTTACCTTAAATCTTTGCCATAATAACATTATGGTAACACTCCTGTGCTCTGCAATAGAACATTTCCTTGGCAATAGATTATTTTAGAGACTTTCTCTCGTATCTTTAATTTCTTCAGTGAAGTTAAATGGAAGTGGAACAATTTGGTTTTAAACCAGCTGAAAAAGCACAGTAGGCAGCAGATACATTAAATTGGTTGAAATACTTTATCTGAATAAATCGGTTTAGGCTTTAAGTCTCGTTAACTTTGTTCTGCCCTTTTTAAAGGGCTATTTCCATTTTAAATATTTATGGAACATGTTAGTTACAGAAACGGGAACACAATAAGATCCGATTTTTTAGATAATCCTGAGCACCTCTCTGTTCGGACCCCATCTGTACAGAGGCCAGCAGTTAACTCCACATTAATGTTGCGGTTAGAATATCCCTATTTTGAAGATGGAGGACTCCACTCTTCCTTTGCACAGGTCTTGGTATCTCTTCTTTCCTATTTTTGTATGGCAGACAGTAAATTTTAAAGGGGCTTTCATATCAAAAAAAGTACTCCTGGAAGTAACACGTGACCCATTTCTAATGTGATGCATAACATGCATGTGAAAAGCACATTTTTGAAAGAAGTGTCTGATCTTTTTTTCTTTATTTTGTCAATTTGTGTCCTGCTGGTGGCTTGCAGTACTACATCATGTGACAACACCAACATGTTATCTTCTAGTAGTGCATTATGGATCTTGGCTATGTAATGCCATCCACTTGACTACTCTGCCCAGAGTGAGCAGAGATTTACGAGACTAAATGTCAAGCTATGCTGGACTTTTTACCACTACATTATATATTAAAGGGAAAAAAAGGATAGGGTATAAGTAGCTGAACGTGGGGGGGGGGGGGGAGGGGTCTGTCCATTGCGTCCCCCCGCAATCTCCAGGACGAGACCCCGGCACTCTGTGAGGAGCGTGTGTCATCTATCGGTAGACTGCACATGCTTCATTCATTTCTATGGGAGCACCGATGATGCCAAGAGCCGTATTCTGGTCTCTTCTGTGCTCCCATAGAAATTAATAGAGCGTGTGCCTGGTGCAGCACTCACTCCTCACTGAGTGCTGGGTCCCTTCCTGGTGATCGCGGGGGGCCCCCAGCGGTCAGACCCCTTGTGTTTAGCTACTTATCCCCTATAATTTTCACCGGAAATCTTCTAACCTCTGCTTATCCTGCTCTATAACATAATGCTGTAGACTGCACTGCATTTGGACAAGTTACCGTATATCCCGGCATATAAGACGACTTTTTAACCCCGAATTTTCTTCTGAAAAGTCGGGGTTCGTCTTATACGCCGGGTACTGTGGTCCGGCATAGGAATACCTATGATTATCTGCCCGGCCCGGCTCCCGTGTGCGGCTGCAGGCGGGGGCCGGCCATAGCATGTAAAAACGAATTACTGATACTAAAAACCAGGGGGCCTCCAGCTGTTGTGAAACTACAACTCCCAGCATGCCCGGACTTGCAGAGGCTGTCCGGGCATGCTGGGAGTTGTAGTTTCACAACAGCTGGAGGCCCCCTGGTTTTTAGTAGACATTATGCTCTGGTCGGCCCCCGCCTGCAGCCGCACACGGGAGCCGGGCCGGACACATAAAAAGAAGTATTCCTATCCCGGACATCCCTGTGTCCGCCGGTCACTTACCATTCTCTGGCCAACGCGCGTTCTCCTGCGATGATCCTCCGGTCCTCCTGGTCCTCTGCCTCTATGGTTGTACGTCAGTGACGTCCCGTGCGTACAACCATAGAGACGCAGGAGGACCAGGAGGACCGCAGGATCAGTGCAGGAGAACGCGCGTTGGCCAGGGAATGGTAAGTGACCGGCGGCGCGTTATCTTCTTCAGTGTTCTGGTCACCGCTCCCCCGGTACTGGCACCTCCTGCTATGGTCCATAGGCCATAGCAGTAGATTGTGACCCCGGGCCGGAGAAGCGGTGACCGGATCACAATGGGGGCAGTACAGACATACAGCCTCCAGCCATACACTTTATATGGCTGGAGGCTGACGCTGTATGTCCCCGGGGGGGGGGGGGGGGGGGAGCTGACAACCTAATGTGGGGGGAGCTGCCTACTATTATGGGGGGGGGAGCTGCCTACTATTATGGGGGGGGAGCTGCCTACTATTATGGGGGGGGAGCTGCCTACTATTATGAGGGGGGAGCTGCCTACTATTATGGGGGGGGGAGCTGCCTACTATTATGGGGGGGGAGCTGCCTACTATTATGGGGGGGAGCTGGCTACTATTATGGGGGGAGCTGCCTACTATTATGGGGGGAGCTGCCTACTATTATGGGGGGAGCTGCCTACTATTATGGGGGCAGCTGCCTACTATTATGGGGGCAGCTGCCTACTAATGTTGGGGGGAACTGCTACTAATGTGGGGGAGCTGCCTACTAATGTTGGGGGACTCCCGACCTAATGTTGGGGAGCGGGGAGCTAGCAATCTAATGTGGGGGAACTGGCAACCTAATGTGGGGGAACTGCAACCTAATGTGGGGGAACATGCTGCCTACCTAATGAGGGGGGGAACTATACTGCCTACCTAATGTGGGGGAACTATACTGCCTACCTAATGTGGGGGGAACTATACTGCCAACCTAATGTGGGGGAACATGCTGCCTACTAATGTGGGGGAACATGCTGCCTACCTAATGTGGGGGGAACTACAAGGTACTGTACATCGCGGTAGGAGGGGTAGTCTTATACGGCAAGTATATCCCAAACTCTACATTTTAACTGTAAAAGTTGGGGGTCGTCTTATACGCCGGCATATACGGTATATTTAACAATAAGTTCTGTCCATTAGTAATGTGTGGTCTGTCCCCTGTGTTAGTGTAATTTGTATACATTGTTGTAAGGTAGAATATACCTTTTTTTCTGGTTTAGAGAGGTCTTCATACTGTGATTTATGCCTTCGGCAACTTTGTAGTTCAAGCCCTGCCACTATTTACTTCCTTAATGTGGGATGGGAAATGAAATCAGCGGCTCAATAAATGGACCATACAATCTAATTTTGCGATGCTGCAATGTTTATTTGAAAAATGAAATAGTCAATGCAATGCTTGTTTGTTGTGGAATTGTTACCTCCAGGCGGAATTAACATGGTTGTCCATCTATGTATGATCTGCTATTTCCATGAGTGAAGTGTTGAATAAGTAGTTTCCATTTTGGTATTACAGTATGCTCTGTTGTAAGATGCTGACTGTGTGTTAAAATCTTAAGTCAAAAAAGCAGCTCAGCTTAAACCCTGGTATTTATTAGATCCCAGAAATAGAAATCTACCGGTAGGTGCATAATCTTCTCTATACACAGATGTATGTCTCTGTGAATGTATGAGAAATGAAAAGGAATCTGAGCAAGAATCTATATATATATATATATATATATATATATATATATATATATTATAAAACTCAACGTGTGTGAGTATGTATGTTCCACAAAAACTTCCAAACGGCTAAAGATATTAACATGAAACTTGGCACACATGTTACTTATATGTCAACAACAAACATAGGATAGGTGATTTAACCCTTAATCACCCCCATTTGCCGGGGGCGGGGCTTATGTTTAAAGTACCATACAAGCCAATGGGAAATATATGTTACTGCATAACTTCCAAACGGCTGGAGATATTTGGATAATACTTGGCCACATGTTACTTATATATCCACTTAAAATATAGGATAGTTAATTTAACCCTTAACTACCCCCATTTGTGAGTGTCGGGGTTATTGTTTAAAGTCCCATGCATATCAATGGGAAATGTATGTTCCCACATAACTTCTGTACGGCTGGAGATATTTCAATATCTGGTACACATATTACGGGTCGGGATAGGAGGGCGGGGAAAGGAGGGCGGGGATAGGAGGTCGGGATATGACAACAATATATGAGGACAGGATATGAAGTCAAAAGCTTCCTCTTTTGTTTATCTTCCTCCCCAACAAGGATTAGGAAGGAAAAACCGGGCAACGCCGGGTATTAAGCTAGTTATTAATAAACTTTCACTTACAAGGCACACGTAAATGTTATTTTTTTCTGGTCTATGCTGAGTTAGAGGTGGATTATATACTGGTTGGCTTATTGGTGGTGCTTTTTGCTTTGGTATTGTACACATCGTAAGTGTAGTGCATGTACATAAAAGACCTGTTTGAATTTTGGATCAGTATTTAGGTCATCCTACTGAAGAAAACAGTCTTTTGCCAGGAAATCCTGCAATTAAAATGTCATTTAATGTTTGCTTTATATACACACTAACACTTACAAAATGTTGTTATTGTTATTTACTTCTCATGTATATATATGAGGGAGAAAATGTTATGCATGAAAATGATAATGTAGATAATGTCGCAAACAAAGCACATATAAGCATAAAGAGTCAGCTTTTTGACAGCCAGTAGCTCAGACCTCTGAAGACGCTTGGCTGAGTGAAACATGTCATGTGGGCTAGGTGTGTTTTTAACAGGGGTGTGTAAAAAAATAAATAAATAACTACCGGTACTTGTCCAAGGGACTAAAGAAGAACACAATCTACTTGGCCCTCAAGAAAATCCACTTGTCCTGGTAGATAAAATAATTTCAACCAAAATAGTACGATCCCCCCCCCCCCCCCCCCACTAGACCACCAGGGATGGATATAAGATCCCTTAGACACTGCTGTCAACTTTAATAGCGGCCACGGTGATCGCAGTATGCCAGGTTATTAGCGGCGGTAGAGCTGTAGCTAGCTCCTTTTTTAAACCCGAGGCAAGCCCAGAAAATTGCCCCCCTTATCTGACCCCTATAACTACAGGGATGAGGGTAATCTAGTGTGACATGATCTTTAGTTTTTATCTGAACTTTTATTAGGAAAGGGGCTTATTCACATATATACGCACTTCTTAAAATATTTTAATCACTATTTTTCAGTCTTCATAGGGACTTATATATGGAGTCTTTTGCTTGGAAAACACTGAACAGCGCTGTGTTACTGGGGGGGGGGGGGGGATGGGTGTTCTGCTTCTCCAGTTTATATGCTGCATTTTATTTACTCTAATTATGTGTCAGAAATTGGGAATTACAGTTAGTAACTACAACTCCCAGCATGCCCCGATGCAGCCTATGGCTCTGCAGCTGACCCGAACCAAAACTACAACTCCCAGCATGTTACACTTTATAGTTCTACAGTTCAGGTTATGGTGTAACATGCTGGAAGTTGTAGTTTTGGTTCGGGCGTGTTTGCATGCATCCGTGGGGCTCTTGGTCGGCGGGCGAGAATGAAGGGTGGGATTCTGGGAGTGCAATTCAGTGAGAGTGGCCAGAAGCCACTAAAAATAAATAAAATTAGATAGCACAACTGGCAGAAGCACTTTTCAGTCCGCCCCTGAACAAAACATACATGCATATATATCATACATACACATATACCGGCCACTGCCCCCTATATTATACATTATATACATACATCATACATACACCCGCCGCTGCCCCCCATCATACATTACATACACATCACACATATACCATACACACATCATATATACACACACACCATAAATATACACCATACATATGCACACATCATACATACCCCCCTATATCATACATTACATACATACAGATACCATACACACATCATATATACACATGACACATACACCATACATATGCACACATCATACATACCCCCCTATATCATACATTACATACATACATACAGATACCATACACACATCATATATACACATGACACATACACCATACATATGCACACATTATACATACACCCACTGCTGATACACCCCACATCATACACACATCATATACACATCACATATACACTTCATATATACACATGACACATACACCATACATATGCACACATCATATATATATATAGACATCATACATGTACACCATACATATGCACACATCATACCTCCCCCCGCTAATTATACATTACATACATATACAACCACCCTTCCCGCTGCCTGCATGCTCTGCCTCCTCACCTGAGCCGGTGTGAGGTGAAATCCCCAGCTCATGCCGTGCAGTCTCCTCACACACGTCCTCTCCCTGCTCTGTATTTTCCCCCGTGAATACTTGAAACCTCCCCGTGATAAATGAGGTCCTGTGTAGACAGAGCAGGGGGAAGGGAGAGGCTGAGTGTGGGGGAGGGAGAAGCTGTGTACGTCACCATTCTCCCCCGTCTTCTTGTGTTATGCAGAGCTGCGCTCTCCATCCTCCGGGAGGGGGGGAGGAGGGGGCGGGGCTTAATCATCTCCTGCAGACGTGCGACCTCGGATTCTGCCCTCGCGGCGCCGCGCGCTATTAACCCTTTAGCCGCGCGCTCAGCGAAAGTGAAAGCTGCCGGTTAGCTCAGTGGGCTGTTCGGGATAGCCACGGCGAAATCGCAGCGTCCCGAACTGCTTACAGGACAGCGGGAGGGCCCCTACCTGCCTCCTCACTGTCCGATCGCCGAATGACTGCTCAGTGCCTGAGATTCATGCGGCAGAATCATCAATCACTGGTTTCCTATTAGAAACCAGTGATCAATGATGATCAGTGTGTGCAGTGTTATAGGTCCCTATGGGAGCTAGAACACTGCAAAAAAAAGTGAAAAAAAAAGTGAATAAAGATCATTTAACCCCTTCCTTATTATAAGTTTGAATCACCCCCCTTTTCCCATAAAAATAAAAAACACAGTGTAAATAAAAATAAACATATATGGTATCACCGCGTGCGGAAATGTCCGAATTATAAAAATATATAATTAATTAAACCGCTCGGTCAATGGCGTGCGCGCAAAAAAATTCCAAAGTCCAAAATAGTGCATTTTTGGTCACTTTTTATATAATTTAATCAATAAGTCCTATCAATGCAAAAATGGTACCGATAAAAACTTCAGATCACGGCGCAAAAAATGAGCCCTCATACCGCCCCATACACAGAAAAATAAAAAAAGTTATAGGGGTCAGAAGATGACAATTTTAAACGTATTAATTTTCTTCATGTAGTTATGATTTTTTCCACAAGTCTGACAAAATCAAACCTATATAAGTAGGGTATCATTTTAATCGTATGGACCTACAGAATAAAGATAAGGTGTCATTTTTATCGAAAAATGTACTACGTAGAAACGGAAGCCCCCAAAAGTTACAAAACGGCGTTTTTTTTCTCAATTTTGTCGCACAATGATTTTTTTTTTCCGTTTCACTGTAGATTTTTGGGCAAAATGACTGACGTCCTTACAAAGTAGAATTGGTGACGCAAAAAATAAGCCGCCATATGGATTTTTAGGTGCAAAATTGAAAGAGTTATGATTTTTTAAAGGCAAGGGGCAAAAAATGAAAATGCAAAAAACGAAAAACCCCCGGGTCCTTAAGGGGTTAAAGTCTGGTGTTGCCGGAGTAGCTTAACCTTTTAAAGGGGTTATCCAGGAAAAAACTTTTTTTTATATATCAACTGGCTCCAGAAAGTTACAGATTTGTAAATTATTTCTAATAAAAAATCTTAATCCTTTCAGTACTTATGAGCTTCTGAAGTTTAGGTTGTTCTTTTCTGTCTAAGTAATCTCTGACACGTGTCTCGGGAACCGCCCAGTTTAGAAGAGGTTTGCTATGGGAATTTGCTTCTAAACTGGGCGTTTCCCGAGACACGTGTCATCAGAGATTACTTAAAAGAACAACCTTAACTTCAGAAGCTCATAAGTACTGAAAGTATTAAGATTTTTTAATAGAAGTAATTTACAAATCTGTTTAACTTTCTGGAACCAGTTGATATATATAAAAAAAGTTTTTTCCTGGAATACCCCTTTAAGGCCTTACTACCGTGGAAAACTTATTTTTTTTTATTTTTTTTTTATTAAATCAACTGGTGCCAGAAAGTTAAACAGATTTGTAAATTTCATCAAAAATGGTAATCTTTCCAGTGCTTTTTAGGGTCTGTATACTACAGAGGAAATTCTTTTCTTTTTGGAACACAGAGCTCTCTGCTGACATCATGACCCCAGTGCTCTCTGCTGACATCTCTGTCCATTTTAGGAACTGTCCAGAGCAGCATATGTTTGCTATGGGGATTATCTCCTACTCTGGACAGTTCTTAGAATGGACAGAGATGTCAGCAGAGAGCTCTGTGTTCCAAAAAAGAATCCACTTCCTCTGTAGTATTCAGCAGCTAATAAGTACTGGAAGGATTCTAATTTACAAATCTGTTTTACCTTTCTGGCACCAGTTGATTTAAACAAAAAAAAAAAGTTTTCCATGGGAGTACCTCTTTAAGGGCTCAGACAATTTTATTTTAAGGTTTTCGTTTTTTCCTCCTTGCCTTCTAAAAATCATAACTCTCTTATATTTTCATCTACAGACTAGTATGAGGGCTTGTTTTTTTGGCGACCAGTTGTCCTTTGTAATGACATCACTCATTTTACCATAAAATGTATGGCGCAGCCAAAAAAAAATACTATTTGTGTGGGGAAATTGATAAGAAAAACGCAATTTTGCTAATTTTGGAAGGTTTAGTTTTCATGCTGTACATTCTAAGGTAAAATAGACCTGTTTTCTTTATTCTGTGGGTCAATAGGATTAAAATGATACCCATGATTACATACTTTTCTATTATTGTACAGCTTAAAAAAAAAAGTGCATTTAAAATCCATCTGTTTTGCTGACCAATAACTTTTTCATTTTTCAGTACAAGCGACGGTATGAGGGCTCATTTTATTCGCCGTGATCTGTACTTTTTTTTTTTTTTAATACCACATTTGCATATATAAAACTTTTTAAATACTTTTTTTATCAATTTTATTTGGAATCAAAATGTTTTAAAAAAGCAGCAATTTTGGCCTTCATCCATTTGTTTATTTTATTTATTTTACGTTCACACCGTTCAGCGCACAGGATAATTAACATTATATTTCAATAGTTCGGATATTTATGCACGTGGCGATACCAAACATGTTTGTTAAAATTATTATTTATTTTTTTACTTTTTGGGGGTAAAATGGGGGGAAAACAGACAATTTACATTTTTATTGGGGGAGGGGATTTTTCAAATTTTTATTTTTACACTTTAATAGTCCCCATAGGCGACTATTTATAGCAATCATTTCATTGCTAATACTTTTCAGTGCTATGCAGAGGACATAGCACTGATCAGTATTATCGGTCATCTTCTGCTCTGGTCTGCTCGATCGCATATCAGAGCAGAAGACCCGTGGAAGGCAGCGGAGGGTAATTGGCAGCGACGCGGGCGATTCGATCATCCATTTTAGTGTCCGCAATGCTGCAGATGCCGTGATCTGTATTGATCACGGCACCTGAGGGGTTAATGGCGGCCATCCGCGTGATCACTGATGTCCGCCATTACCGGCAGGTCTCTGGCTGCTATCAGCAGCCGGGACCTGCTGTGCATGACCCGAGCATCGCTCTGATGCTTGCGGTTATGCATAGAATGTAAGTGTACGTCCTGGTGTGTTAAGTACCACTGCACCAGGACGTACATTTACATCCTGCTTCGTTAAGGGTTTAAAGGGGTATTCCAGCAGGGGCTCAGATGTCTGATCACAGGGGTCCCGCCACTGGTACCCCCTGCGATCTCGGTGCAGCCCCGGCATTCTGTGCAGGGCGCTGCCTCCGGGAAGTTATTTCACGGCCTACACCCCCGACACAGAATGCTGGGGGCTACACCGAGAATGCGGGGTCCCAGCGACGGGTCCCCTGCGATCAGACATCTTATCCCCTATCATTTGGATAGGGGAGAACATGTATAAGGCTGGGGGACTGCAGCTACCAGTTGTCTAAAATAATAGAAGAGGCCAATAGGGTTGTGCAGTACATTGTACAGTTATAAGCACCATTGATGTATCCACTTTTTAGCCCTGTGGCAGACATTCATATTTATACTCTGGCGATATATAGGTTTTTATGTGCTAGTATTTCTTAATGAATATCTAATTAAAAGTTATGTTTTAGCAGTGATTCCAGTGATTGGGATCTTGTGAAACTTGAAGTTGAAAAAAATGATATATTAAACTTGTATCCTCTCATCCTTATCAGCTGCCGTATGATCCGCAGGAAATTCTTGTCTTTTTGAATTTTCTTTCTGTCTGACCACAGTGCTCTCCGCTGACACCTCTGTCCATTTTAGGAGCTGTCCAGAGTAGGAACAAATCCCCATAGAAAACCTATTCTGAAATGTAGGTGTCAGCAGAAAGCACTGTGGTCAGGCAGAAAGGAAATTCAAAAATACAAGAACTTCCTGTGGATCATACGGCAGCTGGTAAGTACTGGAAGGATTAAGATTTTTTTAATAGAATTAATTTACAAATCTGTTCTTTTTGGTATCAGTTGATATAAAAAAAAATATTTTTTCCAGTGGAGTACCCCTTTAAGAGTCTCCACTGTCCTCCACTCGTTACCTGTATTAATGGCACCTGTTTGAACTTATCAGTATAAAAGACACCTGTCCACAACCTCAAACAGTCACACTCCAAACTCCACTATGGCCAAGACCAAAGAGCTGTTGAAGGACACCAGAAACAAAATTGTAGACCTGCACCAGGCTGGGAAGACTGAATATGCAATAGGCAACAGCTTGGTGTGGAGAAATCAACTGTGGGAGCAATTATTAGAAAATGGAAGACATACAAGACCACTGATAATCTCCCTCGATCTGGGGCTCCACGCAAGATCTCACCCCGTAGTGTCAAAATGATCACAAGAATGGTGAGCACAAATCCCAGAACCACACGGGGGGCCTAGTGAAGGACCTGCAGAGAGCTGGGACCAAAGTAACAAAGGCTACCATCAGTAACACACTACGCCGCCAGGGGCTCAAATCAGTCAGTGCAAGACGTGTCACCCTGCTTAAGCCAGTACATGTCTGGGCCTGTCTGTAGTTTGTTAGAGAGCATTTGGATGATCCAGAAGAGTATTGAGAGAATGTCATATGGTCAGATGATACCAAAATAGAACTTTTTGGTGAAAACTCGTCGTGTTTGGAGGAGAAAGAATGCTGAGTTGCATCCAAAGAACTCCATACCTACTGTGTGAAGCATGAGGGTGGAAACATCATGCTTTGGGGCTGTTTTTCTGCTAAGGGACCAGGATGACTAATCCGTGTAATGGGAAGATTGAATAGGACCATTTATTGTGAGATTTTGAGTGAAAACCTCCTTCCATCTGCAAAGGCATTGAAGATGAAACGGGGCTGGGTCTTTAAGCCTGACAATGATGCCAAACACACAGACTGGGCAACGAAGGAGTGGCTTTGTAATAGGGATCGTCCGATAATCGCTGTGGCTGATTTTATCGGCCTATATTCACGATTTTGGACATTGTCGTTATCGGCAATTACCTGCTGCTGCCCAATTGCCTCCCCCATCCCTGTTTTTATAATTACCTGTTCCCGGGGTCCGCAGAAATAGGGAGAAATAGCTGATAACTTATACCAGAATATCGGTATAAGTTATCGGCCTCAAAGTTCCCAGATTATCGGTATCTGCCCTAAAAAAATCTATATCTGTCGATCCCTACTTCGTAACAAGCATTTCAAGGTCCTGGATCTCAACCCCATAGAAAACTTTTGGAGGGAGTTGAAAGTTCGTGCGACAGCCCCACAGAAAACGTTTGACCTCGATCATTGCTAACAAAGGGTATATAACAATTAACTTTTGTAATTGACCAAATACTTATTTATTTTTTTTTCTCATAGTTGAGGTATACCTATGATGATAAATTCTTTTTAAGTGGGAGAACCTGCACAATTGGTGGCTGACTAAATACTTTTTTGCCCAACTGTAGCTATATAAAGTCATTATCAGTCTGTGTGACAACTGGATGTATAGGGGCAAATATGGCTTTAGTGCAGTCATAAAATTCCTTACCACACATGTAAATGTGTTTAAAGGGGTTCTCCGGTGCTTAGACATCTTATCCCCTATCCAATGGATAGGGGATAAGATGCCTGATTGCGGGAGTCCCGTCGCTGGGGATCCCCGGGATCTTGCATGCGGCACCCCGTTTGTAATCAGTCCGCTCCGGGTCTGATTACCGACGACCACAGGGCCGGCGGCGTGTGACCCCGACCCCGTGTGACGTCACGCTCTGCTTCTCAATGCAAGACTATGGGAAGGGGCATGACAGCTATCACGCCCCCTCCCGTAGGCTTGCATTGAGGGGCGGAGCGTGACGTCACACGGGGGCGGAGGCGTGACGTCACACGCCTCTGGCCCTGTGGTAGTCTGTAATCAGACCCGGAGCGAACACGCTCCGGGGACTGATTACAAACTGGGTGCCGTGCGCAGGATCCCGGGGGTCCCCAGCTGCGGGACTCCCGTGATCAGGCATCTTATCCCCTATCCTTTGGATAGGGGATAAGATGTCTAAGCACCGGAGAACCCCTTTAAACAATTGTGAAGAAATGTCTACAAAACAGACTTGGGACATATTAACTAATGAAAGTGGGATTGTTTGCTGTTGAAGTATTTTTCCTTCTCTATTGCATTGTCTTGATTTTGTCTGTTTTTTTAATGAAACACCGCACATTTCCACTTACTTTCTATTGGAGTACAGCAATTATCTGCTAAGCTTCTTGAGCTTTATGCTCTTTACTCCCTACTGAGAACAGTTTAAAAAAAACAAGTGGTAATGTAGACTAACTTTCCTTTATGTACTGGCTTACAGCAGAGAGTCAGTTTTTAAAGAAGTCTCCTCAAATCATACTCATATTCTATGCTTCATTTTAACTGGATGTATATGCATGTCTCAAACTGGCTTCTTAGTGTGTGTTTATTTTGTCATATTTACATTTTGCAATAAAACATTTTAGATGTCACTATTGTCAAGTGTCGAGCCACAGCATGCATGCCTCTTTCCCTTTCCCACTGCTCCTTGATGTGGATGATTGACCTACAGGGCATGGCATTTAGCACTGAGCCGTACATATCAGTCAGTCCAGGTGGGTAGGGAGAAGCATGTGTGCTTTGGCTTTGCACCATCTTTTTAAAACTTAAGTGCAGGGTCACACAGGGTGCATCAGCAGCGCATTTCACAGCTGGGAGCTCACTTTGCAGTCCTTCTGTGACTGCTGTAAGCGCATCCACAGTGTGAAATACGCTGCAGATGCGTTCTGTGTGGCCCTACCCTACCCTAAATGGCCACTGTCAGATTCAAAAACTTTTTACATTACTTTTGTTGGTACTGATGAAAATGTAACTTTTTTTTTAAATATGGTTGTTTATAATGTTTTGAATATTTAATAAACGGCCCCTGAAAATACTACCACTAGGGGTCCCCATACTTACTGGCACACTGTCCAGTTCTGCAGCAGCTTTTCCATGTGTAAGAGATGATTCACGGACTAGGCTGTATGAGCAGACACACCAATCACCTCCCACCACCACAAGGGAGGGACACACTCCTTTCCCTGGAGATTTCTAACACTGTGAGCTAATGAAAGAAGGTATTTATATAAAAAATATAGGTGTTCTAGGCATAAAAATTTGTTGAACATGGTCAGTACGTCCTAGTGAGCTGGTACTTAACGCACCAGGACGTACATTTACATCCCATATGTAACCGCGAGTATCAGAGCGATGCTCGGGTCATGCGCAGCAGCCAGGGACCCGCCGGTAATGGCGGACATCCGCGATCGCGTGGATGTCAGCCATTAACCCCCTCAGATGCTGTGGTCAATACAGATCACGGCATCTGCTGCATTGCGGCCACTAAAATGGATGATCGGATCGCCCGCAACGCTGCCGCGGCGATCCAATCATCGAGCATGGCAGCCGGAGGTCCCTTCACCTGCCTCTGCTGCCTTCCACGGGTCTTCTGCTCTGGTCTGCGATCGAGCAGACCAGAGCAGAAGATGACCGATAATACTGATCAGTGCTATGTCCTATGCATAGCACTGAACAGTATTAGCAATCGAATGATTGCTATAAATAGTCCCCTATGGAGATTATTAAAGTGTAAAAGTAAAAAAAAATTGAAAAACCCCCTCCCCCAATAAAAACGTAAATTGTCCCATTTTCCCTATTTCACCCCCAAAAAGTGTAAAAAATAAATAAATAAAAATAAATAAAAAATATATATTTTATATACATACTTGGTATTGCCGCATGTGTAAATATCCACACTATTAAAATAAAATGTTAATGATACCGTACGGGCAACGGCGTGAACGTAAAAAAAAAAAGAAAAAAAGTCCAAAATAGTTTTTTTTTTTTATTCTCAAAATTTTTTATAAAAAAAGTCTTAAGTTTTATATAAGCAAATATGGGATCAATAAAAAGTACAGATCACGGTGCAAAAAATTTGCCCTCATATACCGCCGCTTATATGGAAAAGTCCTTAAGGCCCCAATGGGCTTAGTCCTTAAGGGGTTAATCCATAAGTATGAAATAGAACTGGCAGATTACTTTTAATATACAGGCAATATTAAAGGAGATATCCAGTGTTGAAAAACTTATCCCCTATCCTAAGATTTCCCTGGAGATTTCTAACACTATGAGCTAATGAAAGAAGGTATTTATATAAAAAAAATATAGGTGTTCGAGGCATAAAAAAAAACTTCCAGATTGCGGGGGGCCGACAGCTCCTGCGATCTCCTGTACAGGTCCCCCCGGCAGCCCGCGGGAAGGGGGCGTGTTGACCATCGCATGAAGCGGCGGCTGACATGCCCCTTCAATACAACTCTATGGCAGAGCCGGAGTGCTGCCTTTGGCAGTCTCCGGCTCTTCCATAGCGATGTATTGAGGGGGCGTGTCGGCCGCCGCTTCGTGCGGTGGTCAACACGTGCGATCTGGCCAGCAAGCCTGGGCCCCATAAAGGAGATTGCGGGGGGCCCCAGCAGTCGGACCCCCCCCCCCCCCCCCCCCCCCCCCGCGATCTTAAACTTATCCTTTATCCTTAGCATAGGGGATAAGCTTTTCAGCACTGGACTACCCCTTTAATATCCATATGCATCAGTATAAAATAAACCAAAAGGTTGAGGCCCATCAGTACATTTCTTGGCACATTGGCTGTCTACTTGCTAGCAATTGTCTATGCCTGCATTAACCTTTTTTGAGAGCTGTAGAAGCTAAAAACATACATAACTTTTATAGAAAATTGTGGCTCTAGTTATATACAAAAAATAATTACAGGACAGGACATGGATAATCTAAATGTTTTTCTGCATACGTTTGTTTTGCGCTAGAGATCCGCCGTTGACCCAACTCATATTGTTCCTCCTGCTGCTGCCGAAAACAAACCCGGCCCCTCTCGCTCCGCCCCCTTGCCTGTTCGCAGTGGGAATCCGCTGCTCAGAGCAGCCACACTGGGGGCCTGTGAGTTGCCGAGTGCACTCAGACATCGTGATGTAGCTGCGATGTCTTGGTACACTGCGCATGTGCATAATATTGGCCGGGTCACCGGTGGATCCGCAGTGTAAAATACGCTGCGGATCCGTTACATGTGACCCTTCCCTAAGACTGAGAAAGCTCCCTACTCTGTCAAGTAGGCTCCTGTCTTCAGAATACATCCAGAGCTGTGATAGTATAGGAAAAATTACCTTATTTATATTGATTTTACGAATATCCACTTATGAGATATCTTCATGGTTTCAATATTTTGAATAACTGAGCCATATTAAATCAAGTTGAATACCCATTGTTCAATGTGCCTCAAAGTATATTCTGGGTCAAAATAAAATAGATGAATGTATTGCTTACCTCTCCTGTGCATGTGCATTTGGTCCTCTTCAACCGTTACAAGCCAATTCCAAAAACAGAATGGGGAAATAACAGCACTGCTTTTGGAATATTCTGGATTATATTTCCAAACATGTTGAACATGAATTAAAAAGGCAACAAGATTAGAAAGTTTTCATATTGCTAACTGGCATCATGGTACAGCAGCATTTTGTATGCTGTTGAAACCTTTTTTTTTTTTTTTTTTAAATCAACATTATTGCAGTGCAGCAGTAGTTTCATATGAATATGTATTCAGAGGAAAGTCCTTTTTGGGGCTGTGTACATAGCAATATAGGGATGCACTGTGGGATCAGAATATGGTCAAAGAAGTATTTCAAGTAACACTTGAAATAATTTGGTCTAATTTTACACGGTATGTACAAGTGTGGTAGTGTGTAAAAGTGTGTACATGTACTAAAGGGCAACCCCTAGACAACAATTACTGGTACCCAAACAGCACCCGAAGACAACATCTTTATGTAGGGTGATTGGTACCTTCGACAACATGTCAGGCCCCATACGTGAGATACTACAGCGTCACTGGGGCATATTACAGATGGATAAGGATCTGAGGACATTTGTCGGAGATTACCCACAAATTACATACAGAAAAGGGAAAAGCATAGGGGACATGATCACGCATAGTCATCTGGCCCCTCTCTCCCCCCCCCCCCCCCCAAGTACCTGGCTAGACAGAAGTAACATCACAGGATCCCACAAGTGTGGTCACTGCCGGGCATGTCCCTATATGAAAAAGACAGAAAGTGTTACCATCACAATTTCTAACAAACTATTCAAGATCAAAGAGTTCATTAATTGCAGTACCAGGGCAGTTGTCTATGTCGCTGTGTGCTCGTGCACCCTGATGTACGTAGGTAAGACTATCAGAGAATTGCGTCGAAGGGTGCTTGAGCACATAGGCGACATTAGAAATAAGAGAGACACTGCCCTGGCTAGGCATGTTAATGAGATACATGGTGGGGACACTAAGGGCATGACATTTTTTGGAATTGAAAAAATGAGTCCATCTTCTCGAGGGGGGGATCTTGACAAGCTTCTTTTACAGCGTGAAGCACGCTGGATCTTTAATCTAGAAACTGTTACACCAAAAGGATTGAATGAGCAACTCTGCTATGGGAGTTTTCTTTAAGAGTGTCCGTAAGGGTATTTGATTTAGGGGTGTTTTGTTAGGTAGCTAGGGGTGGCGGTAGTCAGCCAATTAGCTAGTACACCCCCCTAGTTAGGGATTATTAGGGTATACTAGGCTTAGGTTCCAGAGCGGGACCGCCCTTTTTAGGGCGGCCACCCCGCCTAGGCTTAGGGCTTAGTATAGGGACGCCTAGGTATATCTATAGGCTCACTAGGCCCCTGCCTTTGCCCCTCCCCCTTTCCTATTTAGGGCCCCCCCCCCCCTCCCAATACCCTTCGGACACCCTGGATACGGATACCCTATTATCTGGGTATCACATATTATTACCAAATTTCTTTCCTATTTTACCAGAGTTGCTACTGGTTAGTTATATCCGTGATATCTCTCTCTGTGTAATTTTTGGTCTCTGATTCCTAGCCTGTTTACTCCTAATTATAAAAATTTAATTTTAATTTTGATTGGTACTATCCGGATGTGCTATTTAATATACTGTCCCCCTATTATACATTATTTAATATCTGATTCAGCATATATATAATTGTCTGGCTAGGTCTCCGCCTACTCTAATCTATAGTTCCAGAGTGTATTTTTGGGCTGCCATACGAAGCCAATTTCTTCACTAGTCTATTTATTAGACATTGTAACTGGCTTACCTTCGGGTTGGATGGGGTTAATTATGCCCGTGCTACCGCCCCACGAGATCAGCGAGACTGATGACGCGCTCTCCAGTGTTTGGTGCTGGCATGGAGACGGCATTGTTAGCCGGGCCACGCCCACCCAAACCGGAAGCGGATAAGTCGTCAGACGCCGCTCTCCTCTGACATGTGTGTTAGTAGCCGGCCTGTATGCTAGGCTCCCCGCCACTGCGGGTTATACACACATCGTTAGGATTTATCCCAGATAGACGCCATAACTGTGAGTAACTATGTTTTTTGCTTTACAGGTACCCTACTTTTTACGGTAACGATATGTTTACTGAGGACCATTGTCATTATGTGCTTCCTTGCAGGTTGCGTCCGGGTCCTGTCATCTATATGCTGTATAGAGTACTGGTGCATGACATCTAGCACGCTCTTCTCAGGGGTCGCTATTGTATCAAGCTACCCCTGATGTTAATTATTATATGCAATGACTGTATTGTTCTATGCCAGTTAGCCACTGATGAGGTCACATGTAACAATGTGCTGAAACGTGTTGGGCATAGCTAGTAGTTCTATCTAATTATCTAATACCAGCATACAATTGAATTAGGCTTTTGCATCTGTGGGGCAATCCCTACATATGCAATTTTAACAGCCTTGTTTGTGTCTATCTTGAGTCACAGGGCTGACAATTTTGCCCTGTCACTTATCTATACATCACTTTGTTTAATCAGTGTGTTTTAACCTATATATTAAAAGCTATGTTTTATTAGCACCTAGATTTTTCTCTCCCCCCCTATGATCATTTGTGTACATGTACTAGAATGATACAGGCCGAACGTAGTCACAAGAATACATTTATTAATTTATTTATTTATTTTAAATTCCACAAACCTTTTTTTTTTTTTTTTTATACCACCACTCAGGCAGCAGGAGGCAAGACTGTGAAAAGGCAAAGAGATAAAAGATCAGTAACAGTAAAGATTCAAGTTGTATGTACTCGGAGGGAGACTTCAACGACTATTTTCAGTTATAAAAATATTTCATTTTTTTTATAGTTAGTAGTGAATCAATTGTCAAGACAGACTCTGACATCATATATTTTATGAGCGTTGTTGGATTTATGTTTACAAGATTACTTTTTAAACCACAGTAGGGGAAATTGATCCATGTGATTATCATTCACATTAGTCTCTGTACAGGGCTGTACACTGGCAGACTAAAGGGGTTTTCTCTCAAAACAAACTTGGTACAATCAGATTTATATAATAGAATATATGTAAAGGAATACAAACATGCTGTCTTTAGGCAAAAAAGCTTTGCACTGTGGCCATGAAGACCTAGATAGAAAATGTTGTTTTGCACCAAACAAGGCGTCCATAGCCTTTAAATGGGCACAGTCATTAAAGGGTACCTCTCATCAAAAAAAACTTTTGATATATTATAGATTAATGTATGCAGAATAACTTTACAATTGCATGTTATTAAAAAATATGCTTCTTTCTATTTAATTTTCTACTTTGAAGAAATGACCACTAGGGGTCTCCCTACCAGTCCTGGCAGCAAGCATTTCAGACTCAGGAGAACACTCAGAGCTGCCAGCCTGCTTTGTTCATAGCCTGTTTGGCTGTGAACAAAGCAGGCTGGCAGCTTTGAGTGTTTAGGACGCCAGCATGAGTCAGAAATGCTTGCTGACAGGACTGATCGGGAAAAATACAATAGAAAGAAGCATATTTTTCATTAACATGCTATTGGAAAGTTATTCAACATTCATTCATCTAAAATATATCAAAAGTTTATTTGATGAGAGGTACCCTTTAAACATGACTTTTAATATTTGATTTCTTATGCCAAATAACTTTTGTAATTGGCTTCCATAAAAATAAACTGTTAGTTTTTCTGCTGTATACTTCTGGCCACCAGGGGTCTCCCTTCTTGGCCAGAAGACATTCTGTCTGGTCAGAATCTTAGATTTGGTCGCCTGCTTTTAATAGCTGGAGGACACACTCAGGAAGTGTTTCTCTGCACTGAGCTTGATTGACAGCTGCAAAAAGCCTCACTGACAGCTGCACAGACTGAAAGCTGCTGCACAGAGCTTGAGGTCTTCTATTCATCACAATGCTGCAACGATGTGAGGGTGGAAGTGGGCCCCCCAGCAGGCTTCAGTGATGTCATGCCTGCTGGAAAAGGCCACATTCTCCTGCTGGGAGATTGTGCTCTGTGAGCAAGAAGAAAGGTAAGATACACTACAGAGTAGGGCTGGGCGGTATGACCAAATGTGTGTATCACTGTATTTTTGTAACTTTTGGCAGTTCCACGGTATATAACAGTATTTCAGCTAGCCCTAGACTGAGAGGCAGCAACTGCTGCTTCTTTTAAGTTCAGTGAAACATAGGTGAAGTGTTTTCTTAACCTTTTCTTCTCCATCTGGCTCAGATAGTCCTGACAATATTTCTGAATACTGCAAAGGAGGTGTGACCCAGCTGTTTAAGTGCTGGTGCTTCCCTAACTTCATCACTGACCAACCACTCCAATTTAATCTTGACTAACTGACCTAAAATGTCTTCCATCTTGGAGATTAGAAGGGTTGGAAAGCAATGATCCTAGGTAAGGGGCACACTTAAAGGGATATTCTGGATGCTAGATTTTTTTAATATGTTGCTGTGGCCGCAAGTAAATAAAAAAATAAACTCTACTTCCTCAGGGATCCCCTCGTGAAGTCTTCCGGTCCCCTGCTGAACACTCTAAATTCTTTTTCTGTTTTTCAGTACATTTTATTGTAGAATCAAAAATTACTTTAACCTCTTAAGGACGCAGGGTGCACCTGTACATCCTGCGCCCGTTCCTGCGATTAAAAATAAATGAAATAAAAGCATTCCCGGCAGCTCAGTGCTGGCAATCAATATACTGCATGTTATAGCCCCCTAAGGGTGCTGTATGTTAAAAAAAAAAAAAAAAAAAAAGTTAAAGGTACTCCAAAGGATAAGGGATAAGATGTATGATCGCAGGGGTCCCGCCGCAGGGGACCCCCACAATCTGTCATTACGCACCCACCATTGTGAGCTCTCCGTAGTGCTGGAGGCTGAATGTGTAGCGTGACTTCATGAGTCCGCCCCCATGTGACATCACTCCCCGCCCCCTTCAATGCAAGTCTATGGGAGGGGGTGTGATGACAGATTGCGGGGGTCCTTAGTGGCAGGACCCCCACGATCATACATCTTATCCCCTTTCCTTTGGGACCTGGTTGGTCTGGCAGGCGCTGATGCAAAAAAGGTTATATGACAGAACTCTCGTAACCAAGACTGAGCAAAGGAGCAATAGTGATGCATTAGAGTAAAAGAGAAATAAAATTGTACACCAATGAAAAACCTATAATTCAGTCCTCCAAAATATGAAATCTGGTAGCAGAAAACATGGACTAATGCACCAACCCCAACAAGCAACTAATCAGCCATAACAGTTTACATCACTAGGAGGGACTGACATTAACTCCTCCATATGCTGGACGTGTGTGACTTCAGCAAACTATTCCTCCAAAGTAGGAGTGTCAGAAGATCGCCATCTGCTGAGCAGAACAGTCTTGGCCGCTTGGAAGTCACTCGTCAAGGACTTTTAATATTTGCATAGGTCCATGAGAAACAAGTAACGTAGGACTGGCTCAGGTGTGATTGATGTCCCCATGACATCAGCCACTATGTTAAGAACAGCTTCCCAGAATAGTTTGACTAGGGCAGTCCCACCAAATATGCATCATTGTACCCTCAGCAGACCCACAATGCTAACAATGGCTTGGTATAGACTGATACCATCCATGGAGAGCCATTGGTACACTGTAACAGTGTGATAGGATCTTCAAGGTGTGGTCCCGTTTAGAGGATGTGTCTGATTGCAGGGGTTCGACGACTGGGATTGCCCCCCCCCAACCCACAATCTCCTGTATGGTGCTTCTGCTCTCTCCTTGCTCTCGAGTGGGGGGTCAACACGCTCCCTCCATGTATCTCTGTTGGAGAGCTGGAAATACACAAGCACACCAGCTCATGTATCTCTGGCTCTCCCATAGAGATGCATGAAGGGGGCATATGGACCCTCACTCCGTGTACGTGTAGAGCCGATATGCCATACAGGAAATTATTAGGGACTACACCTTTATGAGTTGAACAGAAGCACCTAGCCCATTGGTAATGATAAAATTGTTTGCCAAGTTCCACCTCTCAAGCTTAACAATAAGGAGGAAGGGTTAGCGATTTGGAAGAGTGCAGTAAACCTTATATGGTAAATATGAAGTGCAGAGGGCGCGAGGAGGCCAGGCAAAGGGACTCAAAAGGTGTGAGTAAAGGAAGTAAGTTTGCTCTACCTGATGCAGACAAATAAAAATGTTGTGACTGAAGGCACTCCAAAAGGAGCCCCACAAGGTATGGGCCAATGGCCTATTAAAATATGGAGGGGGTTTAAGAGCACCACCAGCAAGGCATGGTACGCAGAGGCCAGAAAAGAGCAGATCTACAAATTGCAACCTCAGAAGATAGATCCTGGGCAAACTCTTTATTGTCTGTAATTGGGAGGAGGCCAGGTCCATACTGGATCGAGCACTCTCTTTGTCACTGTGCACGTGCGTTAAGTCGGGTGGCTTCGTCAGCAAGTGTGTGCAGAGGCTCTGTAACAGTGTGGCTTTCAGTACATTGCAGACCCCTGGCCAAACCCCTCAGTCTGTTCCTAATTGCTAATGAAAGTGATTTGTGAGCACATAAAGCCACCAATTAAAAAGCCAAAGGTATGGCTACACTACAGTTTGCACAGGTTTTTATAAATCTCCCCCACTATGTACAGAGGAAAAGTTGCCCATAGCAGCCAATCAGATTGCTTCTTTTATTATTAACAAGGCCTCTGCAGAATGAAGGAAGTGATCTGATTGGTTGCTGTGGTTGCAACTTTTCCTCTGCAAAGGTTTTGATAAATCCCCCCCCCCCCATTGTGCTTACTTATAGAAGTATTTGTTATTGACATTTGCACTTTAACCAGGCCACAGGAGACTGTCAAAGCACGAAGATCTTAGCAGAAAAGTGGACCCACATTAGGTATAGTTTAAAGGGGTACTCCGACCCTAGACATCTTATACCCTATCCAAAGGATCGTGGCTGCAGCATCCCTCTTTCATTACTGCACAGAGCAAGCTCGCTCTGTGCATAATGATGGGCGATACTGGGGCCGGAACATCGTGGCGTCACAGCCCGCCCCCTTAATGCAAGTCTATGGGGGGAGGGGGCATGACAGCCGCCACACCCCCTCCCATAGACTTATACTGAGGGGCGGGCTGTGATGTCATGAGGGGCGGAGCCATGACATATCCATGCTCCGGCCCCTGTACCGCCCGTCATTACGCACAGAGCGAGTTTCTCTGTGCAGTAATGACAGCGGGGTGCTGCAGTAGAGATCCCTGGGGTCCCCAGCGGCAGGACCCCTGCGATCTGACATCTTATCCCCTATCCTTTGGATAGGGGATAAGCTGTCCTGGTGCGGAGTGCCCCTTTAACCTATTTTTTATCTTATTTGTATTATCAGTTAAAGGGGTTATCCACCATAAGGTAATTTTTGCACATGCCTGCCAGACAGTAATGGACATGCTTAGGAAGGACCTGCGCTTCTTGGGGCTAAATGGCTATGTTGTGAGATTACCATAACACTGTGGCTAGCTTTTTTGGAACTGGTATTTCCTGTTTCAGTTTTCTTTTTTTAGTTCAAATCCCATAATTCCATTTTCCTCCCTCCCACACATCATCCACCCCACCCATTGAAACATAAATGAGCTGCATCCATTCAAAAGACCTGTGGTTTTCTATCAGGATGCCTACTGCTGTTGCATTAGTTGCAGATTGATCTCTCTTCCACCAAGTGATCGCTCCACCCATTGAAGCAGACAGGCTCCCTGTCATCAACTGACTAGTGAGTAAGGTCTCGGCCGCATTGCAGCCTGGGAAAAATCTGAGACAAGTCATTTTGTATGCTGTTAAAAATTTTATATTGGGGTGAAAATCACATAAGAATTGTAAGAAAGCCATCACACACAGGTACAGGCACTATATTATGAACTAAACTAACTGTACAGCCCCTGTAGCATAATCAAATAAAAAAAAATTCCCGGAATACCCCTTTAACTCTGTCCCAGGTTAGCCTAAAATAGTAATCAAAGAACTCCGGCTTCAGTGCTTTACCTTTGTACACTTGAAGAACTTGATTGCTTTCAGTGTGTGTCTGCAGACTATGGGAAATGCCCTAAATATGAATGGTTTATTCTTGGTTATTTCAGTGTATTTAAATGCAATACAGTAATGTAGTCTCATTTATTCTGTGCTAAATATTGCCTTATCTGCATCCACAAACAAACACACGTTATAAAGGTTTTTGTTTATCCACAATAATCGGAAAACATGGTTTTAATTGACATATATATTTTTCTCCAGGACTGGTAACAATGCAGTGTCATTGTAAGATACAGTCACTAGTGCTATGATTCATAGGCTGCTTTGTCACATGGAGTGATCTCAGGACAATATCATTCCAAAACCAAATGCTATACAAAATAAAACCTCAAACCAGTGAGGCCCTGTGGTGTGTTCAAAGCTTCTGATCCCCAAGCCTCCTCCCCTCTCGCAAGGTATACAGTCATGGCCGTAAATGTTGGCACCCCTGAAATTTTTCTAGAAAATGAAGTATTTCTCACAGAAAAGGATTGCAATAACACATGTTTTGCTATACACATGTTAAAGGAGTACTCCGGTGAAAAACTTTTTTTTTTTTTTTTTTTAAATCAACTGGTGCCAGAAAGTTAAACAGATTTGTAAATTACTCCTATTAAAAAATCTTAATCCTTCCTGTACTTATTAGCTGCTGAATACTACAGTGGAAATTCATTTCCGTTTGAAACACAGAGCTGTCTGCTGACATCATGAGCACAGGGCTCTCTGCTGACATCTCTGTCCATTTTAGGAACTGTCCAGGGTAAAAGGAAATCCCCATAGCAAACATATGCTGTTCTGGACAGTTTATAAAATGGACAGAGATGTCAGCAGAGAGCACTGTGCTCGTGATGTCAGCAGACAGTTCTGTGTTTCGGAAAGAAAAGAATTTCCGCTGTATTATTCAGCAGCTAATAAGTACAGGAAGGATTAAGATTTAATAGAAGTAATTTACAAATCAGTTTAACTTTCTGGCACCAGTTGATTTAAAAAAAAAAGTTTTTCACCGAAGTACCCCTTTAATTCCCTTTGTGTGTGTGTGTGTGTGTGTATGTGTGTGTATTGGAACTAAACAAAAAAACTAGGAAAAAAGCAAATTGGACATAATGTCGCACCAAACTCCAAAAAGCGGCTGGACAAAATTATTGGCACCCTTACTTAATGTTTGTTTGCCCACCCTTTGGAAAAAATAGTTGAAATCAGTTGCTTCTTATAACCATCAATAAGCTTCTTACACCTCTCAGCCGAAATGTTGGACCATTCTTCCTTTACAAACTGCTCCAGGTTTCTCTTATTGGAAGGGCGCCTTTTCCCAACAGCAATTTTAAGATCTCTCCACAGGTGTTCAATGGGATTTAGATCTGGACTCATTGCTGGCCACTTCAGAACTCTCCAGCGCTTTGTTGTTATCCATTTCTGGGTGCTTTTTGATGTATGTTTGGGGTCATTGTCCTTCTGTAAGACCCAAGATCTAGGACGCAAATCCAGCATTCTGACACTGAGCTGTACATTGCGACCCAAAATCCGTTGGTAATCTTCAGATTTCATAATGCCTTGCACACATTCAAGGCATCCAGTGTCAGAGGCAGCAAAACAACCCCAAAACGTCATTGAACCTCCACCATATTTCACTGTAGGTACCGCGTTCTTTTCTTTGTAGGCCTATCTTGGTCTCATCTGTCCACAAGACGTTTTCCCAGAAGGATTTTGGCTTACTCAAGTTCATTTTGGAAAAATGTAGTCTTGCTTTTTTATGTCTCTGTGTCACCAGTGGGGTCCTCCTGGGTCTCCTGCCATAGCGTTTCATTTTGTTTAAATGTCAACAGATAGTTTGCGCTGACACTGATGCTTCCTGAGCCTGCAGGACAGCTTGAATATCTTTTGCAACTTGTTTGGGGCTGCTTATCCACCATCCTGACTATCCTGAGGTGACTCCTTTCATCAATTTTCTCTTCCGTCCACGCCCAGGGAGATTAGCTACAGTTCCATGGGTTGCAAACTTCTTGATAATGTTGCGCACTGTGGACAAAGGCAAATCCAGATCTCTGGAGATGGACTTGTAACCTTGAGATTGTTGATATTTTTCCACAATTTTGGTTCTCAAGTCCTCAGTTTTCTTCTTTTTTCTGTTGTTCTCGCTTAGTGTGGCGCGCGCGCGCGCACACACACACACACACACACACACACACACACACACACACAATGCAAAGACTAAGTGAACGTCTCTCCTTTTCATCTGCTTTCAGGTGGGATTTTTATATTGCCCACACCTGTTACTTGCCCCAGGTGAGTTTAAAGGAGCAACACTCAATAACTATAGCACAATTGAGTTCCTAGTTATGAAGTTTAACCATAGGTGGCACATACAGAGCTCCATAACACTCTATTAGATCATCAGAGTAATACACATGTGTAGGGCAAACAAATGCTGACTTGACTGCTGGGAACATGAATGCATATTCCCAGCAGTCAATGCGCATGAATAAGGGAGTCCACCCCTGAAACGTTGTGCCATGACTGGTGAAACTACATTGTATGCTGCTATTTTCTGCTGCTAAAATGTTATCACCAAGGTCCTGCGAGATGAGATGATGTGCAATATGAAATGAAAAAAGGAAATAAATCTGGAAGAATTTTCCTAAAGAAATCGTGAGTGATGTTTCTAATTTATACTCCCTTACTGAGATTTAAATAGTTGGCGTGCAGTCAGAGTTTAAAGGGTGCCAATAATTTTGTCTAGCCCATTTTTGGAGTTTGATGTGACATTATGTCCAATTTGCTTTTTTTCCCCCCTCCCTTTTTTGGTTTAGTTCCAATACACCCAAAGGGAATAAACATGTTTATAGCAAAACATGTGTTACTGCAATCCTTTTCTGTGAGAAATACTTCATTTCCTAGAAAAATTTCAGGGGTGCCAACTAGGGATCAACCGATTATCGGTTTGGCCGATATTCACGATTTTGGACGTTATCGGTATCGGAAATAGCCGATAACTCATACCGGAATATCAGTATAAGTTATCGGCTATCGGCCTGAAAGTTCAGATTATCGGTATCAGTATTGGCCCTAAAAAATCAATATCGGTCGATCCCTAGTGCCAACATTCACGCTTATGACTGCATTTCTCAATATTTACTTCAGGGCTGCAATGATTATTTGTCAAATCGATTTGTTGGCTGATTAGTTATTTGATTAATTGAATTTAAGAAAGAAAACTGGATAAGGGGACCAGACAATAGATAATGGCAGGTAGTGAGAACAGCTTCGCGAATAATTAAGAGGGGACATCACCTGAAGGGTTAACTGTGGAAAGAGAGGGCACAGTACCTAAATGGTTATCCTATGAGCCAGAGCCTCACTGCAGGGGAGGATGAGTAGCTTCTAGACTTTAGAGATAGCGGCTGTCCTTGCACCAGGAAGCACTATCATTGCAGAAAGGATGGATGACGAAGCTTCTGGCAGGTGCCGGGACCAGGCGGCTTTGGTGATGTAAGGACTAAAGGCTTCTTGTAAACAGTGGCACCGAGAATAAGTAGGTGGTGCTCACTGATAGCTGTGGCGCCATCTTTTGGGCAGTACCCCAAGGTTTGGTTTCTGTGCTGGAGGTATGCTGCAGAGGTAGTAATAATATTTTTACTGGTGCTTGCTGGTGAATCCTATAGTGGAAATTGTTAAAGGGGTACTCTGGGGAAACTAAACCCATCCTTTCCTTCTCCCCAACCTTTTTATCTGTCTAAATATAATTCATTACCTATATAGAGCAGTTTTCCTGCTTCAGTTGTCACTTACATGCAGCAAGTGGTTCAAAAACATCATAACCAGTTCTACTCTGTCTTGAAAAGATGGGGGCTAGTCTCAGTGCGCCAAGACAAGCCCATGTGACCAATGTCCTGTCTGGCTTCACAGTGTCTGGCTGAATTTATTTTTTCATCCCCCATCTTTTAATTCACAATCTATGGCAAAAGTTATGAAATAACCAGATCTAAAGAATAGCCAGTACAGAGCAGGGTGATCTGGCTTGGCTGGGGTAAGAGGTCTGAGAGCAGCTAAAGGGGATGAGTATTTATAATATATGATCTAATATAATAATTATCCCAGGCATGTTCTAAATAAATACTGTAAGTTTTTTATGACAGAACATTGAGGATTTGGGAAATGTACCTAAAGCAAATGAGAATTTTTTTTTACGCTAACTGCATATGTTCTTACACTTTTAGATAAAGGAAAAATTATGATATGGCATATCAAGCTGGAACTTGGCTAATGGGAAATAAAATGTGGACCCAATAAGAGTTATCAGTTGTATCAGCAGAAGGGGTTCTTAAACTCCATTCACGATGGAAAGCTAACTCATTTGATGCAAGTAAAAACTAAATGCAGAGTTTTGTCAAAGCATCAGGATGGAAGATTCAGAGCAATATACTTTGAATTAGAAATGTACACAAAAAACAAATGTATGGAAACAGAAGTCAGTGTCTGTGACATATATATATATCAGGGATGTGGAATTCCTATCGCCCGACGCCCGGGACATGCAGTTCCGGGTGCCGGGCAGGTGATTTTTTTCCAGCCCTTTAGCCCGGCTTAGTAATCTTCTTTACGGGTTCCTGGCTACCTAAACACGGTCAGAGCAGAGCTCTCCCCACCTTCCTGGATGAGTGCAAGTGATGGCCCTCTCAGCCAATCACTGGCCGAGGCTGGACATCGCTGTGGCTGGTGGTTGAGCGGGCGGTCACTTGTGTTCGTCTAGGAAGGTTGGGGCTGGAGTGCGTCAAGGATGCATAAGTAGCTGGGGTCCCATACAGAAGATGGCGGGGGGTCCCAGCAGTTGGACCTCCTCCCATCAGTCACTTAACCGTTATCCACGAGTTAGGGCATAAGTGTCAGATAATTTCAGTCTCTGGGCTACCCTTTTAAATGGGTACTCCACTGGAAAACCTTTTCTTTTAAAATCAACTGGTCCCAGAAAGTTGAACAGATTTGTAAATTATTATATTAAAAAATCCCAATCCTTCCAGTACTTTTTAGATAATGTATACTACAGAGGAAATTTGTTTCTTTTTTGAATTTCCTTTCTGTCTGACAACATGCTCTCTGCTGACACCTCTGTCCATGTTAGGAACTGTCCAGCGCAAAAGAGGTTTGCTATGGGAATTTGCTCCTTCTCTGGACAATTCCTAAAATGGACAGAAGTTTCAGCAGAGATCATGTTGTCAGACAAATCTGTAACTTTCTGGCACCAGTTGATTTAAAAGAAAATGTCTTCCAGTGGAGTACCCCATTAAGTATGTTTCATCAAGCCACGTTTTCTGACATATCTATATGTATTTGCTATGAAGTAGAAGAGCTGCGAGACCATCCTCATGGTGATTCCATACAAAATGCCAAAAGTTCTATACCAGTATGTAAAATCGGAAACAAATGAGGCTCATTGTCCACTTTGAATACAAAAGCATGATTTTAAATATATGCAGATCCTTTTTTTTTTTCCAGTCTGCGTGTGACTGGGACAAGATATCAAAAACATTTATGTTAATGTTCTTTATTTTTTACTACAAAACCCCATATTGCACCAGTGTTTGTGTTTTTAAGTATGGTTAACGCAGAGAGGCCAGTAATCGGTATTATACAACCTCAGATGGGTTCAATATTAGCTGAAAACCTATATTTTATGATCTTTCAAAGAAAATTAACAGAATATATGGTTTGAATTGTCCATAGTTTAGAATGATTGGAAATGCTTTACAATATCTTGTGTATTCTAGGTTACAGAGTAATATAGAAAGGGTTTGATTTAAGCTATTTCTACAAACACTTGCAAATGCTAAAACAACGAATGCAGTGCTGAAGCCTGATGAATGCTGATGTTAAGTCCCTTATTGACAGAGTTGCATGTAAATGAGCTAATTTTGGCAAGCTCTGTAATAAAAATACAAAGTGTCACTCCCTTTGACAAAGCAAAAATAATTGAGCTTTATGTTTAGAACAATGGTATTTCACATTTGAGCATGAAGACCACACACTGCTATTTGACCAAAACTCCTTAGCAGAGGTCGTTTTATCATATCTCTATTTTTAACATTTTCTGTACACACAGTCCAATGTTTGAAATAACAGAGCACATTTGTTGCGTAGAGCTCTTACGTCAAGCCTTCTCATCTGTCTGCTGTTTGCTCAGCGATGATAGTTATGGTGTGAGAGTCTATTTTCTGCACGGAATAATAGAAACATAACACAATCTCTTGGCTTTGTCCTTAGTATTTTTATGATCCATTATTGGTTTACCAGCTTTATGTACCCTTATTTTACTATGTAAGGTATAATTAAAATTACTGGGTAAGCTTTTTATATCAGGCTATACTGAAGTACTTCACATTAACAGCATGGCTTCAGTGTTTGGCATAAAATACAGTGGACCATATTTATAATTTAGTTAGAACACATCTTATCCCATATCCTTTGGGTAGGGAATAACATGTCTGGGGGAGAAGAGAACCACATCTAGTTCACGAAGAGTTGTCCCTAAAGCATTTCAACAGAGTTAAAATATCCAATATTACAAATTAAGACCAGTATGACCGATTCCTCCACAGATATAGCAGTGAAATAGCATTCAATACAGAGAGAATCAAAAATCTTGGTGGTCACCTCCTGGAAATGTAATTATAAACCCATAACATGTAACCAGTTACCTCTATTCCTAGGGTGCACCATATCCTGGAGACAGAAAAGGACAACCAACATTCAGAAAGGGACTTGCAAGCCACCCAGGGTTTTGTGAAGAATGCATTTCAGTAAAGGTTTTCCACCATGGAGAAAAATAGTTTTCCTTGTTTTATGACAATCTTCATCCACCCAATCCACTTCAAACATAAGCTTCAATTGTGCAATCACCATTGACATGTGATGCATGTCCTCAGACAGCCATTGTGAGAAAAGACATAATGCTTCCACCTTCTGGAGGACATAACTGATGAAAAAGGATGGCCTGTTGAGATTGGGGACCCTTGAAGTGTCAATATTCATGAACTTATTTCTAAAGGCCCTGTACAGCACTAAATTATATATATATATATATTTTTTTTTTTTTTAAAGCTGTGTTCCCTAATAGACTTATTTTGCAGTTGTAGTTTAGCATCTGATTGCAGACTTTCCATATAGCAACAAAAAAAAAATCAAACCCTTCTTCCTGGAGGAAGGAGTGTAACAAAAGTGCCTGTGTCAATGAAACTACATCACCAGTCGGTAGAGGTAAAAGTGCACAATTACCATGACATACCATGATTATAGCCTTTCCAAAACTTCTGCGGTGACTAGGTGTCGTCCGATCACCTAGTCACCGCAGAAGTTTTGGAAAGGCTATAATGCCACAATCTTTCGACCTGTATGAAAAACGTATTCATAGTCCGGATGGTGTATGTTTTTAAACATGGAAGTCTATGTAGAAAGCCTGCTACTTAGTGGCATCCACCATAGCTATAAAGCAGTGGTATATGTCAGAGTTCACCACGAAAACTAAAAAAAATGCTTGCTGAGACAAGTATAATGATGCTTTTTTTTTTTCTGTACATTATGATCAAAATACTGTTTAGCCCTAGCCATACTTTCACATTACAGCTGAACTACAGGTAAATACTGGTTTGCGCACACAAATTTGTGACTTTGAGTTTTTTACACCACCCACGCCTTCTTTAAAGAAGTGAAAACAGGCATAAGTTTTTTAGCTTAAATCTATACCAGCTCAGTCAGTGGTGGATGGGGCACCCACAGATGTGTCAGATTTATTAAGATATGTGCCTCTTAATATATCTGAAATATGGGGATGAAAAGGAGACAGAGAATATGGTGCACTGATAGTGTAGTAAGTTTTTGATGGTGGGTGTGTATAAAAGCAGAAATACCGCTCACCTTATTATGTTGTGCAAATGGCAGGTACAACTCTGAGTAGCACTTCAGATAGGTTGTGGCACGGTCCAGTGTGTTCCATGCTGGGAGTAGTAGTACTACCTAAAAAAAAAAATGGGAGAAAAGAGTGAAAAACACACACACTACATTTTTATTTGTCTGCTACATTTTTTGTGCCCTGTCCGCACACGTAAATTGATCCCTGTTTAAAAATTAATAAAAATGTTGTTATAGAAAAAGATAAATGTTGTTAAATACAATTTTTTCCATCACTACTTAATCTTTTTTATTTATTTTTTAATGGTACCCAACAAAATTTTATTAAAGTATCTCCATCACTTTTTTTGATCGCTAAAGTTAAAACCCACATGGCGTTTTTTCACTTCCATAGACTTCTATGGGAGGAAAACGCCAAGATTGTCCTTAAAAAAAAGCCAAAGTCCGAACAAGAGGTCATTTTTGAAAAACTGCCAGGGAGCCCAAAATAGCTGAAAAACGCTAAGTGGATATGGCATTTTGCAGTTCCCTATTGACTTGCAGCTAATATCTGTCCGCAGCGTTTTTTCACAAAAAACAAAACAAAAAAAAAAACACCATGTGGCAGAATGTGCATTTTTATTGGCATTTTTGCAAAAAAAAAAAAAGTGGAAACCTAACCTAACAGGCATTTTGCTGGTAGGTGTTTTTGAATATTTAAAATGTGTTTCCTGACCATTTTAAATTCCTTTGGAGAAGCTTATGGAAAAAAACACAAGAAATAAAAACACCTTATTTACCGTATGCTGTGTTAGAAGAATAAATACACAAAACCAAAATGCTTTGTATGTAGGGGTCGTATTTCACTATAGCCTGAATTAATACCTAGCTGCAAAATAATTTAAATAGTGTTGATAAATAAGCAAAAATGCTGTGTGTCAAACCAGTCACATCTCTATTCCATCCACACCTTGGCCCAGGTTTATCAAACCGGCTGAAACCAAAACTGTCTGGTTTTACCCAGAGCAGCCAATCACAGATCAGCTTTTTATATCTTAAAAGGGTATTTTTTATTTGACTATGCTACAGGGGCTGTAAAGTTAGTGTAGTTCATAATATAGTGTCTTTACCTGTGTGTGACGGTTTTCTCACAATTCTTATGCGATTTTCACTCCACTATTTATTTTTAACAGCATACAAAATGACTGTTGTCTCAGATTTTTCCCAGGTTGCAATGCGGCCGAGACCTGACTCACTAGTCAGCTGATGACAGGGAGCCAGTCTGCTTCAATGGGTGGAGCGATCAATCTGCAACTAATGCAACAGCTGTAGGCACCCTGATTGAAAACCCCAGGTCTTTTGAATGGATTCAGCTCATTTATGTTTCAATGGGTGGGGTGGCTGATGTGTGGGAGGGAGGAAAATGGAATTATGGGATTTGTAGGCAAAAGAAGAAAACTCAAACAGGAAATACCAGTTCACAAAAAGTTAGCTACAGTGTTATGTAATCTCACAATTTAGCCCCAAGACAAGTGCAGATCCTTCCTAAGCATGTCCATTACTGTCTGCCCGATATGTACTAAAATCACCTTATTGTGGATAACCCCTTTAACTATTGATGTTAGATTGCAGTTAGTCTATAGTAGACCACATATCTGTTGCAAGTTTACCCCCCCTTTTTTTATTTTTTTTTTGGCCATTCATGCAGCAATAATCACAGCATATAAATGACCTACGCCAAGCTCATACCATATTATAATTCAAAATGCTGGTTAAGTAGCAATTCTAAAGCTCATGGTCACGCAGTAGATTTTTTTCTGAATTTTCTGCCAAAGTCCCATACATCTAAATAAAGATAACATACGTCCATGAACATATTGTAGAACCCACCCATTAACATTAGAAATGAGCGAACTTCCAGTAATTCGATTCGTCATGAACTTATCGGCTCGGCAGTTGCTGACTTTAGCCTGCAAAAATTAGCTTTCAGGTGCTCCAGTGGGCTGGAAAAGGTGTATCCACCTTTTCCAGCCCACCGGAGGGATGAACCCGTTTATGCAGGCTAAAGTCAGCAAACGCTGAGCCGAGAAATTTGTGACTAATCAAATTACTGTAAGTTCGCTCAGCTCTAATTAACATGCATGGAATGTTTTGTTTTTTTTCTACAACAAATAATGCTTGCCTATATGAGTTGCTGGGAAACTGACTGGAAATGTTTGCCAAGCCAGAAATCTCTCCAGAAAGGAAGAAAACACATCTGCAGACAGTTGTTTTGAAATTATTGCCCCTCTTTAGAACAGAGCAGGGTGCTCTAGCTGGCTACTGAAAGGCAATAACCCTAAGGGTACGTTCCCACCTGGCGTATTTGCTGCTGCGTATTTTATTTTTTCATTTTAAGTCAAAGGGTAGGAAAATACGCAGCAGCAAATACGCAGCAAAATACGCCAGGTGGGAACGCACCCTAAAACAGCAACCTTCAGATGTGTTTTTTTGTTTTTGTTTGTTTTTTTCCATTCTGGAAAGATTTCTGGCTTGACATTATTTCCTAGTCAGTTTCTTAGGCTGTGAGTGAAACACTGAATTTTAATTGAAAGCTTCCTGAAAAGGTGGTGTGAGATCTGCTTTACATAAAAAAATTTTGGTGGTGCCAAAATGTGGCACAATGCAGTGATCCCTTAACTTACAATGGCCTCAACATACAAGATTTTCAACATACAAGATTTTCAATATACAATGGTCTTTTCTGGACCATTGTAACTTAAAAGGCAGTCCAGATCTGCAAAATGTGTCAATACCCGCACCAATTAGAACTGACCAATTATAAGGGACATTTCACTGGAAAAACCCCTGTATTACTGAAGTGTGTGTACTGACTAGCTGTTTAGTAGCGCCCCCAACAGTACAGGGAGGTACTACATGTTCTGTACTACTCTTTATCTGTGCCAGGGATAGCTGCACCAGGTGTGGCCGGCTCCATGTTACTTTTTTTTGGGACACTGTGTGTGTACTGTACAGGACCCTGAAGTAGCTCCAGTCCTCTACATAGACAGCAATTTACAGCTACCAGCAGCTCATTCTTACTTTTATATGTAAGGACTTGCCTTTTGGATGACATTTTGGGGCTTCAAAACCAATTACCAGGTTTCCATAGTCATTCGCCGGCATCCATCATTGTAGTGTAAGTGAAGCATTTTTTTTTTTTTTTACATTTTTTTTGTGTGTGCTGGGAATGTGTAGAAGCACCAAGTTTATTAAATGGTCTCAGAGCATTTGATAAATGTTGTGCAGGTCACATTTTCTGAAATTTCTCTCTTCACATACACCAAAAAGCTAAGCTAAGTCTGGGCTGGTGTAGTTTTAGAGACTTTTCAGTGGCTTTTCACCTTTTTATGTGCCTTTTCACAAAAAAGACGCAGTTCATAAAACCTTTCCATATCGTGTGTATTGCCAAAATCAGTAGATTGCAACTCAAAATCAGCAGAAATGTGTAAACCAAAAAAGGCACAAATAAACCCTGCTTGTGCCTTTTTTGCGCCTTTTCTACACACAAAAACAGTCTAAAGACAATGATAAATGTCATCCATGGTCTCAACATACAATGGTCGTCCTTGAACCGATTAATATTGTAACTTGAGGGACCACTGTAGTTTCTTCAGAAGCTTAGGGACTTTAAGATGTGTTTACATGGGACAAGTTATTGAATTTATCTAAAGATAATCTTGTAAAATTCAAACCAAAATACGTCCATGTGAATGTTGATCAAGTGCATCAGTATTTGAGCCAAAGAGGGTCTAAGGCCAGGACTACATCTGCAGTCCAACGAAAGACTTTGTCGTATACAATCTTGTGGACTAAAGCTGTTCTTAATAATTTAAAATCAGTCTTGTAGTGCTACGAAAATTGGCAATGTAACCCTGTTCTAAAACCACAGAAAATATGAATTATACTTTAGTTTTTTATGTTTCCCTTCTCGTATTTGTGTAAAAATACTGATTTTAAAATACTGACTCGACATACAACCATGTGGATGTGACCTAAATAGTTAGGACTGAAGAGTTGCACACTATTGATTGGGAAAAATACTGTGTTAAATAAGTGTAATTATATAATTGAATCTAAACACTTTTGCAGTGTGCTGTATATGTAATGGCACCATTTACTTATTTTTAACCATATAGGGGGGAAAAAATGTTTACACTATATTCTGTTCTGATGGGCAGACATTAACTCCTTGGGGACGAAGGGCGTACCTATACGCCCTCGGCCCACTCCCTTTATATAACACGGGGCCACGCCATGGCCGCGCGTCATAGCTGGTCGGGCCCAGCCTCTAACAACGGCCGGGACACTATTAACCCTTTAGACGCGGCGTTCAAAGTTAAACGCTGCATCTAAAGTGAAAGTAAAGTGCTGCCGGTTAGCTCAGGAAGCTGTTGGGGATTGCCGTGGCAAAATCGCGGCATCCCGAACAGACAGCAGGAGGGTCCCTACCTTCCTCCATGCTGTCCGATCGCCGAATGACTGCTCAGTGCTTGAGATCCAGGCATGAGCAGTCAAGCGGCAGAATCATCGATCAGTGGTTTCCTATGAGAAACCACTGAGCAATGTAAAAGATCAGTGTTTGCAGTGTTATAGCCCCCTATGGGAGCTATAACACTGCAAAAAAAAGTGAATAAAGATCATTTAACCCCTTCCCTAGTAAAAGTTTGAATCACCCCCCTTTTCCCAATAAAAAAAAAAAGCTGTGGTATCGCCGTGTGCGGAAATGTCCGAATTATAAAAATCTATCGTTAATTAAACTGCACGGTCAATGGTGTACGCGCAAAAAAATTACAAAGTCCAAAATAGCGTATTTTTGGTCACTTTTTATATAATGAAAAAATGAATAAAATATTCATAATAACAAAATAAGATCAATAAGTCAGATCAATGCAAAAATGGTACCGCTAAAAACTTCAGATCATGGCACAAAAAATTAGCCCTCACACTGCCCCATACGTGGAAAAATAAAAAAGTTATAGGGGTTAGAACATGACAATTTTAAACGTATAACTTTTTCTGCATGTAGTTATGATTTTTTCCAGAAGTATGACAAAATCAAACCTATATAAGTAGGGTATCATTTTAACCGTATGGACCTACAGAATAAAGATAAGGTGGCATTTTTACCGAAAAATGTACTGCGTAGATTTTTGGGTAAAATTACTGATGTCACTACAAAGTAGAATTGGTGGTGCAAAAAATAAGCCCTCATATGGATTTTTAGCTGCAAAATTGAAAGTTAGGATTTTTAAAAGGTAAGGAGGAAAAAACAAAAGTGCAAAAACTGGAAAACCCTCCGTCACCAAGGGGTTAAAGAAGTATGCTTTACCTTGTTTTTTATGCAGTTATTTACATGTAAAAATATACATGTCAGAATTAGGCTAGAAAGCAGTCACCCCTGCACTCATTTAACCACATTGGTCCCATATGAATTTCTCACGCTGCTCTTTGTCATGCAGCTACTGTTGGAAAATAAGACAAAGCTGTTTTAAACTCCCATCCAGAGGTTGTGTATATTACCCAGTAAAATAACTCATGTGAGAACCATTATAGTAACCTTTCGTTTACCCTGACATGTGCAATGCATAGCAAATAGACTTGCTACTTGCTAGCATCAGTGATCTGTGATGCAAGTAGTGATTGTTAGCAGCCTGTGTCTTTTTCATGTGGACTACATGGGATTACTCTGCTTATCAAAGCAATGTGTGTTCAAAGACTGTTTTATGGGGTCCCAAACAAGTTAAGATGTACAGAGCTATAATATACAGCAGTCAAACATTTAGCAACGTTTATTACTTCTGTGGTAAAATGCATTAAGTTGCCTATGCACCTTCAATAGTTATCATCTGTTGGCTTTTCCTCCAGCCAAGCATGCCTGTGTTTACAATGGGGGTAGAGGAATAAGCCCCATCCTGTGTATGAATAAAGGATCAGCTAGATAATATCAGATATTGCCTGATCCTCCTCTCTCCCTGATGTCTGATTTCAAGGGAGGGTTGACATACCACATACACATTTTGTAGTGCAAAATAGGTGTGTTTAGCTGACCTTTTTTCAATGTGTACAGACACCTATAGCCTCTTATTAAATTGGCATTTTTGTAAAGCTGATCAGGTTAGTTGGACAGGACCGATCCCTATATAAGGGATCGGTCCTGTCAAACTAACCTGATCAGCTTTTATGAGGAGGGGAGCTCCAGACTGGACCAGGGGGAATCTCTGGATGACGTAGATCTGGATTTTTTCCAAACCATTTGATAAGATGCCACATAAAAGATTGGTGCAGAAAATGAGAAGGATTGGGCTGGGGGAGAATGTGTGTAAGTGGGTAAGTAACTGGCTCAGTGATAGGAAACAGAGGGTTGTTATTAAAGGAGTAGTCCAATGGTGAACAACTTATCCCCTATCCTAAGGATAGGGGATAAGTTGCAGATCGCGGGGGGTCCGACCGCTGGGGCCCCTGCGATCTCCTGTATGGGGCAGGCCCTGACAGCCCGCGGGAAGGAGGCGTGTTGACCTCTGCACGAAGCGGCGGCCGACACGCCCCCTCAATACAACTCTATGGCAGAGCCGGAGCGCTGCCTTCGGCAATCTCCGGTTCTGCCATAGCGATGTCTTGAGGGTGCGTGTCGGCCGCCGCTTCGTGAGGTGGTCAACACCCGCTATCTGGCCAGAGAGCCTGGCCCCCGTACAGAGAGATCGCAGGGGGCCCCAGCGGTCAGACCCCCTGCGATCTCAAACTTATCCCCTATCCTAAGGATAGGGGATAAGTTTTTCACCACTGGACTACCCCTTTTAATGGTACTCATTCTGATTGGGTGACTTTTACTAGTGGGGTACCACAGGGGTCCGTCTTGGGTCCTATTCTATTTAATATATTAATGACCTTGTAGAGGGGTTGAATAGTAAAGTAGCAATCTATGCAGATGATACTAAACTCTGTAAAGCAGTAAACACAATAGAGGACAGTGCACTGTTACAAATGGATCTGGATAGGTTGGAGGTTTGTACTGGGAAGTGGCAGATGTGGTTCAACACTGATAAATATAAGGTAATGCACATGGGGAGGAAAAATCCGGGCTGGGATTATGTATTAAATGGGAGAACACTTGGGACGACTGACGTGGAAAAGGACTTGGGATTCTTAGTAAACAGTAAATTTAGCTGTAGTGACCAGTGTCGGGCAGCTGCTGCCAAGGCAAATAAAATAATGGGGTGCATCAATAGGGGCATAGATGTCCACAACAAGGAAATAATTCTACCACTGTACAAATCACTAGTCAGACCACACATGGAATACTGTGTACAGTACTGGGCACCAGTGTACAAGAAAGATATAGTGGAGCTGGAGAGGGTTCAAAGACGGGCAACCAGAATGATACGGGGAATGGGAGGATTACAGTACCCAGAAATATAATCAGTATTAGGGTTATTTAGTTTCGAAAAAGGAAGGCTTAGGGGCCACCTAATAACTATGTATAAATATGTCAGGGGACTGTACAGAGATCTCTCCCATGATCTATTTATACCCAGCACTGTATCCATATCAAGGGGGCATCCTCTACGTTTAGAGGAAAGAAGGTTTCTACACCAGCACAGACGGGGGTTCTTTACTGTAAGAGCATTGAGACTATGGAACTCTCTGCCAGAAGAGGTGGTCATGGTGAACTCTGTAAAAGAGTTCAAAAGGGGTCTGGATGCATTCTTGGAGAGTAAGAACATTGCTGGTTATGTATATTAGAGTTATAGGGACAGAAGGTTGATCCATGGATTTATTCTGACTGCCATATTTGGAGTCGGAAAGGAATTTTTACCTCTAGTATGAGGGTTTTTTGCCTTCCTCTGGATCAACTCAGTAGGGACTCATTAGGGTTATAGGTTGAACTTAATGGACTCTGGTCTTTTTTCAACCTTATGAACTATGTTCTATGTAGTCTGACAGGGGTTGCTAATGTTTTTGATGGCATGGAGTATTGAGGTTATGGAAAAAGGTGGATCCGGCGTAGAGACATAATAATCACCTTAATTTTTCCAAAGGTCATCATACACATTAGATATGTGTTTGCCAAATCCACAGATTTTGACTAGATCGGCTGACCATCTAAAGATTCTGCCCAACTCTCCACCTTACACAGTGTCAGGGGGAGAGTCGGGGGAGAATTTGAACTCTCTGATCCTTTTTGTTCTTGGATATAAAAGTAATTGGCTGAGGCATCTGGGTCTGCCAGGAGCCTGCCGCCTTTTCCTTTCAGTATACATAAGTGCTTAGGCGAGCAAAGGGTTCCTGTGTATGAATGGTTTTGGGTAGATAGCTGTTGGCCTACAAGCTAATATGTATGTATGGCCAGCTTTTGTTATGTCTTTCAGCCGTTTGATGCATTTTTTATAGCCATTGGCTTGATTCTTCGGAGTTATCTGGTATTTCGCATTAATTTGCATGCACTTGGTAGATTTCTTAGCTTGCCCTGTTGCTAAGGGATACATTGCAGCATTTATTAGATGACATAGTAGCACATGTGAATGCAAAACCTAAGTAGTTGTGATAAAGGCTTATTGGTTGTCATACGTGTTTTCAGGGAGCGTGTACAGTGAGTGAAATTAGTATTTTTCTCACTAAATATATTTCCAAAGCAGCTATTGACATGAATATAAATATCATCCCTTATGGGATAGCAGAAGGCCTCGGGGATAGTCTGTATTTGTACTGACATGTACACACACTTCTTGTCTGCTTGAGAGTTTGCTATGTTATGTAGGGATCACAATTTGACCACTTAAGATTAAAGAGTACCTATCATGATCTAAACTCTCCCTGATCTCCCCCCCCCCAATCTGTTTCGGACTCTCACTGACACTATCCCTGTATTTCATTGAAAACCCCTCTTTCTACCTGATTTATTGTCTTCTTGGCTGCTCTTTCAGCCATCCTAGTGTGAGAGAGGAAAGGTGGGGCTGAAATCCATATAAAAAGAAAAAAAGAAAAGGCTTGCGGCCAAGACTGGTAGGGAGACCCCTAGTGGTCATTTTTTCAAAGTGGAAAATTAAATAGAAAAAAACATATATTTTTTAATAACATACTATTGGAAAGTTATTCTGCATACATTAATCTATAATATATCAAAAGTTTTTTTGATGAAAGGTACCCTTTAAGGAAAACTGTCAGCAGCATCACCTGCACTAACCTGCTGGTACAGCCGAATAATGTGGGTGATGCCTAATACAAGGGTCTTTACCTTTTTTCCCTACATCGCACTGTTACTAAGAGATCCCTAAAACTTCTATTATGTAAATGAGTGTCTTTGGTACACTGACACGCCTATTTGACTGATCCCAGATGCACACCTCCTAATATATCATTCATAAATGTATAACATTTCTCTTCTGCAAGTAGTTGCTATGTGCTCAGAGATCCTCCATGTGTTTTATGAATATTTATTGGGGGATGTGCATCAGGGACCCGCCAGACAGGCACACCAGTGCACCAAAGACACTCCTTCATATCTCTGGAACGGCCCACTTAGGGGAAAAAAAAGTAAAGACCCTTGTTATCAGCGTCAATTGCTTTATCAGATAGTACCAGTAGTTTAGTTCAGGTGATGCTGCTGCCAGTAGTTTCCCTTTAGCATATATAATAAATAAAAAAGCCTGCAAGCTACTTTTTCTTTAGGAAAGGGGGGGGCTTCTCCTCAGGTGAAACTTCTGCCCACTTAGAGCGTTTCCTCTAGAGGCAATGAATTATCCATCCATTAGAATAGAGATGTTGGAGTTGTGATGAAAGGAAACAAAACAATTGTAACTTCTGTTAATTTTATTTATTTATTTATTTATTTTTAAATCAACTGGTGCCAGAAAGTTAAACAGATTTGTAAATTACTTCTATTAAAAAAAATCTTAATCCTTCCAGTACTTTTTAGGGGCTATATACTACAGAGGAAATGCTTTACTTTTTAGATTTCTCTGATGTCATGACCACAGTGCATATGTTTGCTATGGGGATTTTCTCCTGCTCTGGACAGTTCCTAAAATGGACAGCAGAGAGCACTGTGGTCATGACATCAGAGAAATCTAAAAAGTAAAGCATTTCCTCTGTAGTATATAGCTCCTAAAAAGTACTGGAGGGATTTAGATTTTTTAATAGAAGAAATTTACAAATCTGTTTAACTTTCTGGCACCAGTTGAGTTAAAAAAAAAAAAAAAAAAAAATTCCATGGGAGTACCCCTTTAAGTTAGTTTGCTGGTGACTGTACTAAGCCCCACATTGTTTGTAGTATAAAAAAAATAGATATGTCATTTACCCACATCATGGCATACGAAAATTTGTATCATGATTGTAAGCATGCTGAACAGCCATAATAGTGCTCCAAATATATTTTTTTCTTTCCATATTTATCATTCCACCTCCATAAAATATAATTGGTTATATGCTCATTATATAAGTGAATGAGAGTAATGACAGGCCTAAGAACAGGTGGGCCGGAGGGGTGCTGTTGCTTGGTGGCTGTCCTTTCCCTAGCGAAAATGTAGTTTGCATGTCATAGATTTCTTCACACGGTCGTTTTCTCTTCAGGAGACTGCCATCTTGGAACAACTGATTGGTAGCACACACTTGACAGTTGTCGCATGATTTGAAGAGACTATAATCCGTAACTCAAGTACTGACCCATATGTGTATTATCAGCTACACATCGATTCTATATACTTCCCATTTTATATAGATTGTACAGTAAAAGTTGTGTATCTACAACTTTCTTGATATAAAGATCAATGTATCTTTATATAAAAGATTTAAATCGGGTTATTAAATATTTTTAAAATCAATCATTTGAATCTTCTATGTACTGTATATAGGCACAGTCTCTGATCAGTGGATTGTATGAGAATGCATGTATGTGTGTTGCATTATTTTGAGGGGGCAGCAACGTTAAACACTGTTATACAGGCTGTTTACTCAGTACGCTACATTGTAGCAGACTGTTATTTCTTTAGTGTTGTTATATGAAAAGATTTAATAAAATATTTACGAAAATGTGAGAGATAAACAGAGAAACAGAGTGTGTGTGTGTATAATATATATACTTTTGATGTTGTATAGACTTGTCCAAAGCTTTGTGTTCAGACTGCGATCAATAGCAAGAGCTAGTAGAGAGAAAAGTGCACTAAGCTAGACAAACTGAACCCCTTAACGACGCAAGACGTAAATGTACGTCCTGGTGCGGTGGTACTTAACACACATTTACATCTTATTACCGCGACATCGGAGCGATGTTCTGGTCATGCGCGGAAGGTCCCGGCTGCTGACAGCAGCCAGGGACCCGCCGGTAATGGCCGACATCCGCGATTGCACTGATGTCCACCAGTAACCCCTCAGATGCCGTGATCAATACAGATAACAGCATCTGCAGCGCTGCAGCCACTAAAATGGATGATCTGATCTCCCACAGCGCTGCCGCGGAGATCCGATCATTCAGAACGGCATACGGAGGTCCCCTCACCTGCCTTTGCTGCCTTCCACTGGTCTTCTTCTCTCGTCTGAGATCGAGCAGACCAGAGCAGAAGATGACACACAACACTGATCAGTGCTATGCCCTATGCATAGCCATGAACAGTATTAGCAATCGAATGACTATTAAAGTGTAAAAATAAAAGTAGAAAAGTTTTTAAAAAGTAAAAAAAGTGAAATATCACCTCCCCCAATAAAAATGTAAATTGTCCCATTTTCCCAATTTGAGCCCCAAAAAGTGTAAAAAAAAAAAAAAAAAAAAAAATTAATAAATAAATTTAAATATATTTTGTATCGCCACGTGCGTAAATATCAGAACTATTAAAATGTAATGTTAATTATACCGTATGGTGAACGTAACAAAAAGTCCAAAAATTGCTGCTTTTTTAAAATCTTTAGTGTTGCTGCTTTTTTAAAATCTTTTTACGTTTTATTAAAAAAAAAATTATAAAATATTTATTAAAAGTTTTATATATGCAAATATGGTATGGTACTGTAAATTGGCGTGAAAAGGAACCTTCCAAAATTTTATGAATTTTTTAAAAATTTCCCCCCACAAATAGTACTTTTTTGGTTGCACCATACATTTTATGGTAAAATGAGTGATGGCATTACAACGGACAACTGGTTGTGCAAAAAACAAGCCCTCATACTAGTCTGTTGATGAAAATATAAAAGTTATGATTTTTTTTTTTAAGGCGAGGAGGAAAAAACGAAAACGTAAAAATAAAATTGTCTGAGTCCTTAAGGCCAAAATGGGCTGAGTCCTTAAGGGTTAAAAATGCAAGTCTACGGGATTGTTCCCATAGAAAAATTATTCCTAAAGGGCCCATACACAATGCTTAATTTCTGCCAAAGAAATTCCACAATGGAATTCTGTTTGCACCACAGTCCCATTGTTTTTATTGGGATTCTGCTGCATCATTTACATTTAGAAAATTCTGCAGCGGAAATTCAGGATTCAAGACCCGCCAAATGAATGATCATGCTCAATCTCTTGGTGAAATTCTTTCTGGACTGCATTGCAGTCTGTAGAGGTGGTACATGTCTACATGTTTCTGCCACCAATGGTTTTGTCACTTTTTTTCACGGAGACAGTTTTTATAAATGCAGCTGTGTGTGCATCATACAACTATGGTAACTGTACCACAGACAGTATGCACAAAGTAATGCTCAAACATAAGCTGTTCTGTTCTTATCTTAATCAGAAAACAATAGAATTATTTCCAAAACATATTGGATAAAGAAAGGCTGAGAATAGGATGGAAATTCCTACCTTCAGCACTAATATAGCTGTGAAATTAGATTTGTTTGGGCAGATAAATTTATTTCATCAACCTAGAACAGCTGGTGAGCGCACCCACTATATTGTCTTTTCTTGTTGGGTTTGCTTTCAGAGTGTGTCTTTGTTTAAAACTCAATTTAGGTATATATATTTTATGTTTTACTGCACAAGAGGCATTTTCGCCCTGAATTACATTGTAATCCAATATCTTTGATTCGCTTGTTGAGAAGCCATCCATTCTTTTACTTTTATTGCTGATGAAGAGTTACAACATGTAAAAGAAAGTTGGTGTAACAGTCTGTAATATATGCTATACTGAGGTTTGGGGTTTCCTTAACCCCTTTACGCAAAATCCGGTACACTTACATGGTGATTAGGGATGACTTCCCGCATCATTACGTACATGTACCTGATGGAAATAAACTGTCACAGCGCCGCCAGGCACTGTGACAGTTTGAGCTCGGCTGTGCTGCACAGCTGGGCCTCCCTGAAGCCGGCGATCACTTCTTTGGTCCAACAGTACAGACGGACAGATAGCAGGGATCTGGCGGGGGTCTCCTCCTTCCCCCTTTCCTCTATCGCTTCACTGTGTGAAGCCATCAGTGGTGAGGGGGGCCCCATCGTAGAAGGCCACCCGCAGGCACCCTGGATTGAGATAACCATGTAGACACTGCAGTCACTGTGACCGCAGCATCTGTTAGGGTTACAGAGGGAGGGAGCTCCCTATGTCACCATTCGGCACTCTGAAAAGTGAAAGCAGAGTGCTGATGGTTGCCATGGCAACAGGAGGCCTGACACTGGCCTCCGTTGTCATTGCAACATGAGCGATCAGTCCCTAAGTGATCTATCCTATACCTGTCAGTACTGACAGACATAGGCATAATTCAATGGAGTTCTGGAGTACAGATGTGTACTCCATTGAATTATGTGTATAATAGTAAAATACATAAATAAATAAATAAGATAAAAAATAAAGTGATAAAAAATACAAAAAATTTTGGACAAAAATAAAAAAATGTGAAAAATAAAAGAAAAAAACATGAAAAAACTAATTAAATTATATATGTATATAATACACCCCCAAAAATAGTCTCCCCAAATAAATCAACATGTGCCACAAAAAAGGAGTCCTCATACAATTGTGTCAGGGCAAAAAAAAAAAAAAAAGTTACAGCTCATAGAATACGTCGACTGTCAAACATGATTTAAAAAAAAATAGTTTTAATGCCATAAATGAACTAAAATATTTTAAAAAGTATATATAAATTTGGTACCGCTGTAATCGTATCAACCTGCAGTGTAACGTTAACATGTCATTTATACTGCATGACGAACGACTTAAAAAAAGGGAAAAGATTTTATTTATGCCACCTCATAAAACATTTAATAAATAACGATCACTGTCATGTGTACCCCAGAATGGTACCAATGAAACCGTCAACTTGTCTCCCAAAAATAATTTTGCACCCCAAGGCCCCTGTAATTTTATATGATGCCAACAAAATATCCTAAACTAAATGGATGCCTCAAAATCCACACAGCACGCCTTCATGTCTGAGGCCTGTGGAGAGACACGTAGCGCACAAAGGCCACATATGGGATATTTCTAAGTACGTCAGAATTCAGGGAATAAATCTTGAGTTGTATTTCTTTGTAAACCCCCTACTGTGTTACAGAAAAAAAATCGATTAATTGGAAAAATCTGCAAAAAAATAAAATTAAAAAATTCCGCCTCCACTCTGCTTTTATTTCCGTGAAACACCTAAAGGGTTAATAAACTTCTTTAAAAGGGTACTCCACTGGAAAACATTTTTATTTTTTTTAAATCAACTGGTGCCAGAAAGGTAAACGGATTTGTTAATTACTATTAAAAAATCTTAATCCTTCCAGTACTTATCAGCTGCTGTTATGATCCACAGGAAGTTCATATCTTTTTGAATTTCCTTTCTGTCTGACCACAGTGCTCTCTGCTGACACCTCTTCCCATTTTAGGAAATGTCCAGAGCCGGATAGGTTTTCTATGGGGATTTGCTCCTACTCCTAGACAGTTCCTAAAATGGACAGAGGTGTCAGCAGAGAGCACTGTGGTCAGACAGAAAGGAAATTCAAAAAGAAAATAACTTCCTGTGGATCATATCAGCAGCTGATAAGTACTGGAAGGATTACAAATCTGTTAAACTTTCTGGCACCAGTTGATTTAAAAAAAATGTTTTCCAGTGGAGTACCCCTTTTAATGTCATTCTGACTACTTTAAGAGGTGCAGTTTATAAAATGGCGTGATTTATGGGAGTATCTAACATACAGACCCCTCAATTCCACTTCAGAACTGAACTGGTATTTCTTGAAAATCTGGAAAATTGCTGCTAAATTTATAAACCCTCTAACATTCTAAAAAAGGGAAATGTTTACCAAATGATGGGAACATAAAGTAGACCTACTTTAATTATTAATTTAATTAATCATTAATTTGGTGCGGTAGGACACTCATATGAGCAGAAAATGTAAAAACTAGAAAAATGCACATTTTTAAAAAATTTTTTCCACAACATTTTTTTTTTTACAAAAAACGCTAAATATATCAATCAAAATTTACCACTAATGTAAAGTACATTATGTCATGAAAAAACTGTCTCAGAATCGTTTTCATAATTAAAAGCGTTCCAAAGTTATTACCAAATAAGTGGACGCATGTCAGATTTTAAAAATTTGCCTTGGTCATTAAAGGGGTACTGTTTTAAATCAACTGGTGCCAGAAAGTTAATCCTTCCAGTACTTGTTAACTGCTGAATACTACAGAGGAAATTTTCTTTTTGAAACACAGAGCTCTCTGCTGACATCACGAGCACAGTGCTCTCTGCTGACATCTCTGTCCATTTTAAGAACTGTCCAGAGTAGGAGAAAATCCCCATAGCAAACATATGCTGCTCTGGACAGTTCCTAAAATGGACAGAGATGTCAACAGAGAGCACTGTGTTCCAAAAAGAAAACCATTTCTTCTATAGTATTCAGTAGCTAATAAGTACTGGAAGGATTAAGATTTTTTAATAGAAGTAATTTACAAATCTGTTTAACAGTTGATTTAAAAAAAAAATAAAATAAAGTTTTCCACGGGAGTACCCTTTTAACCCCTTAACAACCACGGATGTAAATGTATGTCCTGGTTTTCCGGGACTTCTCACTAGAGATGAGCGAATTTACAGTAAATTCGATTTGTCACGAACTTCTCGGCTCGGCAGTTGATGACTTATCCTGCATAAATTAGTTCATCTTTCAGGTGCTCCCGTGGGCTGGAAAAGGTGGATACAGACCTAGGAGACTCTTTCCTAGGACTTTATCCACCTTTTCCAGCCCACCGGAGCACCTGAAAGCTGAACTAATTTATGCAGGATAAGTCATCAACTGCCGAGCCGAGAAGTTCGTGACGAATCGAATTTACTGTAAATTCACTCATCTCTACTTCTCGCACCAGGACGTTCATTTACGTCCTGTGTATGACCCCGAGCATTGTAAGGGTGCTCTCCTCATACACGGCAGGTTCCGGCTGCTAGCAGCAGCCAGGGACCCGCCCATAATGGCCGACATCCGCGATAACCCCTCAGATGCCGTGATCGGTACAGATCACGGCACCTGTGGCATTGCGGAACTTTGATTGGATGATCGGATCGCCCGCAGTGCCCGGAGGTCCTCTCACCTGGCTTCGGCCGTCTCCCGGGGTCTTCTGCTCTGGTCTGAGATAGAGCAGAAGATGACCGACAATTCAAAAAAAATTGAAAAATGTAAAAAGAAAAAGAAAAAAAAAGTGAAAAATCCCCTCCCCCAATAAAAATGAAAATTGTCCGTTTTTCCCATTTTACCCCAAAAAGCGTAAACATTTTTTAATAAACATATTTGGTATTGCCGCGTGCGTAAATGTCCGAACTATCAAAATATAATGTTAAAGGGGTATTCCAGGCAAAACCTTTTTATTATATATATCAACTGGCTCCGGAAAGTTAAACAGAGTTTGTAAATTACTTCTATTAAAAAATCTTAATCCTTCCAATAGTTATTAGCTTCTGAAGTTTTCTGTCTAACTGCTCAATGATGAGGTCACGTCCCGGGAGCGGTGCATGATGGGAGAATATCCCCATAGGAACTGCACAGCTCCCGGGACGTGAGTCATCAGAGAGCAGTTAGACAGAAAACAGCAACTCAACTTCAGAAGCTAATAACTATTGGAAGGATTAAGATTTGTTATTAGAAGTAATTTACAAATATGTTTAACTTTCCGGAGCCAGTTGAGATATATATATATATATATATATATATATATATATATATATATATATATAAAAAGTTTTGGCCTGGAATACCCCTTTAATGATCCAGTACGGTGAACGGCGTAAACGTAAAAAAAAAAAAAAAGTCCAAAAATGCAGCTTTTTTTGTCACATTTTATAAAAAAAAACAAGAAAAAATTTATAAAAAATGATCTAAAAGTTTTACATATGCAAATGTGGTATCTAAAAAGAGTACAGATGACGGCGCAAATAATGAGCCCTCATACCGCCCTATATACGGAAAAATGAAAAAGTTATAGGTGGTCAAAATAGGGCGATTTTAGATTACTGATTTTGTACAAAAAGTTTTAGATTTTTTTTTTAAGCGGTACAAAAATATAAAAGTATCTAGCCATGGGTATCATTTTAATCCTATTGACCCACAGAATAAAGAGCACATATCATTTTTACCGTAAATTATACAATGTGAAAACGAACCCCTCCAAAATGTGCAAAATTTTGGTTTTCATTAACATTTCCTCCCTAAAAATTTTTTGGGGGGATTCGCTGTACATTTTATGCTAAAATGAGAGGTTTCATTACAAAGTACAATTGGTCACGCAAAAAACAAGCCCTTATATAGGTCTGTAGATGGAAAAATAAGAGTTATGGATTTAAGAAGGCGAGGAGGAAAAAACGAAAATGCAAAAATTTAATTGGCCTGGTCCTTAAGGTGAAAATGGGCTTGGTCCTTAAGGGGTTAAGGATGTAGGGCGTACCTGTACGCCCGGTCCCGGTGTTTAAAAAGGGGTCATACCGTGACCCCGCATCTCACCGGGTCGGTCCTGGCTGCTAGTCATAGCCGGGACCCTGGGCTAACAGTGCGTGGCATCGATCGTTGTGCCGCGCGCTATTAACTCTTCAGCCGTGGCGATCAAAGTTGACCGCCATGTCTGAAAGTGAAAGTAAACACTTCCCGGCAGCTCAGTCGGGCTGATCGGGACATCGCGATAAAATCGCGATGTTCCGATCAGCTAGGACGCAAGCGGAGTTACCCTTACTTATCTCCGCGGTGTCCGATCGGGGTTTGATTGCTCCAAGCCTGAGCTACAGGCTTGAGCAATCAAGCCCCTATCTCACTGATCCGTGCAAAGCTATGGCTTTGGAGGGATCAGCATAAGAGATCAGTGTGTGCAGTGCTCTGCAAAAAAAAAAAAAAAAAAAAAGTGAAAAAAAAAAGTTAACAAAGGTCAGTTAACCACTTCCCTAATAAAAGTTTGAATCGCCCCCCTTTTCCCATTAAAAAAAAGAAAACTGTGTAAATAAAAATAAACATATGTGGTATCGCCGCGTGCGCAAATGTCCGAACTATAAAAAAATATAGTTAATTAAATCGCACAGTCAATAGTGTATGTGCAAAAACATTCCACAGTCTAAAATAGCTTATTTTTGGTCCCTTTTTATATCATGAAAAAAATTTATAAAAAGCGATCAAAAAGTCTGATCAATACAAAAAATGGTACTGATAAAAACTTTAGAACACGGCGCAAAAAATTAGTCTTCATACCGGCCCGTACGTGGAAAAATAGTTAGGGTTAGAAGATGAGAATTTTTAACATATAAATTTTCCTGCATGTAGTTATGATTTTTTTACGCAGTACGACAATATCCAACCTATATAAGTAGGGCATCATTTTAACCGTATGGACCTACAGAATAAAGATAAGGTGTAATTTTTATCGAAAAATGCACTGCGTAAGAACAGAAGCCCCCAAAAGTTACAAAATGAAATGTTTTCTTCAATTTTGTCGCACAATGAAATTTTTTTCCGTTTCGCCGTGGATTTTGGGGTAAAATGACTGTCACTGCAAAGTAGAATTGGTGGCGCCAAAAATAAGACATAATATGGAATTTTATGTGCAAAATTTAAAGCATTAGGATTTTTAGAAGGTGATGATGAAAAAATGAAATGCAAAAATGGAAAAACCCTGCGTCCTTAAGGGGTTAAAGGTGTACTCCGCCCCTAGACATTTTATCCCCTATCCAAAGGATAAGGGATAAGATGTCAGATTGCTGGGGACCCCCTGGATCTACTATGCAGCACCTACCTTCCGGAACCGCTGGAGGTCCTCAGGCTAAGTCCATCTCGACCAACGGGACAGAAGATCGTGACATCACGACTCCGCCCCCGTGTGACGTCATTCCCCGCCCCTCAATGCAAGTCTATGGGAGGGGGCGTGACAGCTGTCACGCCCCCTCCCATAGACTTGTATTGAGGGGCGGGGTGTGACATCACAATCTTCTGTCCCGGTGGTCGAAATGGACTCAGCCTGAGGACCTTCAGCGGTCCTGGAAGCCGCTACAGGTGGGTGCTGCATGGTAGATCCAGGGTGTTCCCAGCAGCGGGACCCCGGCGATCTGACGTCTTATTCTCTATCCTTTGGATAGGGGATAAGATGTCTAAGGGCGAAGTACCCCTTTAAGGTCCAAAACAGGCTATTGAGTAAAGGGGTTAATCTGTTTAGTATGTATGTAATTCCAGCTTGTTGTTTACATTTTTTAAGCAAAATCATTGTGGAAATCCTCATGCAAAGATACTGGGCCTCATTTACTGAAAGTGTTGGGTTTATACTAGTGGGAAATGTTTCAGATTTGCAGGATTCCACCTTATTTACTAGGGGGATTCACAGATTTACAAGTCGGGAAAATTTTCTGACCAGCTATTTCTAGGTAGAAATTTCCAGCCATTTATCCACAGAATTTTCTGTGAATTCTATAGTAAATTGGTTGGGTTGTGAAACCACGCCCCTTTTTGGGCCGACCACACCCCTTTTTGGCTTTTCACAGTGCAATGTCGGGTTTGTCAGATTTTCCTGTCGCACACTGGCGCAGACGCTCCAAAATTACCAGACAGAAACTGGTCTGTTTCAGCTTAGTAAATGAGGCCCAGTATGTCTGTTTCTTCTGTGACACATGTAAATAACAGAATGAAGTCTAAGGCCATCCCTCCCATATTTTGCCTTGGATATTTCCAGTTATGCTGGGACTTACACTTGTAAGTAGATGATAATCTCGCTGTCTCAGTAACTAGAACAACTGAATAGAATTGATAATGGATGTCTGACCTGTCAGTGACCTATCCAACATTTTGATTGTTGGGGGTCTGGGTGTTGAGACCCCTACCTATCATTACCATGAGACAGATGTGCTCAGCTGTGTGCTGCTAGCTTCTGCCTGCCTGTTTTTAGCAGTTGTTGGGGTTCTCAGTACCTGGACTCCCACTGTTCAAATTTTCAAACCTGTTATTATGATATGTCAGAAATTTTTCTAAGTAATAGTTGGCCTTTAACAACTTGTCAGAATAAGACAACAAATATTTATCTATTACCTCTCCACAGGGTTAAAGGGGTTCTCCGCCCCTAGACATCTTATCCCCTATACAAAGGATAGGGGATATCAGATCGCGGGGTTCCCGCCACTGGGGACCCCTGGGATCTCGGCTGCAGCACCCACCTGTTGCGGCTTCGGAAATGCTGGAGGCTTCGGCTCCCGACCACAGTGACGTGAGATTGTGACATCACGACTCCACCCCAGTGTGATGTCAAGCCCCGCCCCTCAATGCACGTCTATGGGAGGGGCGCCCCCTCCCATAGACTTGCATTTAGGGGGCGGGGCGTGACGTCACACGGGGGCGGGTCATGATGTCACGATCTCCCGTCACCGTGGTCGTGAGGCGTTAGGATGAGAGCCTCCAGCGCTGCCAGAAGCCGCAACAGGTGGGTGCTGCAAACGAGATCCCGTGGGTCCCCAGCGGCGGGACCCCTGCGATCTGGCATCTTATCCCCTATCCTTTCGATAGGGGATAAGATGTCTAGGGGCGGAGTACCCCTTTTAACAAAGAAGCGTCTTGGGGATTCCCCCAGATTAGTGTCCCCTTCACTTGGAATAGTACTCTTCACTTGAACATGTGCTCTACTACTGCACATAAACTGTTTGTTATTGCTGAGATAGCAAAGATCTGTATTTTAAATAAGTTTTAAATATTGGTAATTCCCTTTAACCCCTTCAGGACATCCGGCGTACAAGAACGCCCTAGTTCTGCTCCCACTGTTTCAAGGAAATTGTGCAAGTTATGGGGTTACCCAATTGAAAGACCTCTGAAAAATACCTATTATGGACAACCTTCAGCAAAGTTGGGGAACGGAAACATTTAGATTTTATTTTTTAATAATTTCATAAAATAGATATCCTATATACTAACATATCTGTTGTTTATGTCTTTGGGGATAATATTGTTGAATCTTATTGCATACCTGAAACTAATCCCAACACCACACAGTGTAAGCAATTGGCATAATAATTGTTTTAATTCAGGAATTCTCTTCTTTCTAGGTATTGATGAACGGTCTGCTACTTCTTCATGGGGGACAAGTGGGCAGATGAGCCCGTCCTACGAATCATCAAGGGTAAGTGCGAGTAAACAGTGAAGAAATGAAAGTGACTCTGTACTGTTTGATTTATTTTGTGGTGAGGGCACCTAAATTAGAAGATTACTTTTGGTAAAGGTTGTTGCATGGTGATGTTAAATGACAAAGTTACCTGTAGTTATAGTTGCTCTCATTCTACAGTTATGATACTTACTGAAGAGTTTATATTTAAATGTGTCTCTATTTGTCTAGAAGATTTCTACCTACAGGTTAGGTAAGTCCTGGCTTCTGTAATGTTTTGTGTCCTTAGATTGTGTTTAGTATTGCACTCGGTCATGCTTTTCTAATTGTTTCTTAAAAAGCAGTAGGTGGTTAAACAGTTAACTGGGTCAAGACGTTCTATAGACAGCTGTTTGTTTTAACTTATTGTTTTGGAATACTCTATATATATTAAATCCCTGACTTTACGTATTTTGTTTGGGTTTTGCAATATTTTAGTTTGTCGTGTTTATAGTGGTTTGGTTGTTTATGATGTCCCCAGTGTCATGTTCTTGTGCCATCAGTTCCTGTTTGCTGCTTTTTAAGTTTCTGGTTATTATTCTCCAGTGTAGTTCTTGGTTGCAATTGACAGTCTATAGTGCCAGAAACATTTGCAGATGTGTTTATTATTTCCTAATCTAAACACACAGTTCTTCTTTTGTTAATGCTTGGTCATGGACCACCCAAGGGCAGCCAATGTGACATTTTTTTATTAGTTCAACCAACATAAAGAAACTATTTAAAGAAGTTGTAGGTGACTTATTAATCTAGTTTGTCTCTCACAAATAGTTTGTAGTGGGCTATAGGATGCTCCCCTAAAATAAAACATATATATTATATCTGATATTGAGTCTTTTATAATTGTTACCTCTTAGCTTTTAAGATGCTTTGAGATTGCTTCTTTCATTTTTAACCCCTTAACGCATATGGACATTTATGAACGTCCCTGAGGTAGGACCCGTGGCTAATGCCAGACATCGCCGATCGAAATTGATTGCCACGTCTAAAGTGAAAGTAAAAGCTTCCCGGCAGCTCAGTCGGGCTGATTGGGACCATCGCGGTAAAATCGCTAGGACGCCACAGAAGGGTGCCTTACCTGCCTCCTGCGCGTCCGATTGGCAATTGATTGCGCCAAGGCTTGAGCAATCAACCGCCAATAACACTGATCCCTGCCATTGAATGCAATGGCAGTGATCAGTTTATTGAATCAATGTACTGCATGTTCTAGTCCCCTATGGGGACTATAACATTGCAAAAAAAGTGGGGGGAAAAGTGAATAATGATCATTTAACCCCTTCCCTAATAAAAGTTTTGAATCGCCCCCCCCTTTTCCCAATAAAAAAAACTGTTTAAATAAAAATAAACATGTGGTATCGACACGTGTGTAAATGTCCGAACTATAAAAATGTTTTGTTAATTAAACCGCACGGTCAATGGTGTATGCGCCAAAAAAAGTTCCAAAGTCCAAAATAGCTTATTTTTGGTCACTTTTTATACCATAAAAAATAAATAAAAAGCAATCAAAAAGTCCAATCAAAACAAAAATGGTACCGTTAAATATTTCAGATCACGGCACAAAAAATTAGTCCTCATACATACGTACATGGAGAAATAAAAAAGTTATGGGGGTCAGAAAATGACAATTTTAAACGTATACATTTCCCTGCATGTAGTTGGGATTTTTTTTAGAAGTACGACAATATCCAACCTATATAAATAGGGTATCATTTTAATCGTATGGACTAGAGATGAGCGAACTTACAGTAAATTCGTCACAAACTTCTCGGCTCAGCAGTTGATGTCTTTTCCTGCATAAATTAGTTCAGCTTTCAGGTGCTCCGGTGGGCTGGAAAAGGTGGATACAGTCCTAGGAGACTCTTTCCTAGGACTGTATCCACCTTTTCCAGCCCACCGGAGCACCAAAGCTGAACTAATTTATGCAGGAAAAGTAACCAACCGCAGAGCTGAGAAGTTCGTGACGAATCGAATTTACTGTAAGCTCGCTCATCTCTAGTATGGACCTACAGAATAAAGATAATGTGTCACTTTTAACAAAAAATTTACTGCGTAGAAACGGAAGCCCCCAAAAGTTACAAAATGGCGTTTTTTTCTTCCATTTTGTCGCACAATGATTTTTTTTTTCTGTTTCGCCGTAGATTGTTTGGGTAAAATGACTGACGTCATTACAAAGTAGAATTGGTGGTGCAAAAAGATTTTTAGGAGGTAATGAGGAAAAAACAAAAATGCAAAAACTGAAAAACCCTCCGTGCTTAAGGGGTTAACAAGGCCTCTGCAAAATGAAAGAAGCGATCTGATTGGTTGCTATGGGCAACTTTTCCTTTGCACGGGTTTGGATAAATCTCCCCCATAGACTGACTGTGAATCTCAGTGAGAATGTGTAAAGCACTTGTAAAGATATGTATATGCCCATACACCTTTAAGTTGATAAAAGTGGACAATTTCAACCAAAACAATAGATTGTTTTGATGTATTTTTAAATAATAAACATGTTTCACAGACATTTTAAATGTTAACACATGGGGGGGATTTTATTAACCGAATAAGAGCCTTTTGGTGTAGAAAAGTCAGAGAAATGTCTCAGATGCGCAAAATCTGTGCACATTTTTTCTGAAGGGATTTTAACTAAAATGATTTGGGTATGCTTTTTTGCTTTTTCACTTTATAGTGGTTGCTGATTTATGAAGTGTGACTTTTCTAAAAAGGTAGCAAGTTTGTCGCAGTGCCCCCAATTATGCTACAAACATACACCAGCCCAATCCTGGCTTACCAAACTGGCCGAGGACAGCATGTTGAAAAGCTGTGTCGTTTTTGCACAAGGAGTTAAAGTCTCAAAGTTGCAAAGGATGAACCATACAAAGTAGTTTACTGAAGTGTAATTTCAAAGAAAATTGTACTAGCACTATATTTATCACATGCCATTCAACCATTTAATCCATTTAGTTCACACATTACCAACACATACAAAGTGTAGAAAAATCATTCACCTACACCACCCTTGGTAAATATTCCCCATAACTTCTAATGGAGTTCTGCAATCAGATGGACTGATCACCGAGCCATAGAGTAAAACACATATCCGCGCCTCTCCTGACAGTCTGATCATAACTTTTAAAATGTCTGTGTAAAATATTAAAGGTTTTCTGAAATGACAGTAAATAAATGATTACTTTTCTCTGACTGGTTAGACTGTTATCTAAAAAAAAATATTGACTGTGTTGAAACTTTTTGTGTCTTAGTTGGACAAAAGAACATTCGTATATTCGTTTGTTAAACCATCAACCAACTTTTATTTTTTATGTGTATGGCCAACTTTAGTGTTTTTTTTTTTTGTGTGTGTGTTTTTGATGCAGTTTTACCGTGGTTTTTGATAAATTCACTGCAAAAACATGGAGAAACTGCACCATGTGGACACAGCCTTAAAGCTTGATTTGAATTTGTAACTCAATGAGAGTCTCTTGTTAATGGAAGAATCATGTGAACCCTTAACCCGTTCAGGACACAGGGGGTACAGGCCTAGGTCCCTGAAAGGGAGGTCTCTATTGAGGAGTCTCTCATCAGCTTTAAGGGGAGAATCCTCTTCCACCAATATATCCCCACTAAGCGGCGCGGTATGGCGTGAAACTCTACAAACTTTGAGAGAGTACCTCAGGGAACACTTGCAAGTTTAGAGTTTACGAGGGATGAGATTCCCGTATTGAACCCCCAGATTGTCCCCTCATTCTGGGTGTTAGCGGGAAACTCGTGTAGGACCTTTTGCACCCACTGCTGAATAAGGGTTACCACGTGTACGTGTACAACTTTTATACCAGTATCCCTCTTGCCACCAGATCCATGGTCGCTTGTGGGATTATGCAGAAGAATCAAAGAGGCCTCCCGACCTATCCTCTCCAGACACCTATCCCCAGGGGTGAGACCGGGGCCTTTACCAGTGAAAACCTGTTGCTGGTCAGGTATAAGGACAAAAGGGAGGTCCTTATGCTGACCACAATTCATGGTAATGGCAGCACCCCTGTCCGAGGTACCGCAACATCTGTCCTCAAGCCTAATTGTATCGTGGACTAAAATCAATATATGGGGGAGTTGATCTCTCTTATCAAGTCCTCAAGCCATTTAATGCCATGTGGAAAACACGGGCATGGTACAAAAAAATTGGCAGTCTACATGTTCCAGATTGCCATGTACAACTCTCTTGTACTGTCCCAGTATGCTGGCAACACTGGGACATTCCTGCAGTTCCAAGAGGAAGTCCTCAAGGTCCAGATCTTTGGCGACCGGGAAACAGCGGGCTGGAGCACCTCTGGAAATTTTGCCGCCCAGATCGTCCCAGGCCAACACTTTCAAGGTCACCCACACTGGAAAGAAGGGACGATCCCAGAAAAAATGTGTGTATTGCAGGAGGGGGATATGGAAGGACACCACCACTCAGTGTGACACATACCCCGATCAACTGGGCCTCTGCATTAACAATTGCTTCAGAGAATACCACACTTCCATGGAGTGCTAAATTTCCAATAATTTTACCCCAATTTAATTTCCCCTAATTTGACCCCAATGTACTTGTCCACAGTACATTGTCTTCCAAATTTTAAACCCCAAAAACCCCTTCATATAATACCCTTGATAACACCTTGTTGTTTTTTCCAGTGGGTCACCGAGTCAATAGCATTTGGGATCTGCATGATGCCTCAAATGCACAGTGCTCTCTCACCACCTAGGCAGTGTGCACATTTGCAGGCAACAGGCCACACACACAACATTCCCAGAATGATGAAGCAGAGCAAAGGGTTTGGGGAGGGCATACTTTTTTTTACTTTTGGCTATGCTCTGGGTCATCATTCTAGGAACATAATTGGCATATCAGTAGAAAAATAGCAATTTTCATTTTTCACACACTGCACTACATCCTTTCCTGGAAAATAAATTGACAGTACTTATCAGCTGCTGTATACTACAGAGGAAGTTGTATTTCTTTCTGGAGTTCTATTCAGTCTGACCACAGTACTCTTTGCTGAGACCTCTTTGCTGAAACCATCCAAAGCAGGTGAGGTTTGCTATGGGAATTTGCTCCTACTCTGTACAGTTCCTGACACGGACAGAGGTGTCAGCAGAGAGCACTGTGGTCAGACTGAAAAGAACTCCAGAAAGAAATACAACTTCCTTTGTAGCATACAGCAGCTGATAAGCACCGGAAGGATTTTTAAATAGAAGTAATTTACTAATCTGTTTAACCCCTTAAGGACCAAGCCCATTTTCACCTGAAGGACCAGGCCAATTTTATTTTTGCGTTTTTTCGTTTTTTCCTCCTCACCTTCTAAAATCCATAACTCTTTTATATTTCCATCTACAGACCCATATGAGGGCTTGTTTTTTGCGTGACTAATTGTACTTTGTAATGAAACCTCTCGTTTTACCATAAAATGTACGGCGAACCCAGGGAGGAAATTTAAATAAAACTACAATTTTGCACATTTTGGAGGGTTTTGTTTTCACACTGTACAATTTACGGTAAAAATGAAATGTATTCTTTATTCTGTGGGTCAATAGGATTAAAATGATACCCATGGCTAGATACTTTTATATTTTTGTACCGCTTAAAAAAAATGTAAAACTTTTTGTACAAAATCAGTAATTTAAAATCGCCCTATTTTGACCACCTATAACTTTTTCATTTTTCCGTATATAGGGCGGTATGAGGGCTCATTTATTGCACTGTCATCTGTACTTTTTATCTATACCACATTTGCATATATAAAACTTTTAGATAATTTGTTTTTGTTTTTTTTATAAAATGTGACAAAAAGCAGCATTTTTGGACTTTTTAAAATTTTTTTACATTTACGCCATTCACCATATTTTGATAGTTCAGCATTTACGCATGCGGCGATACCAAATATGTTTGTTAAAAAAAAATGTCCCTTCTTGGGGGTAAAATGGGAAAAACTGACAATTTTTATTTTTATTAGGGGAGGGGATTTTTCAACTTTTTTTTTACACTTTTTATGTCCCCATAGGGGGGGACTATCTATAGCAATCATTTGATTGCTAATACTGTTCAGTGCTATGCATAGGACATAGCACCGATCAGTATTATCGGTGATCTTCTGCTCTGGCCTGCTCAATCTCAGACCAGAGCAGAAGACCCCGGCCTCCATGCTGGATGATTGGATCTCTGCGGCAGCGCTGCGGGCAATCCGATAATCCATTCAAAATACCGCAGATGCCGTGATCTGTATTGATCACGGCATCCTAGGGGTTAATGGCAGACATCCAGGCGATCGCAGCCGGAACCTGCCGTGTATGACGCGAGCACCGTTACAATGCTCGCGGTCATACACAGTACGTAAATGTACGTCCTGGTGCGGGAAGTACCGCCAAACCAGGATGTACATTTACGTCCGTGATCATTAAGGGGTTAACTTTATGGGACCAATTGATATGATTTTTTTTTTTTCCACCGGAGTACCCCTTTAAGGTCAAAAGAGTCCTTAAGGGGTTAAAGAAGCACTACAGGCTTACTTTTATTTGCCCTTATCTTGCATACTCATTATTACTAGTCCTACAGTGCTATCTGGTTAATTTTAGCACAGCTACTTCCATGCGTTTCATTACTGTAACTGGTGATTACCATAACATTTTATGTGGCAGAGGAAGTGGTCTGTCTTTGGTCAGCTAACTTCCTGTGAACTATAGTAATTAAAGATGATTCCAAACACTTGTAATTTTTATGCAGATATATCTGCTGTGAATGACCCCTCCCATCCTCACCTAGCCCTATATACTGCTGCTATCTCTATGGGATCAGGGTATATAGTATACACCTCCCCTGTGTTTACTCATTGCATTTTTTGTTGCAATTTTCCTGAAATTGTAGGAAATTATTTATTTATGCATTTTTTGTGTGAAATGTGATATTTTTGCTGCAATTTTGGAAAATTGCAGCAAAAATGCTGTAAAAACTCTACTAAAACAACAAAATCATAGTAAAAGCTCAAAGTGAACATAACCTATAAACTTCATATAATGCCTGAATTTGGATTATTGGGCAAACCATCTTGCCTCATGGCAATATTTCTTTATGCATCAAAACTGCACATATTTGTGCTACTTATGCCAACCCACTTAGAAGTCTCCAACAGGTAGGCTTCTGGAGTCTAGCCAAGTGATTAGTTTACCAGGTGCAGTAATGAGAATCCTCCCTCTCTCTCTGTGCAGCCAGAGGATTCAGGAGAAATGTAGGTAGCATTACAAAATAATTTCAGTGTGAAAAGAGAAATCAGTATGGCTAAAAACTCATGCCTGCCACATCAGCTGAGACAGGTAAGCACATGACATACAAAAGAAGCTCCACTTTAGCCTGTGCTGCACTATATAAGCAAAAAAATAATCATAAATTTGTACCTGTTTGGCTGTATGAGACTAGCTGAAGATGCAGCGTTTTGTACCTCTTTCCAACATGCAGGGTCACCCTCTGTGTCTCAGATAGATTTTACTATATAATGAATTGTAACCTTATGTCTCGCTTGTGTTAACGTGTCATTACTGTTTGACACTGACACATTAAGGGCCTCTGTCTGTAAGGCTACGTTCACACGGCCATTTAATTCCGTCCCGCTTTTCTTCCGTCACTGCCTCCTAAACGGACCATACTGCTAGCGGATGCAAACGGATGACATTTTGTGGCTTCCTTTTGCATTAGTTTTTCATCCATTAGTATGAAAAGTCAGCCACCTACAGACTCCCGCAGCCAAGACTACTACAACTCCCATCATGGAACAGACTTTGTTTCCATGATGGCAGTAGTAGTTCCTAGCTGCAGGAGTCTGCGGGCCTTTGGGGAGGCTACATTAGTGCTTGTACTACTACTACTATAGTACGGGGGATAAGAGATTGATCGCACCGATCAGAAGTTATTAACCCCTTCCCGCAAAATCAGTGGTGTGGTGAGGGGGACCCCATTAGAGGTTGCAACCCGAGGGCATTCAGGATTGGTTAACCCTGTAGGCGCTGGGGTCACTAAGACCACAGCGTCTATTATGGCAACAGAGGGAGGGAGCTCCCTCTGTCACTGATCGGTGCTCTGCAAAATGAAACCAGAGCGCCGATGGTTGCCATGGCAACTGGAGGACTGACAGTGGCCTCTGTCGTCATGACAACATGAGTGATCAGTCCCTACCTGAGGTTGGGTCTATCATATGCCTGTCAGTACTGAAAGACATAGGCATAATTCAGTGGAGTACAGATGTGTACGCCATTGAATTATGTGTATAAAACGGTAGTTAAAAAAATAAAATAAAATGGTGTGAAGAAATAAGTGGAAAAAATGTGAAAAAAATTTGTAAAAAATATAAATATAATATAATACACCCCCAGAAATAGTTCCCCCAAATAAATCAACATGTCCCGCAAAAAAATCCTCACACAATTGCGTCAGTGAAAAAATAAAAAAGTTGCAGCTCACAGAATGCGGCGACTTACAAACATGATTTGTTTATTTTTTTACGTTTTTATGCCATAAATGAACTAAAATATTTTAAAAAAAGTGTATATATATTTGGTATCGGCCGTAATGGTATCGACCTGCAGTGTAACGTTTAACATGTCATTCGCATGACGGAAGACCCAAAAAATAAAAATAAAAAACAACCACAGAATCGATTTTTGGATGTATACCAACTCATAAAAAATTTAATAAAAAAACTATCACTGTCATGTGTACCCCAGAATGGTACCAATTAAAGCGTCAACTTGTTTCCCAAAAAGATTTTTGCACCCCAAGGCCCCTGTAATTTTATATGATGCTAACAAAATATCCTAAACTAAAAGGACGCCCCAGAATCTACACAGCACAACTTCATGTCTGAGGCCTATGTGAGAGACACGTAGTGCACAAAGGCCACATATGGGATATTTCTAAGTATGTCAGACTTCGGAGAATAAATCTTGAGTTGTATTTTTGTCAACACCTACTGTGTTACAGAAAAAATGGATTAAAATGAAAAATCTACAAAAAAAATAAACTGTTAAAATTCTTCCTCCATTCTGCTTTTATTTCTGTGAAACGCCTAAAGGGTTAATGAACTTCTTTAATGTAATTATGACTACTTTAAAGGGGTGCAGTTTATAAAATGGGGTGATATATGGGGATATATAACATACAGGCCCCTCAATTCTACTTCAGAACTGAACTGGTCTTGAAAATCTGGAAAATTGCTACTAAATTATAAACCCTCTAATATTCTAAAAAAGTTAAGGAATGTTTATGAAATGAAGGGAACCTAAAGTAGACATATTGTAGATGTGAATTAATCATTAATTTGGTGCGGCATGACTATTTATCGTACGAGCAGAAAATACCAAATCTAGTAAAATGCTAATTTTTTATTTTTTTCGCAAAATGTAGTTGTTGTTTTTTTCTTACAAAAAATGCTAAATATATCAATCAAAATTTACCACTAATGTAAAGTACAATATGTCACGAAAAAACGTTCTCAGTAAAAGTGTTCCAAAGTTATTACCAACTAAGTGGACGCATGTCAGATTTTGGAAATTTGCCTTGGTCATTAAAGGGGTATTCCAGGAAAAAACTTTATTTATATCAACTGGCTCCAGAAAGTTAAACAGATTTGTAAATTACTTCTATTTAAAAAACCTTAATCCATCCAATAATTATCAGCTGCTGAAGTTGAGTTGTTTTTTTCTCTCTGGCAACAGTGCTCTCTGCTGACATCTCTGCTTGTCTCGGGAACTGCACAGAGTAGAAGAGGTTTGCTATGGGGATTTGGTTCTACTCTGGACAGTTCCCGAGACAGGTGTCATCAGAGAGCACTTAGAAGAACAACTCAACTTCAGCAGCTCATAAATAGTGAAAGGATTAAGATTTTTTAATAAACAGATTTGTAAATAACTTCTAACTTTTTGGAGCCAGATGACATATAAAAAAAAGTTTTTTCCTGGATAACCCCTTAAAGACCACTGGTTTTTCCATTTTTGCACTTTCGTTTTTTTCTCCTCACCTTTTTAAAATCATAACCCTTTCAATTTTGCACCTAAAAATCCATATGATGGCTTATTTTTTGTGCCACCAATTCTACTTTGCAGTGACATCAGTAATTTTACCCAAAAATCTACGGAGAAACGGGAAAAAAAATCATTGTGCGACGAAATTGAAGAAAAAACACAATTTTGTAACTTTTGGGGGGCTTCCGTTTCTATGCAGTAAATTTTTCAGTAAACATTACTCCTTCTCTTTGTTCTGTAGGTCCATACGATTAAAATGATACCCTACTTATGATTTTTTTCCAGAAGTAAGACCAAATCAAACCTACATAACTACATGCAGGAAAATGTGCATGTTTAAAATTGTAATCTTCTGACCCCTATAACTTTTTTATTTTTCTGCGTATGGGGCGGGATTAGGGCTAATTTTTTGCGCCGTGATCTGAAGTTTTTATCGGTACCATTTTTGTATTGATCAGACTTTTTGATCGCTTTTTATAAATTTTTTCAAGATATAAAAAAATGACCAAAAATAAGCTAATTTGGAATTTTTGCGCATACGCCATTGACCCTGCAGTTTAATTAATGTTTTTTTTTTTATATTTTGGACATTTATGCACGAGGCGATACCACATGTGTATATTTATTATTTACAGTTTTTTTTTTTTTTTGAAAAGGGGGTGATTTGGACTTTTATTAGGCTATAACATTGTGTACACTGATTGCCAGCAATGTTCACTGCAAAGCCATAGCTTTGCATTGATCAGTGTTATAGGCGGTCGATTGCTCAAGCCTGGGTCTAAGGCTTGGAGCAATCAATCGCTGATCGGACGCGCCGGAGGAAGGTAAACTACCCTCTGCTCGTGTCCCAATCAGCCCCACTGAGCAGCCAGGAAGCATTTACTTTCATATTAGACGTGGCGTTCAAAGTCTTAATAGCACGCGGCAGCGATCGTGGTGGCGCGCGCTATTAGCCCTGGGTCCTGGCTTCTGATACATGCCGGGACTGACCCGCTATGGCGCGGTGTCCGTGGCCATTAATCGGTTAAAGGGGTATTCCAGGCCAAAACTTTTTTTTTATATATCAACTGGCTCCGGAAAGTTAAACAGATTTGTAAATTACTTCGATGAAAAAATCTTAATCCTTGCAATAGTTATTAGCTTCTGAAGTTGAGTTGTTGTTTTCTGTCTAACTGCTTTCTGATGAATCACGTCCCGGGAGCTGTGCAGTTCCTATGGAGATATTCTCCCAGCATGCACAGCTCCCGTGACGTGACATCATCATTGAGCAGTTAGACAGAAAACTTCAGAAGCTAATAACTATTGGAAGGATTAAGATTTTTTAATGAAAGTTAAACAGATTTGTAAATTACTTCTATTAAAAAATCTTAATCCTTCCAATAGTTATTAGCTTCTGAAGTTTTCTGTCTAACTGCTGAATGATGATGTCACGTCACGGGAGCTGTGCATGCTGGGAGAATATCTCCATAGGAACTGCACAGATCCCGGGACGTGATTCATCAGAAAGCAGTTAGACAGAAAACAACAACTCAACTTCAGAAGCTAATTGCAAGGATTAAGATTTTTTAATCAAAGTAATTTACAAATCTGTTTAACTTTCCGGAGCCAGTTGATATATATATATATATAAAAAAAAAGTTTTTGCCTGGAATACCCCTTTAAGGTCAAAACTAATGGCTATGGAGTAAAGGGGTTAAGCAGGGGAGCGGGCAGCATGCTCCGCTCCCCTGCGATGTATAGTGTTTTCACTTTCATTTTTAAATCCCCCACCGGGAGCCCTGAATGGCCGGTACTGAGCAGCCATCTCTATCTTTAAAATAGAGATTGTGAGTGGCAGTGGGGGCCATATCTATATTAAAAGCACTGTGGGGGGCAAGATTTATAGCGCTGTCGGGGGGGGGGGGGCAGACATATAGAGCTATATAGCCCACAGCACATTTATAATATGCCCCCCCGCATCACAGTTTTTAAAGATATGACCCCCATCGGTGCATTTATAAATATATACCCCCTGCAGTGCATTTATAATGTACCCCCCAGAGCGCATTTATCATAATATGCCACCGCAATGCTATGTGTGAAAGTATTCTATCTGCAGCTCATTGGGCCAGCTGGCTGCTGGCCTGATGCGCGGCTGATTGAATACTTTTCACACACAGCTCTGCGGTGGTATACTATGATAAATGCACTGCGGGGGTTACATTATAAATGCGCTGGCGGGGGTCATATCTTTAAAAACTGTGCTGCGGAGGGCATGTTATAAATGTGCTGGGGGGCTAGATATATAACGCTATATGATATGGCCCCCGCTGCCACTCACAATCTCCATTTTAAAATCCCTGCCAAGAGCCCTGAATGGCTTCTCAGTACCGGCCATTCAGGGCTCCCTGCAGGGGATTTAAACATGAAAGTAAAAACACACGATACATTGCAGGGGAGTGGAGCATGCTGCCCGCTCACCTGCTAAATAACTTCTGATCACATCGGGTCTCAGAAGTGAGGCCCGGTGCAATCAATCCCTCAGCCCCTGTACTACTACCCCCAACATGGAACAGACTCTGTTCCATGATGGGGGTAGTAGTACAAGCACTAATGTAGTCTCCCCAGCCACCCCCAGACTCCTGCAGCTGGAAGATCGACTACTCCCATCATGGCAACAAGTCTGGTCCATGATGGGAGCAGTAGTAGTCCCTCAGCACTGCAGGAGTCTGCTGATGTCACCTCTTCTGAGCATGCTCAGAAGTAATGGATATTATAAACCGGGTGCAAACTGATGACATTAAAGGCTCATCCATTTGCCATAGACTTCAATGTTAAATTTATAATATCCGTTTCTATTCCGTTATTTTTGACGGGAGAAAAAACATTGCATGCAACATCTTTTCCCTGGTCAAAAAAAAATTAAGGAACAGGAAGCAAACTGGTGCAAACAGATGATAAAGGATTGTAATAAATATCCCATTGACATCAATGGGATTATTTTACAGCAGTTTGCAACCAGTTAAAAAAATTATCAAACTGATTGATTACGGGCATTTATTAATGGGGGCAGACGGCCTTGTAAACGAGGCTAAAGAGCAGGTAGCCACTGAAAAAATGGAGGCATTTGTTAAACACCCATCGACCCTGGTACTCAGTACACACTTTCCTTATTTGACAAAAAAGTTAACTTTTGCCCCATTTGTTTTTTAAATTACTTTTTATTTTTTACCTTTTTAAGTGATACTGTCACCTTGAAAGCCCCCCAGTGAATAGCTGACTAAATATGACGCTCACATAAAAGATACATACATACATTTATTTATGCCAACGAATAAACTCTTATTGCAGCCCTGAAGTATCTCCAAGGTGTGGCCCAGGGTCCTCTGTGCCCTCTGGCCACAATATACTCCTCTCTGAAGCCACATCTACCCCCTGTTTGATGGGCACAGGGGGGGGGCTCTTCTTTAATGATTGTGGTGCACTCAGCAACAACAGTGCCTTTGCTGGATTTCCGAGATTGAGCAGAGGCCTGCTTGTCAATCAAACAGGGTGGGTGTGGCTTTGGGGCGGTTACCTTTCAGCAGACTAAAACCCCCCTATGCATGAATAATGGGATGACATGACCTGTATGTAAGAAATGCAATAGAGGCTGAGCTGTTTGGGGGGAGGATATTCAAGGTGACCTATTCACCTTAATGAAGTAAATTTGTTTTGTAGTAAACAGCATCATATGCAATAAAGAACTGTATAAGAATAAGCCTTGGCTGTACATGTAATAGTTTGTTCCTGCTTTGTGGACATTTTTGTGACGGCAGAGTCTGAGCCGCATGGTAATCCATGACTGGTCATCTTCACCTGGGTTAAGCATGAACAGCCAGTCAGTCATGGATTAACACTTTGGCTGTCTCACAGCTTGGAACAGACATTCTGATATCTTGGGCAGTATGTAGAAGTGTAACCTTGGCATATGTACTGCTTAAAGCAAGGTTTATTGTATTTCTAAATAACATTTCTGTGTTTGGAGAAGCATCTGAAACGGAACTGTCTGAGAATATAAAATGTAGATATAACAGTCATTTATAACCTTGCTAAGTTTAATAGTTGGAATAAAAATGAGTTTTTATAACCAATAGCTGTGTAATATCAAGCTTCCTTTTAGTAAGACTTGGACTTTGTACTCTGTAACTAGAAGTGCTTTAGGTAGAGCTCTGTAAAACGGCATAAACAAAAATCCTTTACCCAGACGTCGCAAACCTATCATTCCATGTAATTCTAATGTCGCTGCTTCTGCCTGTGGTAGGCGCTACAGACACATTAAAATAAAAATAGGTTCATTACTGATGTGATAAGTGATTATTTCATATACGCAGCAATACACAATAGTCCATGTTGGCTTTTTAAGTTTTTCAAACTGGTCATACCTGATCACAAACATCTGGTGGAGAACGCACCTTCACATTCCATGGCCCTGATTTTATCAGTATGTGTGAAGAGAAAGGTTTTGCCCACAGCAACCAATCACAGCTCAGTTTTCACTTTACCAGAGCTCGTTAAGATATGAAAGCTGTGATTGGTTGTTATGGAAAAAAAAATCTCTCCAATTTAACTCACACATTTTGATAAATCAGGGCTACTGTCTGTACATGTGCCCACTAAACTGTAGGGGGATTTTGAATTTGCTGGTGCTTTATTAAAAAAAAAAAAAATATATATATATATATATATATATATATAAAATCTGTATCAAAACTTCATGGCCTATGCAGACCGAGTGGATTTTGCTGAAAGAATGAACGTGTTCATTATTTCGTCGAAATCTGGATTTGTCTTAAAAGTTCCATGTGCACTGAGCAGCAGAATCCCGAATTCTGCTGCACGCGGATTCCGCACAGAATTTACTCAGTGTGCATGGGCCGATAATTACTAAAGAACTAATTAATTTTTCTAGAGATACAGGTCTGTTTCAAGTTTTCCATAAAGTGTTTTATTTTCTTTTTTTTCCCTCAGGAAACCTATAAATGCATTAATTAGATGGATATATAGATATTTCCCAGTAAATACTCTGTAGATGAATGTACAGTGTCATTACACTCAGCAGTACTGTCACCTAATCTGCTTAATACTTTTCTCGCTCTTTAGGGTTTTGAAGACAGCCCTCATTACAATGAACACTTGAGTGACAGTCGATTAGGGCCCCATGAAGGATTGTCCCCGACACCTTTCATGAACTCAAATCTGATGGGTAAGTAGGTAATGCTTGTAGGCAGCCCCTAAAAGCTGCTTTTCTTTTGAAGATATTTATCATTCCTTGTCTGACAATCGTCTTTACTTCACAAATTTTCTTAAAAAGAATCTGCCACCTTTCTGTATTTGTGCCCAATGCAAAAGCTTTAGCACTACCTGATCAAGAGGCTTGGCATCTCCGTTCTCATGATAGGTGGGGTTTTATACCCTGCTTATCAAACATTTATTGCATATCAAATAGAAATTTCCATTGTGTCATATTGATTGGGTAGGACAATTTCTGCATCTACCCCGCCCAGTGATGACACTCATTTTATTTATAACACTGTGTACCATAGAGATACATATTATCTATATTGGATGCTGTTGGAAAGTGACAGATTTTCTTTTTAAATTAATATTAGCGCATCAGGAATTTCCAGACTTGAGTTCTCTTCAAATTTATTTGTCTTGTTCGTGTGACACTGAGATGGGAAAAGAACCTGCTGAGCGCAAACTTCTCCTGGCTTGTTCTCCTGATTGGTGGAGGTCAGAACACTCAACTAGGAAATGTCAAAAGTTCATCCTCATGGCAGTGGCTATTTAGAGGGAACCAATCAGCATGTGTTAGCATAAATAATGCTTGGCAATGCTTTATATGTGCTAAAATTATTATCCTCACCATCCCCTGGGGACGTTTGTGCCCCCAGGGATGGTCAAGATATTAAGTTATAAAGCCCATCCCATCCCTAGGCGGGGACTTAAACTAACCGTAGCTTACTGTTAGCTGCGACCGTAGCACCTCCCCGACGGCTTGAATGGCGGCTCGCGTCATCGCTCTGCTCCCTAAGGGGACTACTTGCCGGGGGGGACTTTATAACTTAATATCCTCACCATCCCTGGGGGGCACAAACATCCCCCGGGGATGGTGAGGATAATGATTTTAGCATATATAATACATTGCCAAGCGTTATAAATGCTAAAATATGCTGATTGGTTCCCTTTAAGTGAACATGTCTGGTGTAAGAATGGCATATGGAGGAGGTAGAGAAGCCAACCTCTATGATGCATAGTTTTATATGATAGGTAGCAAGATTTTGGAGTAAGGGTGCGTTCACACTGCAGAATCTCCGCTCACTGAATTCAGCGAGCAGAGACTCCGTCTGGTGGCCACAGTCGAAAATACTTCGGCGCTAGGGCTGCAGGGCACTGAGCCGTCACCATTGACAGCTGTGCAGTGCTCACGGAATCTGCACAAAGAATGAACATGTTCTTTCTTTGCGCTGAAATTCCACAGTGTGAACTGGTCTCACGGAGACCCATTCACACTAATTCCGTGGGAATTCCGTAGTGTGAACGTACCCTAAAAAAATAGAAACCGGACAGGACTCCTAGAAGAGACACTGTGAGTCCTACAACACCCATGCAGACTGATTGACAACTGTCCCTTTATCAGTGTGTACATAGAAGGTTGTCAATCATTCCTTGTGGGCGGAGTATGCAGGACCCCTAGAAGTCTTGATGGGATTTACGATCTTTCTTTACTCAAAATTCTAGCTGTAAACCTCACAAACCTGTACATTGTTTCTGCGTCTCTCTCATCGTATCCTGCTATCAAAGTGGGCAGTATGAATCACTTGACAGGTTCACTTTAAGACATTTTGTTGAAACATTGACTTTTAGATTGTAAAGTCTTGGTAAATGCTTTGTATCAAATTGTAAGACCTTTTTATGAAAGTAATGAAAGTAAACAGCTTTTGTTTTCCTTGCGCTTTTCATACTTATCTAGCACACGTCTTATTCTAGCACATGTTCTACTGAAATGTTTTCCATTTTAAGACACTTATGGCTGATACAGCAGTGTGGAAACACTTTACTGTGCAGTCCATTGAAAAGGATTCATGTTATTTAAGCCTTACTGTGGAACTTCCCATTACTGATATGAGGTAGTTGGTAGAGATAAGCGAAGTTACAGTAATTCGATTCATCACAAACTTCTCAGCTCGGCGGTTGCTGACTTTACCCTGCATAAATTAGTTCAGCTTTCAGGTGCTCCGGTGGGCTGGAGACTCTCTCTCCTAGGACTGTATCCACCTTTTCCAGCCCACCGGAGCACCTGAAAACTGAACTAATTTATGCAGGGTAAAGTCAGCAAACGCCGAGCTGAGAAGTTCGTGAGGAATCAAATTACTGTAACTTCGCTCATCTCTAGTGGTAATGTATTCATTTTATGAGTTTTCCATAAAATAGAGACCTCAAAGGGGCATACCAGTTTAAAACTGATGCCAGAAAGTTAAACAGATTTGTATATGACTTCTATTAGAAAATCTTAATCCTTCCAGTACTTATTAGCAGCTGTATACTACAGAGGAAATTCTTTTCTTTTTGGATTTCTCTCATGACCACAGTGCTCTCTGCTGACACCTCTGTCCATGTTAGGAACTGTCCAGAGCAGGAGCAAATCCCCATAGCAAACATATGCTGCTCTGGACAGTTCCTAAAAGGGACAGAGGTGTCAGCAGAGAGCACTGCGATCGTGACAGAAAAGAAATCCAAAAAGAAAAGAATTTCCTCTGTCGTATACAGCCGCTAGTAAGTACTGGAAGGATTAAGATTTTTTTTTAATAGAAGTCCTATACAAATCTTTTTAACTTGCCCTTGCCCTTGCAAAAATAGTTTGCTGAGTATAGGCAGTTGTGTGAACTCCATATTTGTCTGTTATTTTGGCGGGCACACAAGGTACACTATACACTAATTCACACCTATTAGGTTCTCTTTACAAGTAAAAGCCACCTAGTTTATACAGCTATGTAGTTATGTATGTATGTATGTATGTATGTATGTGGAGGAAAGCTGCATTTTATTGGTGGGTACAACCCTCTCCACTCTTTTTTCATTATTTATTTATTTTAATCTTTTATCTACCGTAGTTTCAGGCTTAAGTATTATTTGTAACAAGTTAGCATGTTTCCTTTATTGTTTATTCTTTATTCATGTTGTCTTTATTCTGACATTCCGTTATTGTAGCATGTTCATAATGTGAGGTATTATTTTGTTGCCTGTGTGACCTATTTTTGCTATCTCCGTATTGTCCTTTTAAGACACAGCCATGGTAATCTAAGTGGATTAGCTAAATCCAAATCCTGGTGGTCTGCAATTTCTTCTGGAAATCTTCCTGCTTTGTCTATATTTTCTTAATCTTTTTTTTTTTTTTCTTCTTCTTTTTTTTTTCTTTTTTCTCTTTAACACGGTATGCAAAGGTTGCTGTGTCTGCTGGGAATAACTCTGTGTACAACCAACCTCCATTTATTACACTTTCCAAATATATGCATTACATAGAGAAACTTAATTGTAATACAATAGCAGGTTTAAACCACTTGACTTGGGAATACTTCAGAGCCCATTTCTACTTAGATAAATCAGTCAATTTCTGTAGTACATATTTAATGTATGTTTACAGGACAAATCCCTATTATGGCATTAAATACATACTGCACATGGAATTGAGAAATGTGTTGTCAATGAGTGACACATGTTTTAATGTAACAGGTTAGGATTGGATTTGAGCGATTCTACAGTAAGTTTTGCTGAAGCCGAATGTAATAAACTTACTGTCATTATGTAAAAGTTGTTCTGCTTTCCAAATGTTTTGCTTCATTGTAGACTTTTTTTTTTTTAGGGAATTGAAACACTTGGAAAGCGGACCACTTTTTACAATTCTAAATGAATAGACGGCCGATTCCTTAAATTTGGGATTGGCAAATCTTAAAGCGCACTCGTCAAATCCAACAGAAAACCATTTTTTAAAAAATAAATCACTCAGTACCTAATCCTGACCATATATATCTAATTTTTATGTGTCTAGCACCTCTATTTGTTTATTTTATTACACTTTTAATTTAGCTCACTAGTCTGAATTCCTCTCAAAGGGAGTGGGCATGGCCTCACTGTGCAAGTCTCTGCCCCCTCCCTGAGTATGCTGTCTGCTCACATCTCCAATCACACAGCTGTCAATCAAGGAAGTGTGTCCATGACATAGGGGATGATGCATGGACACAGCAGGACTAGTATGTGTCCAAGCAGGCAGGGGGGCAGTTGTTTGACTGGCTTTTTCAGAATGAAATACTGAAAATTTTCTAATGAAAGCAATTGCAAAATTATTTAAAAAAACAAAAACATGCACTTACCTTTCTCACTTCGTACACTACTGTGGCTGCTCTGGGTTTAGAACTGTGATTTCACAGATTGCTTAGCCGGTCTGTGGTCTCTGATTGGCTGAGCAGACTTGTACCCTTCTAATCAGACAGCAGAGACTGGAGCTCAATAATCCTGCTGGCAGTGTGGGAGTGAGGAAAGTACGCGTTTTGTTTTTAACTGCCCACTACCTTTGCAAACGCATAAAAACCTTGATGCCCATAAAACCCATTTAACCCCCTTAAGGACACAGCCCGTTTTGGCCTTAGGGACACATCCAGTATTATATTTTAGTTAGTTTTTTTCCTCCTCGCTTTCTAAGAATCATGACCTTTAAATTTCCATCCACAGACCCATGTGAGGGCTTGTTTTTTGTGTGACCAATTGTACTTTGTAATGACATCACTCATTTTACCATAAAATGTATGGCGCATCCATACAGGGAATTGAAAAGAAAACTGAAATTTGGGGATTCGTCTTCAAGCTGTACACTTTACAGGAAAATGACCCACAGAATAAAGAAAATATGTCAATACAATGAAAATGATACCCATGATTACATACTGTTCTATTGTACTGTTTAAAAAAAAAAAAATACACACACACACACACACACACACACACACACACACACACACACACACACACACACACACATATATATATATATATATATATATATATATATATATATATATATATATATATACCGTATATACTCGAGTATAAGCCGACCCGAGTATAAGCCGAGACCCCTAATTTCAACCCAAAATCCCAGGAAAAGTTATTGACTCGAGTATAAGCCTAGGGTGGGAAATACCTCATCCCCCCCTGTCATCATCCAGACCCGTCATTAACATCCTCATCATCCCCTTGTCATCATCCCACACATCCCCCCTTCATCATCCCCTTGTCATCATCCCACACATCCCCTTATCATCCCACACATCCCCCCTTCATCATCCCCTTGTCATCATCCCACACATCCCCCCCTTCATCATCCCCTTGTCATCATCCCACACATCCCCTTATCCCACACATCCCCCCTTCATCATCCCCTTGTCATCATCCCACACATCCCCTTATCCCACACATCCCCCCTTCATCATCCCCTTGTCATCATCCCACACATCCCCTTATCCCACACATCCCCCCTTCATCATCCCCTTGTCATCATCCCACACATCCCCTTATCCCACACATCCCCCCTTCATCATCCCCTTGTCATCATCCCACACATCCCCCCTTCATCATCCCCTTGTCATCATCCCACACATCCCCTTATCATCCCACACATCCCCCCTTCATCATCCCCTTGTAATCATCCCACACCCCCCCCCCTTCATCATCCCCCCCCCCCTTCATCATCCCCACACCCCCCCCCCCCCCCTTCATCATCCTCTTCTCATCATTCGCCCTCAGTGGTCTTCAACCTGCGGACCTCCAGAGGTTTCAAAACTACAACTCCCAGCAAGCCCGGGCAGCCATCGGCTGTCCGGGCTTGCTGGGAGTTGTAGTTTTGAAACCTCCGGAGGTCCGCAGGTTGAAGACCACTGCGGCCTTCAACATGCGGACCTCCAGAGGTTTCAAAACTACAACTCCCAGCAAGCCCGGGCAGCCATCGGCTGTCCGGGCTTGCTGGGAGTTGTAGTTTTGAAACCTCCGGAGGTCCGCAGGTTGAAGACCACTGCGGCCTTCAACATCATCCAGCCCCCTCTCACCCCCTTTAGTTCTGAGTACTCACCTCCGCTCGGCGCTGGTCCGGTCCTGCAGGGCTGTCCGGTAAGGAGGTGGTCCGGTGAGGAGGTGGTCCGGGCTGCTATCTTCACCGGGGGCGCCTCTTCTCCGCGCTTCCGGCCCGGAATAGAGCCGTTGCCTTGACAACGACGTATCTGCGTCGTTGTCAAGGCAACGTGACTATTCTGAGGCCGGGCCCGAAGCGCTTAGAAGAGGCCTCCCCGGTGAAGATAGCAGCCCGGACCACCTCCTCACCGGACCACCTCCTTACCGGACAGCCCTGCAGCACCGGACCAGCGCCGAGCGGAGGTGAGTACTCAGAACTAAAGGGGGTGAGAGGGGGCTGGATGATGTTGAAGGCCGCAGTGGTCTTCAACCTGCGGACCTCCGGAGGTTTCAAAACTACAACTCCCAGCAAGCCCGGACAGCCGATGGCTGCCCGGGCTTGCTGGGAGTTGTAGTTTTGAAACCTCTGGAGGTCCGCAGGTTGAAGACCACTGCGGGTGGGGGAGTTCACTCGAGTATAAGCCGAGGGGGGTGTTTTCAGCACGAAAAATCGTGCTGAAAAACTCGGCCTATACTCGAGTATATATGGTAATATTATTATTATTATTATTATTATTTTTTTCACACAAAATGAGTATTTTTAAAATGTCCCTATTTTGACCACCTATAGGCTAAGTTTCCACTTTGCTTTTCTTGTCTGGCAGTTTTTGGATATGTCACTGCAGTTTTTGAGCCAAAGCCAGAAGTGTATTCAAAAGGAATAGGACATATAAAGGAAGGACTTACACTTCTCCTCCCTTATGGATCCACTTCTGACTTTGGCTCAAAAAATGCAGTGGCAGTTTTCCAAAAACTGCCAGAAAAAATACCAAGTGGAAACTTAGCCATAGCCTTCTCATTTTTGCATATACGGAGATGTATGAGCGCTTGTTTTTGCATATGTGTGACTGTTTGCATTTTATCTTTTTTTTAATGTATTTATTTATTTTGTATGTTAACGCCGTTCACCGTACAGGATCATTTACATTATATTTTGATAGTTCGGATAATGTGTGTAATTATTTATTTATTTATTTTTGAGTAAAATGGGGGAAAATGGGTTATTAAAATTGGAAGGGGCTTTTTCACATTCTTTTTAACTTTTTTTTTTCCCCAACACTTATTTTACACTTATGTCACCATAGGGGACTATCTATAGCAATCATCAGATTGCTAATACTGTTCAATGCTATGCATAGGCATAGCACTGATTAGTATTATCGGCGATCTTCTTCTCTGGACATTGAGCAAACCAGAGAAGATGATCACCAATACAAATATTAAAAAGACCTTGGAGAGAGGCAGAGGCAGGTGAGGGGACCTCCGTCTGCCATCTTGGCTGATCTGATCCCCGCGGCTGATCAGCCATTGCAAGTGCCACATTGCCGCAGATGCTGTGATCTTTCGTGCATGATGCGAGCACCACTCAGGCGCTCGGGTCTTGTACAGGATGTAAATGTATGGGGTTAAGACACATTCATAATACAAGTATACAAACTATAGCTGTTTTCACACCAAAACTTGGATGTACATCAAGATAATTGCCCAGCATATAACTGCAATGTGTCACTATTTGGCATATGTTGGTCATTGGCTACAATCTGTTCTTTTTTTATTTTTTTTTATTTTTTTTTTGCTGTGGTTTGCTGTATGGGTAATAGGATACTTTTTTGATCTTCAGTGTGAATGGAAGTCTATGGCCAAACTGCAGTTCAGGGACTGCTATGTGTAAGGGTTTTTTAGCCTGGTAGACCCATCCCAATAAGTGTTTAATGAGCCCTTTTCACAGCTTATATATGTACAGAATTAACAACCACACATCCTCTGTTTAGACAGGGCCCAATGATCGGCGATCCCAGCGATCAGCTGGTGAACAATCATTTGCTTGTCTTTTACACTGGGCAATAATTGGCCTGTTTGGCTGATAATCGTCCCATGTAAAAGGCCCCTTAGATGACGCACATGAGCCAAGCCCAGTATAGAATTGGAACAATGCAAGTCATTTTAGAATTAGTGCTCAGTGCATGTATTTGCTTTAAAGCAATACTTTACTGCTTGTGTTATTAGTGCTTTTGTGCTGCTAAATAAATATGATCAGTTTCGGGCCTTGGATATGTTAACAAGTGTAGACTTCAGCATCATATTTCATTGCTGCTGTTAGCACTTAAAAGAATCATTACTAAAACAGGAGGAATTATACGTCAAGAGGATGTTGTTATTTTGAGTATTATGCTCAGCCATAAGCGTATTTGCCTGAAGAGATAGTGGATTATAAAGTGTCACTGTCTTTCATGATGGAGCTCTTAAACACTTTAATGATCTTGTACATACCAGAAGAGAGCGAAAATTCTAACAAGGGTTGATAATGATTCAATAATGAACAATTTGCCACAGAAAGATGCATTTCCATATTCATTTAGTTATTTTTGAAGTGTGCTGTGCATGCAGCAAAGCTATTATGTAGCTTGTCTCTCGTGTTTCCAGCTAATGAATTCCAGAATGATCCTGTTGATGCATAGAGATAGAGACTTTGCTTTTAGCCAAGATGAAAAACGTGCAATCCGCTGGCACACGGGTAAGCAATTAGCATCAAACAGATTATTATAAGGACACCCTACTATAAAAGTACTTTTGAGTTTTGACCATAGCTGTGATTTTCTTTAAGTGGCACCATTTAGAGTTCACATTCTTTTCTGTCGTCTTTTGTAGATTAGTTATGGTGCTTTTAAACGTAATAGAGATTCACATACAGTACAAGCTGATTTCATCCCTCAGAGCGCTGGAGTCGGATCATTAGTGCTGGAGCGTCATCAGACTTGCCTATTGCAGCAAACCTGTTTAGTGGCATTACCATTACGATGTAAATGTAGAAACACAGTCCAACACCCCCACCTCCTTCTTTCTTTTTCTTGCTATCATTTTGAAATGTTAGTATACGGTAGTTAGATGTAGTTCAGGAATGTTTGCAGCAACTCTGCGGACAAAAGACTAACCTAATCATTTATTAGGGTGCATATACTTGCAGCGGGTTCAGCCACGTGCATTTTGGATTTTATTGTGGTTTTTCTGCTGCAGTTGTTATCCATGGAATATTAAAAAAAATTACACTTTAAAAATGTAAGTGTTTGATGAATCTGCACCTGCAGATTATTTTTTACAGGTTTTAAAAATTTTACCCACTCGCTGCTTCTGTAAATGCTGCATATTTCCTGCATATAAATTCTACAGCATTTCTGCTGTGTGACTATACCCTTAGATCAGTGTTTTCCAACCAGGGTGTCTCCAGCTGTTGCAAAACTACAACTCCCAGCATGCTGGGAGTATGTTTTGCATCAGCTGGAGGCACCCTGGTGGGGAAACTGACTTTGTTCATTAATGGCCTTTGCAGATAAATGTTACCCTTCTTGTCTGCTGTCTCTTGCCCACGGTCTCCTCCCAAGCACTCTCTCTCCCTCAGTCTCTGCTTTCCTGCTGTCTCATACTTCCTGCAGAATCTGGCCTACCGTCCACTGCCACACAATCTCCTGCTGCCCCCAATTTACTATATTCTGCTTCCCGCAGACTCTTGCCCCTTCAGTATCTTGCCTGCTTTCTTCTGCTTTTTCTCCTGTCTTTTGCCTTGTGTCTTCTGCCAGTCTCTTTTTTTTTTGCTCAGTCTCCTACTGCACACTCTCTTGCCTGCTGCTACTACTGTCCTGGGTTTAGTTTAGTTTTTTCATAGTCTTCCTTGGGGTTGGGTGGCGTCGCATCTCAGAAAAGCCAAGAGGTGTTATTACGGTTTGCTGACATATTTGCTATTTAATGATGATATTTTATTAAACAAATCACTTTAGCGTCATCGCACAGTAAAGATTATACGGATTTTATCATGGTTGCTTTCTATGGCAGTCTAAAGTTAGCATTTTTCTTTTTGAGGCCTTAATAAAGTTTTGTTGACTGCTCTAATATCTCGGGTGTTGCCACAGCTATGGCTGAAAGAACAGCTGTTTCCACTGTGTGTCATAGTGACGTCTTCAGTAATATATTTTAGTATTTTTTATTGGCCAGGGCAATTTAGATAAAGCTTTTATGACCGGAGTAAAAAAAAAAAAATAATAATTCTTCTGAGCCAGCTGACATGAATGAACAGTAGCAACACAGGATAACAAAAGTCTTGCTAAATGGACTGAACATACCGAGGTCAGGAAGTGATTAAAGGGGTATTCCAGGCCAAAACTTTTTTTTATAGATCAACTGGCTCCGGAAAGTTAAACAGATTTGTAAATTACTTCTATTAAAAAATCTTAATCCTTGCAATAGTTATTAGTTCTGAAGTTGAGTTGTTGTTTTCTGTCTAACTGCTCTCTGATGACTAGCGTCCCAGGAGCTGTGCAGTTCCTATGGGGATATTCTCCCATCATGCACAGCTCCCGGGACGTGACATCATCATTGAGCAGTTAGACAGAAAACTTCAGAAGCTGATAACTATTGGAAGGATTAAGATTTTTTAATAGAAGTAATATACAAATCTGTTTAACTTTCCGGAGCCAGTTGATATAAAAAAGGTTTTGCCTGGAATACCCCTTTAAGCTGGTCCCTTCCCTGAACATATAGGGGGAAATTTCATTGTTAGTATAGGTAAACTAAACTATTTTTGTACACCTTTTGTGTACATGTGTACATGCACAAAAATTCATTATTTTATTAAATGTTGCAGAGCATCTGATAAATATAATGCTAGTACACTTTATTTATTATTTATATGTATGAACACTTTATAGGTTTTTTTTCTCCTCTGTCACTTTTTTTTTCTTTTCTTAACCCATAGCGAAAAAAGATGTATTACGTTTTTTAAAATGCCGTTGACCGACATTTTTGGAACCCGGGTCTGGGCTGGTGTATGTTTGTGGTGTAATTGAGGGCTTTGTGACAAACTTTCAAATTTTTTTTTTCTTTCTATAGAAAACTGACACAATAAAAATCAGTAATCACTGCAAAGTGAAAGTCCCAAATCTTGCCACCAAAGTCATTTTAGCAAAAGATGACTTTGCAGAAAGTCGCACAAATTTTGCACGAAGCCACCTCAGTCATAGGGCAGAAGGATGACTAAAAAGCTTTATAAATCTCCCCAATACTGTTTGGTCAGCAGTGCTTTTAAGTCCTAACAGAAGCAGTATCAATTTGGGAAATGGCCAAACATAGTCCTTATTGCACCACATTCTCTTGTATTAGCATTAGTGGGCCTGCTGCGAATGTGTTGCAATATACATCGGTAAACGAAAAGTTGCTAACGTATGCAGGAAGCACTTTTTGAACCGTCCGTAAGATTTTTTTATTTTGCCACATAGGCAGTATTTACAGTGTCCTTGCACAGAAGAGTTCTATGTTCTAAAATAGTTTTTGTGCAGAAATGCCATAATATGATATGCAGTGGAATGTGCCTTAGTGCCACTGGGCTTTGTTTCTTTTTGCACTGAAGTCAACTTGTGTTGTAGCTAGATATTTGACATATACGTCCAGTGTATGATAATATGAAGTGGAAAATGTTAGTAAAACTATGTACAGACAGATGACAAAATTGCACCTTTTTGGCATTCTTTAAATTAGGGATCGACCGATTATCTGTATGGCCGAACTTATCGGCCGATAATCACGATTTTGGGCATTATCGGTATCGGCAATTACGGAATCAATGATCTGCAGCGGTGTCGCAGGGGTATAAATAGCTGATAATTTACACCGGAATATCGGTATAAGTTATCGGCTATCGGCCCTAACCTCCACAGATTATCGGTATCGGCCCTAAAAAAACGATATTGGTCGATCCCTACTTTAAATGAAAGGAGCCCAATAAATATACTTGTACATACACTGGTACTGGGTCACACACTAAACATAGGACTCAAATGTAATGTGAACAAAGCCTAAACTGCAATTAACAGAGCAAACTAGGTCCAGTGATGGTATATCAGCTCTTATATAGCTATAAATGGGTCTACTGCTACTTATCCTAGTCTTTTAGTTGACATTTCAGTGTATCTTTATTGATGAAGTGATATATCCTGTAGTAATATGTGATTTTTATCATGTGAATAATCCATGGCCATAGTTTGTAATGTAGCGGTTTGTTTTTCACACGCTCATACTTTTACATGTATGTACGGTAATAATTTATAACAATTTATAACTTTCCCTTCTTATTTTTGCCCCATAGTATTGTCTTATTTCCACTTCAAAATGCAGCTCTCATCTGGCTTTCATTTTACTTTCATAAAAGCTAATGGGTTTCCAAGAAATTAAATTATACAGTCATTTAGTGGCAGCGCTAAGTGCATGGCATTTTATTTCCCCTTGGGTCTCTGTACTCATGAGCATGTGTAGAATTTGTCCTTTGCTTATTCTGCTTTGGCTAAACTTGAGAGGCTAGTTCAGGGCCACACTTAATGTGATTTATTAATAAGAAGTAATAATTTACTAATAATTTACTATTTTACTTATATTTTTCTGCAACATTTTGTTTCCCTTTTTAAACTTTTACTGATTAGAAATTGTCATTATATGGCTGCAGAAGCTTTGTTCTGTATATGCAGATGAAAAATCTATGGTTAATAATATAAAATTACGATTTATGCCATAGCTATCCTTGCCTTACACAAAATGTTTCACTGCATCATTCTAGAATAATAACATACCTAAGGTAATACTCTATTTGCTGTATTGTTGGGTGGGAAATAACAACAAACAAAACATTCACCTTCCTCGCCCCCCTGGGTTCACGTAGTCTCTGCTGCAGCAGGCTTGCAGGCTTCTTGTGATGTCATAGGCCCACTCAGTGTATTAGTGCTGATAGTGGTATATTCCCCCCCCCCCCCACCCATCTGATCTAGACTTATAGCATTTAGATGCCTTAACCCCTTAAGGACTAAGCCCATTTGGGCCTTAAGGACTCAATTTTATTTTAACATTTTCGTTTTTTCCTCCTCACCTTCAAAAAATCCTAACTCTTTTTTTAATATTTTCATCCACAGACTAGTATGAGGGCTTGTTTTTTGTGCGACCAGTTGTCTGTTGTAATGCCATCACTCACTTTACCATAAAATGTATGGCGCAACAAAAAAAAATACTATTTGTGTGGGGAAATTAAAAAGAAAACCGCAATTTTGCAAATTTTGGAAGTTTTTTTTGTTTTCACGCCGTACAATTTACGGTAAAATTACATGTGTTCTTTATTCTTTGGGTCAATACAATTAAAATGATACCCATGATAACATTTCTATTACTGTCGCAAACTTTTTAACCAAATTAGTAGGTTTAATATTCCCCCCCCCCCCCCTCAATTTGAAGGCCTATAACTTTTTTCATTTTTCCCTATAAGCGGCGGTATGAGGGCTCATTTTTTGCACCGTGATCTGTAAATTTTATTGATACCATATTTGCTTAAATAAAACTTTGAATAAATTTTTTATTCATTTTTTTTGGGAATAAAATGTTATAAAAGAGCAGCTATTTTGGAGATTTTTTTTTTTTACGTTCACGCCGTTCACCGTACGGTATAATTAACATTTTATTTTAATAGTTCGGATATTTACGTACGCGGCGATAACAAATATGTATATAAAATTGATCACGGTATCTGAGGGGTTAATGGCGGACATCCGTGTGATCGCAGATATCCGCCATTACCAGCGAGCCCCTGGCTGCTATCAGCAGCCGGGACCTTCCGCACATGAAGAGCATCACTCCGATGCTCGCGGTTATGCATAGGACGTAAATGTACATCCTGGTGCGTTAAGTACCAGCTCACCAGGACATACATTTACGTCTGGCGTTGTTAAGGGGTTAATCACAAAATATGAACATGGTCCAAAATAATGAGCAGGGACGTTAAAGTGGTATTCCAGGATTTATTTTTATTTGACTATGCTACAGGGTCTGTAATGTTAGTGTAATTCATAATATAGCGTATGTTCCTATGTTTGGTGGTGGTCTCGCAATTCTTGTGTGATCTTTACCCCAATATTTTTTTTTTGAACAGCATACAGAATGAGACATTACATCACTAGTCAGGTGTTTATAGGAGCCTGTCTGCTTCAATGGGTGGAGTGATCGCTTGGTTGGAGGAAGATCATTCTGCAGGGAATTGTGGTTTTGCAACAGCTGGAGGCGCCCTGATTAGAAAACACTGGTCTATTGTTCACAGCAAAGCATGGAAGGCTGCACACCTGTGCTTCAATGGGAGGGGTGGCAAGGTGTGGGAAGGAGTAAAGTGACCTTACAAACAAGGAATTCTGGGACTTAATAGTTAAAGGGAGGGAACGCTAACAGGAAAATGCCATGTCACAAAAAGAAATCAGCAGCGTTACATGCCCCAAGACAAGCACAGATCCTTCCTAAGCATGTTCACTACTGTCTGGCAGGTAATTACTAAAATCACCTTATGGTGGATAAACCCTTTAAATGAAGTATGGGATAACAGTAGTCATAGTTAAAGGGGTACTCCGGCTCTAAGACATCTTATCCCCTATCCAAAGGAAAGGGGATAAGATGCCTGATCGCGGGGGTCCTGCCACTAGGGACCCCCGTGATCTTTCACGCATCACCCCGTTACCATCAGCCCCCGAAGGCGTCACGCTCCGCCCCCTCAATGCAAGCCTATGGGAGGGGGCATGACAGCTGTTATGCCCCCTCCCATAGGCTTGCATTGAGTGGGCAGAGCGTGACATCACACGGGGCGGTGCCGTGACACAATACTCACAATACTCGGAGCCCCGTTATCGGCAGTCATCAGACCCGGAGCAAACTTGCATTGGGAGCTGATTGTAACGGGTTGCTGCGTGAAAAATCACGGGGGTCCCCAGTGGCGGAACCCCCACGATCAGGCATCTTATCCCCTATCCTTTGGATAGGGGATAAGATGTCTTAGCGCCGGAGTACCCCTTTAAAGATAACAGATACAGAATGGGAAAATCACTCCTTTAAGGAAAAGAAGAAAAGTGCTAGATAAAGTGAGCACTACTTATGCTGCACTGCATGATATACATGTTTGACATGGTGTGCTTAGTACCAGGTGGCCATGCCATACGTGTACGTCTGGTTTTACCTAGGGGTTAAAAGAGTAAAACAAAAAATATAAGTGTATGTATGTTATTTATATTTTATTTTATATAGTGCAGCGTAGGCTTTAATTTGAGAATAATGTAGAGGTTCTTGTGCATTCCTCCTGCCTTCCTGTTTTAGCTGATGTGGCAGGCACGGGTAAGGCTCCATCATGGATGTACATCAGGGGTCTCAAACTCAAATTATCTGGGGGCCACTGGAGGCAGCAGCTGGGTGCGGCTGGGCCGCATGTACCCCTCACATATAATGCCCCCCCACACACACATATAATGCCCACATCTTGCGCCCCTCACCATCCACCAGCAACACCCCCCTCCAGCAGTAGCACCCCCATCATCCATCCACCAGCAAACCCCCACCCCCCATTCCCCCTACCCCCTGTGGTAATAGCATGAGCTGACGGATTATGGAGGTGCTACTGCTGGGGGGGGGGGGGGGGGGGGCATTAGGTAGGCAGCAGTTTTCCCACATTAGGAAGGTAGCAGTTTCCCAACATTATGTAACATAGTTTCCCTACATTATTAGCTAGCCATAGCACAGTTTCCCCACATTAGGTAGCATTACCACATATTCCCCACGTTATGTAGCCTTAGCACAGATTCGCCACATTAGGTAGCCGTAGGACAGATTCCCCACATTCGGTAGCCGTAGCACAGATTCCCCACATTAGGTAGCGTTACCACATATACCCCACATTACGAAGCCTTAGCACAGATTCCCCACATTAGGTAGCGCAGCACAGTTTCTCCACATTAGGTAGCCTTAGCAAACATTCCCCACATTAGGTAGCCTTAGCACAGATTCCTCACTTTCGGTAGCCGTAGCACAGTTTCCCCACATTAGGTAGCCATAGCACAGTTTCCCCACATTAGGTAGCCATAGCACAGTTTCCCCACATTAGGTAGCCGTAGCACAGATTCCCCCACCTGGACAGCGCTACTTACATCTGCCTGCGTTGACTTCCTGACGGAGGTGCGCGCTATAAGTGACGTCATCGCACGCAAAGCCAGAGGATCCATGGGAAATGTAGACTGCATTATAGATCCAATGCAGTGATGGATGTACATTAGGGGTCTCAAATTCCCGGCCCGCAGAACGAAATTTTGAGGCTCGCACCAGGGATCTGGAATTTGTATCGCCTGACGCCCGGGACATGCAGTTTCGGGCGCTGGGTAGGTGATTTCTTCAGGCATTTAGCCCTGCCTCCGGCAAGTAGGGATGAATTCCGGAAGACTTCACACACTTCGGCAGAAGAAATACCCTAAATTGATTGTCAAACAAGCACTAAGGAAAGTGCAACACAAATCCCAGAAGGAGTGCCTCATTCCGTACACAAAGAAGAAAGAGAACCTCACCGAACAAATGAACAAACAAAAACAAAAATTTTATTACCACCTTTTCGAATTTTGCCACCAGGATGAAAAAAATATTAAAAAGCAACTGGCATATCCTCCAAAATGACCCACACCTCAAAGGGAGGATCCCAGATCATCCACAGGTCACTTTCCGAAGGGCACCCACCTTAAAAAATATATTTGCCCCCAGCCAAATTCGGCAACATAAATGGAAAAAAGAAAATTCTACCTTCCCTGCTGGGAGCTTTAAGTGTGGCACTACACGAAGCAAGTGCTGTAAAGAAATAAGAAATCGGGTGCATGAAATAAAATCATATGCTACTGACAAAACATTCCAACTAAAATACAGGCTGACGTGCCAATCAGCCTATGCCATTTACCTTATAGATTGTGTCTGCGGCCTTCAGTACGTGGGTAGGACGACACAACCCCTGCACTGTCGAATCAAAAAACATAGACAGAATATTAGAAAGAAATTTCTATCACATGGACTTTCAAGGCACTGTGCTACTACACATCCAGATAACTCTGATCCCATTAGGATTACCCCAATCAATCATGTCCCAGACTATAACTCAAACAGGTTCGAACTCCTCAAAAAACGGGAGGTGCACCCTGTCATATTTACATTTTGCCAATAAAGCCAAATTGCTTTAAACCAACACTGTTTGGCAATTGGTATACTTGGGATGAGGCGCCACCATATAAGTCCAATTTTTCTTCTGACTATTAGGGTGAATTCCCACAGGGCGTATACGCAGCGTATTTGACGCTGCGCAAAATTTATGGCAGCAGCGGGAAACACGCTGCATATCCCTTGCTCACTATACACACAGGGCTTTCCGGCGGCAGCCCTATGTGTGTAGTGAGTTTTGGAGGCGGAGCCATATGTCGGCGTGTCTGTGACGCGCGGCTCCGCCTCCAAAACTCACTACACGCATAGGGCTGCCGCCGGAAAGCCCTGTGTGTATAGTGAGCGAGGGATACGCAGCGTATTTCCCGCTGCTGCCATAAATTTTGCGCAGCGTCAAATACGCTGCGTATACGCCCTGTGGGAACGCACCCTTCAGCAACTGCAAGGACACGGTGAACGACGCCAAGGCAGCCGCCCACATATTTGGACTACAAGCACTAGCGAGTCTACAGGCGATTACAGGCGTTGTGCCCTTAGCCCAACTATACACGGTAAGGTGCATCTCTCTTCTTGCACACATCGTGCTCCACCCTAATAACATTCCACTAGGAGTGCACCTCCTTTTTTCTAATTTTCCCTCACTATCAAATAGTCACACGACCTTGATAAATAAATCACACGTAAGCAAAAATCGGGAAACCCGCTTACAAAAGCATTTTGTAAAGCAGAAAAGTTTTCACTTATTTTACTAGCTGAAGTTCTTTATCTACCCATTACCAGTAGCGTTGCGAGAGTGCATGCCCACACAGCTAAATGGCTGGGTTGCGGATTTCCGTGCAGAGGGACAGACCCAAAAACCGACTTGTGTGTGGCGCTTCTCCGGGATTAATCAGGTGATTTCAGCAGAGATGCTGTGTAAACTTTTTATTTCTCAATGTACAGTGGTAAAAAGAGCAATATAAGTTACACAGGTGCAGGACAATGCATTTCTAGAGTAGAATCATCTCTTTGTCAGGTCAATTTATATAGTGAAAATTGCAAGTATTTATATAGTGTGGGCTACAAACTTTTCAAATATTGGCGGGTAGCTGAGGTCACTGGTTGCTGGGTTGTGACGTCAGTCCCCGTGACCTCCGCTATAAATGCTGAGGGCTTCAGCAGGGTATATCTATAACATTAAGACATTTTACCCATTGAAACCAATAGACCTATTTAGGTCTATGGAAGAGCTGGCTGGCTTCACGTTGAAGTTGAGCAGCTTTAGGATTGGCTAAGTCTTGAATGGGAGACCAGTGGAACACAGTGTTTGAATGGGGTTGCGAGTGTATATTTAACTTTGCGTGACAGCAAAGGTCAATAGGTTAACTAGATAATTGTTGAGATGAAAGTAATTAATGTACTTTGGGGTTAGATTAGAACACTTGTGGTTGCATTAGAACATTCAGTTAATTGTGATTGACCGATGTGGGAAGTTGTTCATAGACTTGTGGTAACAGTAATACAGGCAGGTTTAGAAGTGATGGAGTTGTAGTGATTGTATTTGACCAATAGGGGCCGTTGTTGAAGTGAAATGGTGTCTTTTAAATGGGTTTGTGTTGTATTGTGATGGGTATGGTTGGTGGAATGTGCATTGATGTTTTGTGTTTTTGTTCTTGGGACGGGAATTTTAGGACTACTACTCCCATCATGGACAGACTATGCCCATGATGGGAGTTATAGTCCATGGGCTTAGGTGCAGATCGCAGCAGGTCATTATCCAGAGACCTGCTGCGATCTGCATTTATTAAGATAACAAGCTGGCGGTACATGCGGCTCCACTGCGCTGCACGCTGGCTCCTGTATACACTGTCATTATTCATAATCCCAGCCACCGGGAGAGGGGAGCTCTGATTGATGGAAAGCTTTTCACCAATCAGAGCTCCCATGTTCTGGTGGCGGGGATTAGGAATTTTGACACCGTATACAGCATTCCCTGCCAGGAGCGCAGTGGAGCCGCATGTGCCGTCGGCTTTTACAGTTAATAAATGCTGATCGCAGCGCGTCTCTGGATAATGACCTGCTGCCATCTGCACCTAAGCCCATGGACTATAACTCCCATCATGAACGGAGCCTGTCCATGATGGGAGTAGTAGTCCGAAACCGTGTGTTGGTCCCCCATGTCCCTCGCTGCGCTATCTGTGAAGTATACTATCAGCAGCGCATCTGCTGGCCAGGAAGCGGACGGCATTGCGCTGCCTTCCCCGGCCAGCAGCATGATACGCTGCTGGAAGTATACTTCACAGATAGCGCTGCAAGGGACATGGGGGGGGCACATATAAGCACTGCTGGGGGCAATATATATAGGTAGCGCAGCGGGGAGTGTTAGTTAAAGTCGGTGTCAATTTCCTTTTCTGCGGACGTATGCACTTTCTGTAAGCCAGGTTGGACCTGGAATACATATGCGACTTTTAAACGGAGATGCAACTTTTTTTCTTCATATATAGCATCTTTTGCATTTGATAAATACATGACCACTGCAAAGTACAAAACATTTTTTTTACTACGTGAGCAGATTTCAGAAATGTGCGTTGGGATAAACAAAAATCAAAAAGTCGCAGCATGTATAGTCGCAGCCCCACGTGCGACTTATTTATGCAAAAAAATCTACTACAGAGCTTGATAAATCTCCTTCTAGATGTTAGTTTTCAGATGCAGCAATATCGAATGTTTGGTTGTTTTTTTTTTTTTTATTGGAAGAGAGGGCGATTTACATTTTATTAGGGTTTTCTTTTATATAGAGGTATATAGATATATTTTAAAAACTTTTTTAGCTTGATTTTAATTCTCCATAGGGCACTTTAATATGCAACCTTTTGATTGCAGTGTGCTTTTCAGTACTATTGGCATCTTCTTGCTGGTCACAATGGACCTTGCACTACAGGGTCCGAGGAGCTCAGTCGAACCCGCCTGCACTCTCATTTCCCCTATGGATTGTCATGATTGACATTCATACCAGCATCTATAGGGTTAATGGTGGACCTCAGCATTTCACAGTGAGTTCCGGGCTTCTTCATAGCCACAGTATAAAAAAAATGTTTGGCGATGTTCATGAAGTCGCTGTAGCGCTACACATTCATCTTGCATTTCCTAAAGGGTTTAAATAAATAAATAATGATTTAAAAAAATAAATAAACCTTCTTAAAGAGGAATCCATAAATAACGTAAAAGACACTTTTGGTAAACCCAGCAAGAAAAACTGTATAGAAAAAAAGACACACATGAAGCACACAAAAAACACAGGTGTATAGGAGGCCTTGGACACTTACCATCTGTAAGATAATTATTCTCTTTATGACCCATTATGTGCAGGCTTTTTTTTTTTATGTATTTGCTGCTGTCTTTTAGTTGCCAGCTATGGGAATGGCCATGATTTTCATCTGGTTAGGAATGTGCTCGATAGTGTTTGCAGGTCACAGGTGTCTGTCTTGATAATCTTTTTATCGCTCTCTGCCGCTGCTAGCATATAGTGCAGCTGCTGAAAAGAGCCATCTCAGTAGGCCATCTTCCTGCCCTCAACACTGCGAGGATACAGCATGTTGTTAAGTCAGGTGAAAAGCAAAGTGACGGAGGGAGCAGGTGTGCATTACTTTGTCATTCTTAAATGTAGAAAATTGAATGGAAGGAAATGTTTGTTTCATTTCTACTATCTTGTAATTACACGCTTTCAGAAACCTCAATTTGCAAGCTCGGGTGTACTGCGAGCCAAACAATTTAACAAGCGCTACAAGATTTAAATACACAAATGTATGTCTTTAAAATGTATCCCTGACTGTATCGCCAACTTTTGCTTCGCAACAGGGCCCTGTTTGTTCCGCATGAAGAGAAGAAAGCCTGTTTGCTTAGGTATCTGTCCTTGCTCAGGTGTACAAGTAATTGTGTTTATTTTAAACCTTGAGCCCCTTTGGGACTTAAGGAGGAAATTATCTCCTTACAGCAAATTATGTGAAATAGAAATGCTGAGGAAATACTGGGCAGCTCTCATGATGGACATGTCTTTTGTCACTTAGCAGTGTCTGCCATACAGAATATCTTGGGTTAATATTTGTATAGTGTGCCGACTTTAGTAGTCCTACTTTAAAGCGGACCTGTGGCCAATTAAAAAAAAATATTTATATATTTAGAATTTTATGGTTATTAAATAGCCAAGGGTGTCCTGAACACACACATTTTTACAGTTTCTTTTTATATCCTTCCATTCCTGAGATATGTGGGTTTATAGACTATTTAGAAAATCACACAGACTGGCGGGATTATAATAAAGTCAGGGGTTGGGAGTGTTGTATGTTGAGGGCGTATACTTTATAGCCCCCCCCCCATCCGCTGTATAAGCCCACCCCTCACCTGTTCTTCACTCTTATGTTTTTTTGCAGTTCTGTTACATTTGTATATTCCTACCTTATTTTGTGTGACTCAATAGTGTGAGCGGCTGAACTTTTGAGTCCTGCAAACGTAACCTATATGTTTGGTAAATGGCCTCAATGTAATCACAAGTTGACTACATCTTTCCTTTAAACTCGATGGACCATATACATTAGATATCTGTTGGTTCTGTTTGTAGAACCTTCATTTGACTGTCACGGTCAGTTATGTTCCCAAATTCATCCATAAACCTGTACAACAAGTATAAATGTTTATTTAGTAATTTTTTTATTTTTTTTTGTAGAAGTAATTTACAAATCTGTTTAACTTTCTGGCACCAGTTGGGTGCCAGAAAGTTAAACAGATTTGTAAATTACTTCTATTAAAAAATCTTAATCCGTCCTGTACTTATTAGCTGCTGAATACTACAGTGGAAATTATTTTCCGTTTGAAACACAGAGCTGTCTGCTGACATCACGAGCACAGTGCTCTCTGCTGACATCTCTGTCCATTTTAGGAACTGTCCTGAGTAAAAGGAAATCCCCATAGCAAACATATGCTGTTCTGGACAGTTCCTAAAATGGACAGAGATGTCAGCAGAGAGCACTGTGCTCATGATGTCAGCAGACAGCTCTGGGTTTCAAAAAGAAAATAATTTCCGCTGTAGTATTCAGCAGCTAATAAGTACAGGAAGGATTAAGATTTTTTAATAGAAGTAATTTACAAATCTGTTTAACTTTCTGGCACCAGTTGATTTAAAATAAAATAAAATAAAATCACTGGAGTACCCCTTTAAATGCAGTTGTAATACTGTAGCAGGCATTGATGATTTTTCTTTCCTTCGCACACAGGTTTATGATTGAACTCCATCTTAGGGAACTATGGGCAAGATTTATAAAAACCTGTCCAGTGGAAAAGTTGACCAGTTGCCCATAGCAACCAATCAGATTGCTTCTTTCATTTTTCAGAGGCCTTTTTAAAAATGAAAGAAGCGATCTGATTGGTTGCTATGGGCAACTCAACAACTTTCCCTCTGGACAGGTTTTGATAAATCTACCCCCTATGAGGCCATTAGTTGTCCAAACTAGCCATGCATGATAAGGGATGATGAGTAAATGATGATTGCCATTATGGGGACGTTCAGAGAACATTTTTGAACAGAGCCAATAGAAAGTTATTGTGCTAAAAAAAAGGAAAAGTCTATGTTTTGCATATACAGTGACCCCCCCCCCCCCCCCCGACCTACGATGGCCCCGACATAAGATAATTTCAACATGCGATGGCCTCTCAGAGGCCATCGGATGTTGAAGGCAGCATCAACATACAATGCTTTTTTATGTTGGGGCCATCGCATAAACTGCTATCCGGCAGCGTAGACTGCTTCAGCTGCCGCCGGATAGCCGTTTACGGTGTCCCGTGAGCTCCGGTGATGTCTCTTACCTGTCCTTGGGGCTCCGGCGCGTCCTCTTCGGGATCCCCTGCATCGTCGGCGCTCTCCATCGACGTCATCACGTTGCTGCGCACGCCGTCCCGTCATCCAATAGGAGCGATGTGATGGCGGCGACGGAGATCGAGGATGCCGGGGAAGCAGAGGCCTTGCCGGAGCGTCGGGGACGCGGCGACAGCGATGGACGGCGACATCCCGGGCAGCGGTGACGGTCCGGAGCGGCGGGGACAGGGGAGTACAATTTCCTCTAATAGTGGTCTACAACCTCTGGGCATGCTGGGTGTTGTAGTTTTGCAATATCTGGAGGTCCGCAGGTTGTAGACCACTGTCCTATACTTCACATTGCACGGATCCCTCAACATGCGATGGTTTCAACAAACGATGGTCCGTTTGGAACGGAGTACCATCGTATGTTGAGGGATCACTCTGCTTCTATTCTTATTTTTAGACACATTTACCAGAAGGATTGCTTCTACTTACTCAGTCCAACGCAAACCTGATTATAGTCTGTGAGAATAGGAATATGTAATCCCTGCATCTGAAATAGAAATAACATCACTATGGACCGGGGGCAATGTTTCCTTGTTTGGGGGTTTGTTCTACTGTATTTTTGGTATACTATCCCTGATCATTTGTATGTTATCACACAGTGCTTGTGGCTGACTTCTGACTTTGTAAGTGTTAGGAATACTATTCATTCTTACTACAGTTCAGAATGCATTCTACAGCCGCAGATAGCAAGTGAGACTGTTTCCTTACTGAAGCGGGGCCATCTTTGGTCAGGTGCACGGGGTTTGTGCGCATCATTTGAGGTCATGTAAGAAACGTATATCACATGCCTGTAAAAGTGTGAGCTTTGCGGAATAGATTTTTTTCTTCCCTTTTTTTATGTGGTTGCTAGTGATTTAACTATCCCCAAGGCGGTTGCCTAGCGACCTGCATAGTAATTAAAACATTTGTTATTGCCAACAGATTATGCTAGAGAAAGAGAAAAAAAAACAATGGGTGTTTTGGCTTATTTTTACACCCTCCGTCTAGTAATCCTTTACTTTTCTTGATATATTGAGATATTTGGGTTATGGTGAACACAGAATCTGCTTAAATGATGTCATGGAAAGTTAAAATGTAATGAGAATGTATAGCAATATAATTTGTAAGCCTAACATAGTTTTATCCTTTTGTTTTTAAAGTCAGAATATACAGAGCTCATTCTTTAAGTAAGAGTCCTTGGATTCATGTATAATTCCCATGTACTACTTAATGTATTTGCTTAGTTTAATATCCTCGTAGTAAGATTTTTTACGACAATGAGCACATTAAATTAGAAGTACTATGCCTAAATTAAAATACTGTCATAAGAACTTTTTTTTCCTCCAAAGTACAGTAAAAAGACTTGTGCGGATATATCATTGTGTCTTTCAGTGTTTTACAGACTTGACTGCATTTAAATAATGGCCATCTTAAGTGTCTTTTTTTATTTTTTTATAGGCTTTTGCCAGGTTCATTTTATATCACGTGGCATATTTGCTTGTGCCGTGTTTGCTGTATTCAAAAATGTATTTGAATGTGATGCCATGTAATGATTTTAAAACTTTAAACCCTGAATGAATTTGGCAGCTATAGCACAATGAATTTGAGCAGTTGCCTATAGTGGCATTTTAGGATTGACGGAGACTAATTTTTCTGTCCTGTTAGGCCTGCTCACACGTTGGCTGCCTGTAAACCCTATTATAGTCAGTGGGGGCCACCAAGTGCCTTATGTTTCTGTTGGTTAAGGGATTCTGCATTCTGTAATTTTAATTTGGTCATTTTTATTTTCCTTTTGGCCTTTTTTTTTTTTCAGTATGTACACCTATGACAGCAGTATGCTACAGGATAGGCTTGCTGATACACCATTTCTGGATGGCATCCTTTTTTTCCATTAAAACAAAAACATTTCTGTAAATGTACTTTAGCAAGATGCCAAAACATAGTGTGAACCTAGGTTAGAAGGTTTCTAATGTATTTTAGAATGTGATATTGTTTTGTATTACTAATGCTGTGAACTAGCAGCCGAAACGTGTCAATTTGTACCTGTATCTATTGAATAAAATCCTTGTTATTTTACCAAACCAAGCGCTGGACCATCCTGTCTGTTTGATCGATATTGCATGGAAGTGGTTCATTCTGGTCCGAGAAGCTCTAGGCATCAGAGGGAGAGCTGGACTTTTTACTCTATATTGGACATTGTAACTGGACTTGCTCAGTCCGTCTCCCCGATTGTCACCTGCAGTAATCCAGCAATGGCTACAAGCAAATGTCTGAGACCAATTAAGGACTGCCAAGCCCATTCGGAGAAGATTTTACAGATAGCTGTCACTATGTGTGTCATTCATCTTTCACAGACTCCTGAATGTCTGATCAACTTCTTTGTCATTCAGGAGTCCGAGAAAGCTTTGACTATTTCAGCATGCTGGGAGTTATAGTTTAGTAACAACTGAAACTGCAATGTTTGTAAATAACTGTGTTAGAGCAGTGTTGCCTCCAGCTGTTGTAAAACTACAGCTCCCAGCATGTCCATACATCCTTTATCTGTAGTTTTGCATACACTCAATAGAAATCTCCTATCCTGGATACCGGTATGCTTTACGGCCGGTATCCAGTATGCTGTAAAATTTAGAATAGTCTGTCTGGCTAAAAGACAGGCGACCCCTAGTGGTGGCTATTTTGAGCTTCAATTTCAGGTGAAAATGTAATAACAGGTGTATATTGGGAAATGTCATATTATAATGAGTCCTGCAATATATGAAAAGTTTTTAACAATGACAGTGCCTCTTTAAGTCCCACCCTGCCTTTGTTGCATTGGATCAAAAGATCACAGATAACCTGGCAAAACTAGAGAATACAATCTGTGAGATCAAGGAAAACAAATTCCTGCAAGACTATAAAACGGACAATGTATATGTGTGGCCACAAAATACCAAAGGGACTGTAACACCACGTTCCATTTTAAAGAGTAATCGTAAAAAGAACAGGAGACACAGAAAGAATAAAAGATACTCTAAAGTCAGTCCGCTTGAGGAACGGAGCGGAAAGAACCCTCATCCGGTCCATCTTCTCCAGAAGCCACGTCTTCTCCCCTTGCCAAACACAAAACACTTGGCAAGAAATAAACATCAGCACCGGAAGACCAAAGAGAACCACGAGACAGACGCCAGTTCGGAAATAGTTGCCATCCCGATTTTCAACCTGTCCGCCTCTATCCTGACAACATCCCAGATCTCTGTCCTCTCAAAAGGTCTGTCTTTTTCACCTTCTTGTCACTTTGATTTTTTTTTATAAAACCATTTTAGACATTAATAGGTTTGTCTGATCCATTACCGTACGCAGACATTTTTTTGAATATACAAGAACAGGAACAGGTGTAGAAACTTTTGATGATAATGTCGACCTGGGGGCTGTTAAAGGGGTATTACAGGAATTTTTTTATTTGACTATGCTACAGGGGCTGTAAAGTTAGTGTAGTTCATAATATAATGTCTTTACCTTTTGTGTGACGGTTTTCTCACAATTCTTATGTGATTTTCATCCCAATATTTATTTTAGCAGCATACAAAATGACTGCTGTCCCGGATTTTTTACAGCTTGCAATGCGGTCGAGACCTGACTCACTAGTCAGCTGATGACAGGGAGCCTGTCTCCTTCAATGAGTGGAGAGAGCAATGTGCAAGTAATGCAACAGCTGGAGACACCCTGATTGAAAACCACAGGTCTGCAGCTCATTTATGATTCAATGGGTGGGGTAGGCAATGTGTGGGAAGGAGGAAAATGGTATAATCGGATTTGTAGGCAAACAAGAAAACTGAAAACAGGAAATACAAGTTCACAGAAAGCTAGCCACAGTGTTATGGTTATCTCACAGCATAGCCATTTAGCCCAAGACAAGCACAGATCCTTCCTAAACATGTCCATTACTGACTGCGAGGTACGTACTAAAATCACCTTATGCTGGATAACCCCTTTAATACTGAGAATGAAACTTTGGACATTAATGCTTTGCTAGACATGTCTGTTATTGATAATGTGAATGACAATATAAATTTTTTGCATAATGATCCAGTTGTCCCAAATGTTATATATGATGGGGAATTTTCAGTAGACACATGCGGTTTCACGTTTTGTGAACTCACGGTGCTATCTGTATGCCTAAGGTTAATGTTACTAATTCGGAATTTTATCCTGTGATGTCAAGGACTTTGGTCAAAGATCAATTTCAGGAGTATGTTGGAACAAGATTTATTTCGCCTATCTCAACAACAGCATGCCCCCACCTTTTGTAACTTAACATGCTTTGAGAACAAAGCTCTAAATTAAATTAAATACATTTGTCAGATGAAAGTACATATAGACAGCTATCAAAAAATCCGACTAGTATTTTTCAGACCCAACTTAAATTTATTATGGATTCTGGAGTGAATGCAGGCTTTCTCACTAAAAAGGAGGGAGTTTATTTTTTTAGGAATCCAATTATCCCCCATCTTCTGCTCACTCCCAAAAATCCACAAGAATCAATTTCACCCCAAAATGAGACCCCTAGTTGCTGGTATTGGCCCGTTAAATGAGAGGTTAGGTGAATAGGTTGATGCACATCTTCAACCCCTTATACCGCTCATCCCAGGGTACATTAAAGACACTAGTAGTGTCTTAGCAGCTATGGAAGGGTGACATGACGTGGCTTACGGCTGATGTTACAGCACTTTATTAAGTGATTCCAGATGATTAGGCCATTTCTGCCACAAAGGTTTTTTTTTTAATTCGTACTAATCTTACCCAGTGGCTTGCAGGAATATATCATTTTAGCGATTATCTACTCTCGCATAACTTCTTAATGTTTAATGGGATGTCACTGGGCATGGATGGGTGTGAAAAACTCACTCTCTCTCGCCATCATATTTATGTGTATTTGGTGGGAGAGGGAATGTTTATTTTCTTCCAATAATTCTTTTGCAGACTATATTTGCTGGTACGGTCGGTACATAGATGATCTCCTCTTTATTTGGAGGTACTTGCTTTTGGGGATTTTCTAAATTAAAATCATTGTAATTTAGTTTCACTCAGGAATTAGTTACATCAGGAATCATCTTCTTCATTTTCTGGATTTGACTCTTATTCGGACCCCATTTCGGGCAATATATATACTAAAACTTATATGAAGGAGGTGGCCGTTAATTCAGTTTTGGAGGCCACGTCTTGTCACCCACAACATGTTAAAAATCTTCTTGTCGGGGAAATGATACGGGCCCGTAGAAATTGTGCCTGACAGGAGGATTTTGACCAAGAGGCAAAGCTAATTGGATCTAGACTAAGGAAACGGGGCTACCGAAAATAGTCCAAAACTATTAGTGAACAAAGGGACTAAAATGCTTTAATTTATGGTAAACAGAGCCCTAGATTGGATGAGCACAAAACAAAGCCCATTTTCCTTTCTACACCCTATAGCTAGGATTATAAACACATTTGTTCTATTAAACACACATTTTTGCCTTTGGGTTATACATGATCCTGCCTATGTTGGAGTATTCGAAGGAGGATACAAATGTGTATCCAGACGAGCTACGTATAGTACGGTTTAAGGTCCGGTCAGGAAACCGGATACAGGTAAAAAATGAGCCAACCGGAGTCACCGTTAGACTCTGGTCAGCTCTTTAAATTAACCCCTTAAGGACTCAGCCCATTTTGGCCTTAAGGACAATTTAATTTTAATGTTTTCATTTTTTCCTCCTCGCCTTCTAAAAATTATAACTTTTATATTTTCATCCACAGACTAGTATGAGGGCTTGTTTTTTGCGCGACCAGTTGTCCTTTGTAATGACATAACTCATTATATCATAAAATGTATGGCGCAACCAAAAAACACTATTTTTGTGGGGAAAATAAGAAGAAAAACGCAATTTTGCTAATTTTGGAAGGTTTCGTTTTCACGCCGCACAATTTATGGTAAAAATGACGTGTGTTGTTTATTCTGAGGGTCAATACGATTAAAATGATACCCATTATTACGTACTTTTATATTATTGTTGTGCTTAAAAAAAAAATCACAAACTTTTTAACCAAATTAGTACGTTTATAATTCCTTTATTTTGATGACCTCTAACTTTTTTATTTTTCCGTATAAGCGGCGGTATGAGGGCTCATTTTTTGCGCGATGATCTGTACTTTTTTTTAATACCACATTTGCATATAAAAAACTTTTAATACATTTTTTATAATTTTTTTTTATAAAATGTATTAAAAAAAGTAGCAATTTTGGACTTTTTTTTTTTTTGCGTTCACGCCGTTCACCGTACGGGATCAATAACATTTTATTTTAATAGTTTGGACATTTACGCATGCGGCGATACCAAATATGTCTATTAAATTTATTTTTTACACTTTTTGGGGGTAAAATAGGAAAAAACTGACGTTTTACTTTTTTATTGGGGGAGGGGATTTTTAAATTTTTTTTTTTTACTATTACTTTTACATTTTTTTTTACACTTGAATAGTCCCCATAGGGGACTATTCATAGCCATACCATGATTGCTAATACTGATCTGTTCTATGTATAGGACATAGAACAGATCAGTGTTATCGGTCATCTTCTGCTCTGGTCTGCTCGATCTCAGACCAGAGCAGGAGACGCCGGGAGCCGGACAGAGGCAGGTGAGGGGACCTCCGTGCGGCGTTCTGAATGATCATTCATTGAAATCGCGTACTGCTGCAGATTCCGGGATCTGTATTGATCCCGGCATCTGAGGGGTTAATGGCGGACGCCCGCGAGATCGCGGGCATCGGCCATTGCCGGCGGGTTCCTGGCTGCGATCAGCAGTCGGGATAAGCCGCACATGACACGGGCATCGCTCCGATGCCAGCAGTTATGCACAGGACGAAAATGTACGTCCTGGTGCGTTAAGTACCACCTCACCAGGACCTACATTTACGTCCTGCGTCTTTAAGGGGTTGAATGGATTTCAGTACCATTCTGGCTGGGGTACGGGAGCTCCCGGTTTTCCCCTCCCCCAGTCGGATCCGGTAGACTGAAAACGAGGTGTGAATGCAGCCTAAGAGTGTCACACGAATGGTGGGGAAGTGTAGAAGGTTACTTACCTAAAGCAGGTGTAATGTGTTATTTGATTGATGACTCCTCTTCCCTCCCTATTTAAGAACTGTGTGTTTTACCTTTTGTATGACTATGGCTGTGAACTATCAGCCGAAATGCGTCACTTTGTTTGTGCCTATATCTATTGAATAAAATCCTTTTTATTTTACCAAACCAAGTGCTGGACCATCCTGTCTGTTTGATCAATATTGTTTTGGTATTGTATTGCTTTGTGCCTTCAGTAGTTCTTAGTTTTTTGAGGAATGTCTCTTGGTGGCTCAGTAAGTTTCCTCTTGGAATAAAAGCTATTATAAGCAATGATCTGGAAAAAAATAATTGGAAAATGACTGTGTGCTTTCTGTGTATTCACCTGTGACCATGTTCATGGTGATCAAACCCCTTTGCTTTTTATTGACTGCAACAAAATGGGCCCAACAAGGGAGGCAGAACTGCTAATAATCCATGCGACTTAAATTTGGTTGCTAAGAAGCATTTTTGGTTTCCATGGAAACAATCAATGTGAATTTACTGTTTTATCTTGTTTGCTACTTATACACATGTACACTGCTGCATACAAACACTTAGCAGGCTCTTTAACAACATGTGAACTTTGTCATTCCACAATTAAATGCACACATCTAGACCGAGCTACAGAAAATTTTGTAGCCTTTTTTTATTGCTACGATCTGTTTAGTTACATGGTTTTCTTGGTTGTTCTGTAATGTTTGAATACAGAGTAATTAGGGTGTATTCGCATGTACAATATTTGATGCTGCAGATTCAATATAAACAAAATGACTACTCCCAGCTTCAAATCCTGCACATCAGATATGTGCAGGATACTGTATGTGTGAATCATCCCTAAAGGGCTCTTTACCACGTTGGACTATTCACCTTGGCACAGCAGTTTACTTCATTGCTACAGTTTCTTTTCGCCAAAATATTAAAGAACAAAAACAGGTTCCCAAACACACTAAGCATTTCAGTAGGCCAGCACAAGGTTCTTGTATGCATGAAAGATCAATCATTGTAAATTTTGGTAGGATGGCATGGTGCATATTTTTTTTACTGCCACAGAAGGATGAAGCCAAATGATAATCCCGCTCTTCCCTTTAGAGATGGTTAGCTGTCAAAATATGCAGAGAAATATTAGCTATGTAGCTGTCCAGCTGTTAAAAATCTACAGCCATATCTTGGGAGATTCACGTTCGGAGAGAGAACCAAATGCACAAGCAGCCGACTACATTAAGAAAACATGAGTTTGTTTCTGGTGCTAAAGGATTAGTAACATGTTGCCAGGTGTGATGTTCTCTTTAGTGCTGCGTTTTATGTGCAGCTTTGTGACACGATGGGAGCTTTCTATTAACTCACTGACTGCTGGAGATGCCATAGGTTCTTAGCTTTTTTTTTTTGTTTGTTTGTTCGTTTGTGTGGTTTTTTTGTGATGGATTTGCCTTTTTGTGCTAAATTTTCAAATTTTTGTAGAATAACTAAACCATCCTGAACATTTTTCATCTCACGGTAGTTTACGCTGTCTCTTTTCCATGTGCAGTGTTGTCAGAATCCATCTAAATTTCCGTTCAGTAGACAGTACGGTTTTCATTGGCCTCATTCTATTAAAGATATGTTTTGGATCGAAACCCAGTTTGGCAAGGGGGTGGAATTTTAGCTCCACTGGTGTTCACAGCTTCCCAGTCTCTGTAGTGATTTTATTACACAGCCACTTTTGGCAAATTGCTGTAGAAAACCAGGGAAAAGAATGCTTTGAAATGAGTAAATACATGCTGAAATAGCAAAAGACTGTTTTTTTTATGTTGTTAGTTGTGTGCTATTAATCTGTTATGTAAGAATTATTTAATATGCTGTAAATGTTTCAGCTACATTTTAAACATTGTCACAAATTGAGAACACGGATCAGATCAATTTTTGTGGGAACTATGGCGCAGAAATTACACAAATAATGCAACATATTGGTTGCAAAATTTGTGACCTTTATTGCTTGCAACAAGTAAATGTGCTTCAAAGGAGAATTTGTTACATATGCATATACGTGTATGTGTGTGTGTATGTATGTATGTGTGTGTGTGTATATATATATATATATATATATATATATATATATATATATATTATTATTATTATTATTTAATTTTATTTATTTATTTTTTTAAACTTCAAACTTTATCCATGTTAAAAATGAAACCACAGCAACATGTCACTGTAAAAAAAAAAAGTGTAAAAACTGACGTGTTTTGGGCTAGGCATCAGCCCTTAACCATGATTAAGGGCTCATGCCCAGCCTGAAACGCGTCTAAATTTTTATTTTTTTTATTTTTTACAGTGACCTGTTTCTGCTTCGTTTTTTATCATGGATGTCTATTAAAGTTTGAAGTTTTTAATCCACTTATTGCTGGGAGCTGGATTTTCACCTTTTCTTTGTTACTCTAAGTAACTATGACACAAAATCCCTCCCCCTTCCCCAAATTCCCTGGCACATGGTAATTTTATAATGCAAAGCCAAAGAGGATTGCCTCTGCCAATGCACAGGGTTGGTGTCTGTTCACACTACCATTCAAGAATGTTATCGTTCCAGTCTGCTTTTTAAGTACGGTATTACTGACAAGGATATCTCACTCTGCTGCAATTTTTGTGACATGAAAAATACTGCAGCTATGATAAATCCAATTAAAGTCAATGAGGTCTGTCAGAACTGTTATCCTACAGATCTGGCATAGCTGCTGTCATTGAATTAATAAATTCATGCCATGATGCTAGTTTGAACAAATTGGGGGGAAAAAAAGTATGTTTGATCATACGCCAACTTAAGAACAAATTACAGTGTTTCCTATTCAAGACCACCAGTGATGACCAAATTTCATCATATCAATTTTATTACGTCAGAAATAATTGCGCCTGATATTGTCAGAAGATCTTATATGGATTTTACAGTTTACCACTGATATATGTACAAAGAGATTTTTTCTTCCCTCTATTGGCCTGAATTTGCTTATCTAACGCTAGGAATAGAATGCCCTCTGAATGCCATACAGTTTACTTCCTAGTGAGCTCATATTGATCTTAGTAAAGTCAATATACAATTATTTCTTAAGACAGTAAGACAGCATGGTATAGTGTGTTTAACGTTTGTGGCTGCGCTAGGTTAGAGAAAGAAACATTGACTTGGCTTGTTGGCATTTATATGGACAATTGCAGCCTTTTCTGTCTTTGTCAACAAGGAAGTGCATCATATAACTAGATGTTTTTACAATATTCTGCAGAATTAGTTTCACTCCTTACAAAAAGATAAAATACACCCGAATAGATACAATCTATATCTTGCTGGTTATTGGTAATAACATTTTTGGTAACTTGCTCCATGTAAAAAGGTGTTTCTTCTTAAATATCTAAATGTCTGTAATGTCTGTAGACAGTGATTCCTTGGACAAGGTCATTGGAATCTACAAATTTATTAAACATCAAGAAATGCAATTTATTTTTCTATTTTTTTTTCTATAGTCTTCTTTTCTAGCTGACTGACGTGTCTTAACAAAGCAAAATTAACACAATAAACTATTTAGTACCTTTGCATTTAGGCATATTCCTTTTTAAGCTTTTTTTTTTTAGTAAGGTCAGTAGAAAGCTTTCTTTGGTAAGCAATGCCCTCACAGAAGAACCTTCCAGTTCCCAAAGGGTGGCCTCTCTTCTTGTCACTTCTTGTATGTCATTTTCCTTGGCAATAGTTTGATCAGCCAGAAGCATTTTATTCCATCTTTGGAGCGCTACTTTAAAGATGTTTTAGATTCATGTCTCTGCGTGAAGGTCACCCTGTGAAACATTTCATTACTGACTTTTACTTAGCCTTCTTTGTTTTAGGGTATAAATGGAATTGTTGTTTTGTCGATAGATGTTGTTTCTGTGTGCAATAAACCATCTTTGCTCTTTATGATGTGATTTACAAAATCTCTTTTTTTTTTTTCTCTGCAATGATCAATAGTTGATTTGTCATAATTTTTTTTTTTTGTCTTAATCTGTAGTTTTTATTGTTATCCATTTGGTTTAGTTGGTGCTTTTTGATTGCTTTTTATGATGATTTTAGTTTTTTTCTTCTGACCTGTTTTGACCAATAATCAGCAACTTAAGCAATTTTAAAAGTCTGGAAAATTCTGCATGTGGCGATGCTAAACATGTCTGTCTTTTTTTAATAGACAAATATGAAAGAAAAATTTAACTACTAATAGTTTACTACTAATACACCCTGCCTGAGGTAGACTGTATCAGCAGGTCTCCCCATGACAGTCATGGAGGCCTTCAGAACCTCATTTAACCACTAAAATGCAGGGATAGCTATTGAATGCAGCATTTAAGATGTTCATGTCAATAGTTGAGGACGAGTGTCACCAGGGACCGCCCAAATGAATTGTGGGTTTACACAGCATGAAAGAGATGGCAGGTTACCTTTTAAATTACTTAGTTTCTGGAAATTTCGTAAATGCCATAAAGTATTTTAAATATTCCAAACAATTGTCGCTTCAAGATTGAATTGTGCAGTCAAGCAAAAGGTGAGCTAAGGAGCCTGTCTGTATGTGAAATACATGTGTTAGATTTCTTTCGGAAGAAATCATTTCCTTACGTGTCTTTGGCTTGAATATATTAATTATACATATCGCACTCTTGAGTTATTTATATCTTTCAGTGAGAGCAAATAGCTTCCTGTGTGAATGTGAATACTGACAGAGCAGCATGATCACTGGAGTGCCTTGCATTTAACTTTTTAATTTTTTTCTATTTGAGGAGCATCAAGCTAATATGTAAATGAAAAGTCAGGGTTAAAACAAATTGATGTTTTTTTTTTATTATTATTAGATTGCTGGAGATCTATCGCTTGGCACTCTCCGCACAATTCTGTTCCATTTGTATTGGCTGCCCTTTGCCTTTAGCCTCTTCCCATTCACTTTAATGGAACAAAGTTGTAACATGCATGCCCAGCCTCTATGAATGTGATTGTGTTATGCTGTAAAAAGCAATGTAAATGATGTAGAGGTCACACAGGTGCCTCGACCTCTTCAGGAGCACATTAGCAGTGTATTTGATGCCACAGATGCGCTGCCAGCATACACAGAAATATAGCAGAGCATGTTCCCTGCTGCCGTAGCTCTTGTCTGCTAGTGACTGCGAATTTCCCGCCAGCAGTCACGAGCGGACACACAGAACTATGGCAGCAGGGAGCTCGCTCTGCCTTAACCATGTGTGTGCCGCTGCTAATGCACTCCCATGTGAACATATCCGGACAGTGAGGATGACAGTGATTGGACCCACACTGATCTCATATTAATACCCCTTTGGTTCTGTGACTGTGAGCACATGTGGCATCCCAATTGACTGCATTGTATTTCTGCGCAGTCAAAAGAACAATCATGTTCTGCTGCAGAAGAATCCCATTGAAGACCATGCAAGGCTGCTGCATCGGAATCTCTGTAGTGTGCATGCATCCTTAGGGATGAATTTATCAAAGGTTTTACCAACTTTTGTGGGTTAATTTGTTGCAGGATTTGTCTCAATGTAAAATTTGTGGCTTTTCCTGCGACTTTCAGTTTACAAATCAAGGTGTGTTGTTACACACAGATATGTAGTAATAACTTTAATGCAGTGCTAATGGATTGATCATTAGCGCTTTCTCGTAATGCCCTCAATTTGTCTCAAATTTACACAAGCCCAGACCTGTCTTACAAAAGTGGCTGTGGACAGCATTTGTAAACAGTTGCTCAGTTAAAGGGGTACTCCACTGGCCAGCGTTTCAAAGTAAATGTTCCGAATGCCGTTTTTGTGCTGTGGGGCCGGCCACGCCCCTTGTGACATCACGGCCATGCCCCCTCAGTGCAAGTTTATGGGAGGGAGCGTGAAGGCCGTCACGCCCCCTCCCATAGACTTGCCCTGCGGGGTGTGTGGCCGTGATGTCACATGGGGCGTGGCCGACTCCCACAGCGTGTCGGAACATTTACTTCCAAATGCTGGCCAGTGAAGTACCCCTTTTACACATTTGGGATGTTGCTCTTACATGTGAATAAAAACAAACCTTTGTGGATTATTTACCTGTAAAAACGCATATAAGAAAATGATGCAGATATGTAAGCCTACTATATATATGACTTTGTTCTGCCACTGGTTTGTCTGCAGGCCACTTCTGCAGCGGGTGCACCTGACGGTCACATTTTGTATACAATTGTAGTTATTGCCAATGCTAGGATTGCATGCAAAAATGATGTGTATTGTGCTGCTTTAGTCTCTTTCTTTTGGCTTAAAAGAAAAAACAAACTGCTATTTGAACTTGAGTATCAATCGTATCTCTGTTACATTAGACATGAAAGCACTACTTGGCGACTTGCTTTGTCAATGTGAACTCAGGTTTGGAGGGCTGTTTGTAATCAGCTGTGAGGACATGTCTGCTCATAGCAGTAAGTAAACACTTGGTGGCAGTATTCTTATTGACTCTGCGGGTGTTCTTCAGCACATTAGATCACAATCAATTCACCAACCCCCCATCTTTTATTTTTACATGTTGCATATTTTTTTCCAGGGGCATATGGCTTTGTGTCTAGTTTTACTTTTAATCCATCTTTATTTTTTTATTTTTTTGTGCTCTCAATCATATCACACTGCAAAATGTTCTTGCCAGATAAACCCCACAAGTGCATTGTTTTCCTATTATTTCCCAATGTATTATTCCTTTTGGTTATAATAGCTGTATATTTCTTAGAAGCAGTGCAGTCTTATGAGAGGTTTCTGTCAGCACTCCCCTTTCTTTATCTTCCCCTCTCCTATTGCTCAGAATGTGTTTTGTGAAAGATGCATGTATATCAGGCAGACTTTGATGTGTGCACAGCGCTTAATGTTATCCTTGATCTCAGCCTGAATGGAAGATCCTTTCTAAGACAGGAGGAAGTTCTTAGCTTTAGGTTGTCTGTGACTTGCACGCTATGCTTTAGCCCAGTGTAAAGTCAGTATCTTCACTATAAACAGTACTCTATTAATATGCACAACATGAGCGTTTTTAGGAGAAGGTTATTAGAATGCTAGTTTGTATCCTCCAGTGAATGAAATGATGTGTGATTATGAAGTCATCAGGCATGGACCAGTAAGACTCAAGAGAGCCTCCCCCCTCTAAGGTCCTTAGGGTGCCATTGATTGGTGACCATGTGTTTGTGCCCGATAGACTGTGAAATGGTGTGTTGCTACACGGCTGTGCTGCACCTGCGCCCCACCGAGGTGATTGATTGGTTTGGTCATGTGGAATGTTCCCATCTGGTCTGCAGTAATGTGTTTTTCTTTTTTTCCTCCTTTCCTTTTGAGAATAGCAAGTGCTTGCTGGGTAGTAGAAATACACAGTTAAGGAAGCTGTTCAAGTCTTTCCTCCTCCGAGCAGGGATTGAAAATGTTTTCTTCCGGGCAAGGGAACCGTGGACTGAGAGATCTTACAGGAAAATCCTGTAGGGCAAAGTTAAATCAACGATAATATGAAATGCTGGCAATAGCCTGTAGTATGGAATGGGAAGAAACCTGCTTGATTTACATAGGGCTATTACATGGCTTGCGCTGGCTCCCATGGCTCCTTTTAATGGAAGGCTTTATTTATTACTGATACATATCATACACAGTGTAGTAAGGGGCACAATCCAGCGATACTGGGCGGTCTTGTTTGATATTTCTTAATCTCTGTCCTTTTTCATAATTGATCTATTCATTGCACCTAATGACTAATTACACATCAGAGCACATCAGTGGCTGCATTCATCATTGTAGAATGTAATAATCAATGGCATTTCAACAAAGGAAAAAATAAATATGCAAATAAGGCCTCATTAACATTTGCATGAGCTGTTTGAATAATCATGGTGCTGACAAGGCTGTAATTAACAGAAATTGATGCTGAGTTCAGGATTTGATAGTGTGTTTTCTCAGCGTTTTATTGTTGTCACTGCGGGGGTCGGAATGAAGTTCTGCTCTACTTGTACCTTGACTGAAGCCTTCCGCCATGCTCTCTGCCAGGTATCAAAAGTCCCTGCTAGGAGTTAACCTTTACTATGCCAGTCGTCAGGAACTTCTGTTTCTTCTAGATTGTTGCTTTGTACTCACTTTTTGTAAATCCTTATGCCTGGCTTTACTTAGAAACAGGATTTTTTTTTATTATTTTGTAACCAATCTTTGTACTTTTCATTTTTTTTTTTTATAAATTTTTTAAATCTTTATTGGTTTTAAATCTTTAAGAGTTTGGCGCATTCTCTTGTTATGACATCATCAGCAACCGGCGCATTGATACCTATTAATGGAGTCACCAGGGTTCTTGAATTTCATGAACTGCTTTGCTGTGCTGCCGGGCATGACTGTGTATGTTGATGAGAGAGATGCAGAGCATGATTTTGTTAGCGTATCTGCCTAGCTAGATGGGTAGAGGGATCAAATCTAGCATGGCGATAAATTAAAGTGTGTGTGTCTTTCTTTTAATACCATTGATAATCATATAAAGAATTGGCGGTGTACAAAGGGCATTTTAGGTGCCACAGAGCCCACACTTCATTGTTTGTTAGGCTGTGTTTATTGTAATTGAGAATCATTTGCTTGGGAGAACGTTGGCTAATTGTGTGAAGTGTACTATATCAGCCTGGATAGCTAGACTCCCCCATGTTCCTCCTCCTTTTCCTGCCTGGCTTCCTGTTTTTGTCATGGATATTAACTGAAATGCACAAAACACAATAAAGCTGTTTATGTCAGTTTTTTGGATGACTGCGAGTGCTGATTATAACAAGTTTAAGGAATTTCTTTTGTTGAAAATGCACCCGTGCCATATGGCTGAACATGGAACATTAACTTGACAGGGATAATAGATTGTGCTATATGGAGATGATTTTGCCTGCAGCTTTCCTATAACTCACTGTGGTTGGGTATCATAGGTTTATAGTATAGAAAGCAGAAAATACCCAGATGGATTTACTTTACATAAAATGGCTGCTTTTCTTTTTATTTTGTGTTTCTAATTAGAAAAAAAGATGTCTGTGAGATAGTAAACTTTAGGGGAAGTGTTGCAGCTGGCAGACTTATTTGTTCCATATCCATGTCATTTTTTTTTTATCACATTGCAACCTTTCTACAATGAAACAAAAAAGGAAAAAGGAAATTGGCGTTCATGTGTGAACTCATGGCGTGCAGTTGTACAAGCATGTTTTAGAAGTTTAAAAAAATGTAAGATATTGATATGAAAAAATTGTGTTCGTAAATCTGATATTAGGCACATCTTACCAACTAGGTCTACTCTACACTGCCTAAGAACAAAATCTAAAGAGGAGTTTACATTATCATACCGATATTAACCATATTCTAAACACAATTGTCTAACTATACACCACCTATAAGTTTGTGTAATTTCACCACAATTTTGGAACAAGTTGTTATTTTTTTAGGCATTCTCCTTTTCAGTCAAAGCCACACCCACTTGTCAGACAATCCACAAAAAGTTTCTAAAATGCATTTACTTGTAATAAATGTAATGCTATGCATGTTCATTTTTTGTCCTTTATTTATTATTTAGTAAATTGCAGTAATACTGCAGATTTTGCCGTGGTTGTACATGTGGATTACTCTCATAAAGTGGGAAAGAAGATAGTTTGGGGGAACAAAAAATAAATAAAAAGAGGGCACTCCCTTGTGTATCCCACCACCACACCACTGTGATATACTGACCTTTTGCGGTTGTTATGTGTAATAGGTATAACCAGTAGGTGGATGTATGTGTTGCTGCACTCTGACCCAATCCTGCTCAGGAGTAGGATGTAGAAAGAGGATAAATAAACAGAGAGGGTCTTAGAGGTGCTACTCATAAATGGACCAAACACGACCACAGGTGACGCACAGGACAACATAAAGGTTTATTGGATATATATCTATACAATGTGTTTCGGCACCACCATGTGCCTTCCTCAGCTCCACCAGAATTACTGACACAACGATCCTGTTGGGAAGTTGTGCTTCTGAGGTCTGACGAGATCAGACCTCAGCGGCACAAGTTTCCAACAGTATCACTGCAGCAATAATTATGGTCTACCTGAGGAAGGCACTCAGTGGTTGTCCAGATATTTATCCAATAAACCTTTATGTTGTCCTGTGCATTGCCTGTGGTCATGTTTGGTCCGTTGCTGAAGAGCGCCTGTAAGACCCTCTCTGTTTATTCGTCCTCTGCTGTCATAAAGTCGGTGAATCCATGTTCAGGCAAACAAACAGGGTTTCTGCCTGAGAAACAGCCAGTAAACTACAGCACAAATTCCCCTTTTGGGAGTGTGTGTGTGATTGGGGGAAGGGTCACACGTGTCATATTTTGCTGCATATTTTTCAGCCCATTGAGGTCAATGGCTACAAAAATCAGCTGACACAAACAGGGAAAGCTTTTGTGGTCATCAATGCTGCAGTGCAGGCCCCCCTGCGATCAGACATGTTATCCTCTATCCTTTGGATATGGGATTACATCATGTCTAGGGGTGGAATACCCCTTTTAAGAGGATAGGGCAGTCTTGAGACTCTAAACCCCAGCTGTATTAACACATGTGGATTGTTCAGTGGCTACAAATGTGGTAAAAGGTTTGTTTTGAAGAGAATTCCAGAATTAGTCAAACATTTTTATTTCAGCATTACCACATCTGTCCATTGGTTATGTCCAGTATTGAAGGAAATGGGGCTGAATTGCAAGAACAGACTCAACCGGCGGATAGGTATGGCTTTAGTTTTGAAAGAAAGCACCCAAAAAAAAGTAAGGAAACGGCAATATTGACCAAAGATGACCAATCTATCGTTGGAATATGACAAGTGCTTTCAATCATTGGGCATTGCGTCCATCATTGTTTTCAGTAGTTTAGCCTTACTACTTTACTGAATGAAAAGTTTGAGGTTCTAATCTACAAACAGACCGGATTGTATTTAATATTTTACAGGTTAATAACTTAATAACTCTGTGGCTTTTCTCCCCAGCAGCCATGTGCTTCTTCAGGCCGCTCTTAGACATAATCGATGCAACAATTAATTTTTAATGGTTTTTGTTACAAAGGGGCTTGTGTTCTGTGTCTGCCTCACTACTGAAAACTGGTCAGAGGCTAAGACCCACTGGAATACAGAAGCTACAGCTGCATTTGCCATCAAACCCTGCACTTTTCCTGTGAATGTTTGTTTTTAGTGTCATGGAAACTGTGAGTCAAAGAATGGATATTCTATTCATGTGGGAAATGAACAGTTCCCTGTATATAGCTTCAGTGACTTCCGATGTCCTTAAAATAGATCCTGTGACTGTATCTCTGAGATTTTAAACAATGAAACGATCGATGTCAGCGTTTGGCAATGTCCTTCTTTTTACATACATGTTTTAATGGTCCTATTTACCAGACTGACTAGGCACAAATTATGTTTAATGAAATAATAATTTCCATCAAGAAGTGCATTAACTCTCCATTAATTGTAAAGGCTTCAGGCATTTTATCCATTAATAAACAGTCATGTCTGACTTGGACTTCAGCCGCCCCCACTGGAAGGTACTGGCATACATTATAAAGTAATTGTCTTAGATGGTTTGGGGAATATCATTTGTGTTTAGTGAGCTATGTGCATTATAGCAGTCTGGGAAATAATGTTCATTGAGCTAGGACTATTGTACGGAATATTTTATGAATTCCATGGTTTAAAAAGGTTGTCAGGTGAGGGGGGGGGGGCTTTATTTGCCAGCTTTAGGCAAGCTTTATTTGCCTACCATGGACCTAGCATAGCTACATTGCCGATGCTCTGTCTCACGCTGGTCTCTGTTTTTTACTTGTTCCAGTGATGTTCCTGCTTAACCAATAACTAACTGACTGAGGTGGGACAGCAGTGCAGCAATTGACCGGCTTAGCGGCCGCTTCCTGTGGGGTTGGCACATCATAGGCACCAGAAAGAAGCAGAGACCAGCAGGGCACTGGGAGCATTAGTGTGGCATCTGTGAGTGACAGAGGTATAGGAGTGTTATTATACATCACCCCTTGCCTTGTAAAAAGTACGGTACTTTCACATCACTTTTATTACAGTTTTTACCTAAAATTTGGTGACACTATTGTCATTTCAGCTTTTTAAAGTAGCACTCCAGTTTTTTTTTCCTATATCATACACATTGACCATCACTAGTCCTACAGCGCATTCCCGACCCCAAATCTTCCATTACCTAATGGCTCAATAGGAGGTCAGACTCTCACTTCCTGTGGACTTCAAGATGACATCATCAATTACTATAACCCTCCTACTAGCTCCCAGACCCAGCTCCATTTGGTATCTCTATGGCTGAGTTTTCCAAACCTTGTGCCTCCAGCTGTTGCAAAACTACAACTTTAAAGGGTTATTCCAGGCAAAATATTTTATCCCCTATCCAAAGCATAGGGGATAAGAATGCATGGAGATCGCGGGGTCCGCCGCTGGGATAGGGGATTGGATAGGGGATAAAATGTTTTTGGCCGGAATACATCTTTAAGCATTCCAAGACAGGGTATATAGTAGTTATGCTCCTCCCCAGAGGCCACGTTCACACATTCCTTATTTTTGCTGCTTCTTTTCTGTTTGTGCAATGATTTTCCCCAAATCATCGCAAAAATTTTGATTGTATGGCAGTTGTGCAATATATGGTAAAAAATTTGTAATTATTACCATGATTTTGGAAAATCACAGCAAAAAACAGCTAAGACTGTGCTCACATGTTGTGGCTGATTAGCAGTACTACAGCTAATTACCACGTCTCCTTGCCACAAATAAAACGTAACTTCAATTGGCATAATCAACATTTTTACAGCAATTTCGGTAATTTGTGGCAAAATATGCATGCTGTAATGCGCAACGCATGAACAATGCATATGTAAGGTGTGATCACAGCCAATAATGCAGTAAAAAAGAAAGAAATGAACATAGTCTAAAGATGTTAAATCTTCATAAATAGTCATTATAGGTCAAACGCACTTTGCAGTTCTGATGTGTTTTCTTACTCAAAGAGTGACTACCAGTCCACTGATTCGGATTTCACCTGGGTGATCTCTAGCACTAGCAGCTAAAAGGGGATAAGATTAAAAGTACCAGAGTTGACCTTTTAATGATGCTTGTGGTTCGAGACAAATAAATCTGCTAAGAGACTCTCTTTTAATGACCAATTTTGCGATGGAAAATGACTCCATCCGCAAGGACATTTACAGTGTTATTTATAGACGTGCAAATTTTGGGGTTTTTACACATTTTAATAAATGTCGGCTGGCTTACATGCATCTTATTTATGGCCAGGATCGCAGAGACTTGCACAAGCTGATCCACTAGTTTCCCCAGGCTTTGATAAATATGGAGTGCACTTGTCTGTTCTCTCTGCATGGCTGCCTGATCCTGGTTGGAGTGGACACTGCGCAGTACAGTTTGACTTTTGCAAAGGTCATAGGTCGTAAATTGGTGTGTAAGCTTTGTGCCGAGGAAACCACGTCCACAAAACTCCCACTGGATTCACTGGCCCACAAGACCATATAAGAGGACTAAAGTGTTATCATACATATACCGCACACAAATATATAGGCCAATTATGGCCTTGATTAATGACCCCCTTTATAGTTTATGCTTCTAAAAATATTTTAGGTGGCAGAGGCGGGTTTGACAGCCCCACAAATGTCCGCAAACCAACAGCTGGGGTGTGGCCATTTGTGGGTCACAGTGCGACCCAATTTACTTACATTATGTGATTTTATACAGGGCCATATAGAAGTAGATACTCCATCCATCCCTACGTTAATCCGGCCTTGTTAGTCGGTATCTATTACCCTTTCCTGGTGGGCAGTTCTACTGCTAAATAACAATATGCTTGTTTTGCCTTGGTTAAATCATTCTAGCTTTTAAACCAGACACTGTGAAACTAAGAATAAAATAACAAAACAATAGAGAATTATGTTGCTCACAACCTACTTGTATTTTTAAGTGGACTGTAAAGGCCCTTATGTATATCCAAGAAAATCCAGTTTTTCCTTTTTGAATGCATGGACTATGTGATTTAATATCATCTTGCATTTACTGAAAGGTATGCATAGTTCATGCATTATGTAATACTGCTTTTTTTTTTTTTTTTTTTTTTTTACTTTATATGCCTTCCAGGATATTTGGATTTTCTTTTTTTTGTAAATGGTTTTACTGCAGAATAGGTGCCTGCACTTTTCTTAGACCCACTCATATAAATTGAAAGTCTGTTTCCGATGTCTGATGTTGAGTAATTTTAGTGATTTTTGCTTTGTAACAGATTTTATTCTCAGCATATATAAGGCTAGGGTCACACTGTGTTTACGTTAAGCTATTTAATTACTTTTAAAGAATATGTCCAGTGAAAAATAAATGTATCCCCTATCCGTAGGGGATAATTGTTTGATCGAGGGAGGTCAGACCACTTGGACCCCCACAGTCTCCCATACGGGGCCCTGTCTCTGCTCTGCTAATGCACATTTTGTACCCAGCACTTCAGCTGGTTGAAACACACCGCCTTCATTCATCTCTATGGGAAAGGCAGAGACACACTGTGTCTTCGCTTCTCCTATAGAAATGAATGGAGGGGCGTGTTTCGACCAGCTGACTTGCTAGGTGTGAAACTTCATTTACGGGAGCAGAGCCGGGCCCCATATGAGAAATTGCGGGGTTGGGGGGCAGGGCGCAGTCGGACCCCCCACAATCAGACACAATTTTTTTCGCTAGTCATCTTCTTTAATCTTGCTGTATACAACAGTGTAGTCAACTATGCTCTTGTATACATCAGAAAAGTATATATTGCTAGGTTTATTTTTATAAAAAATGTATACGGTTGCATGGCGTACAGCAGGACCTGTATTTAGCATCTGTTTAACTTCAAGAAGAAATAAAATAAAATTATATGTTAAATGTAAACAAAATCACAGTGTGAACACAGCCATATTGCTAATATATGTTCTACATTAGTGGTAAAGTGCACTCCATTTATCCTGGTTAGCTCCACCATTATCGCAGCACACTGCTGTTAATCCTGGAGGTGTATTGATTGGTGGCTGCTGGCTGTGACAGGACGACTGGGCTGAGTTTCGATGGAGAAGGAGATAAGGACTTGGTTAGAAGAGTGATTACAACTAGGGACCCTCTAATCACTGACCTCTGTTGGGATCCTCTAGTTTATCACTAATCTCACTTGCACTTGCCATTTTCCTCTGTTGCTGCCTCATCGTTCATAGTCGAGTGAGTAATTTGGCATGGAGAGAAAAAGAGGGGAGGGGGCAGCAAGTCCAGCAGCTGTGCTTGTTGTTGATAGTTAAACATTTTTACTGTCGCCAACAGCATGCTTGGCGCTACTATTAGCTAATACTTCTCAAACAAATGGTCCCAAAGAAAGGATGATCACTTAGTATGTGACAGTGAAATAGTAAAGCAAACTCTAAACCTAGGAACAGTTATGCCCCGATTACTCCATACACATCCTTTCTTTGGTGGGCCAAGCATCGATGCTGTGGCCATATGGTGAGGAGCCACTGCTTGACACTGCTGCCAGTGGCTTATACGCTTGTGGAACAAAGGATCAAACATGTTTAAAATGATTTTACCAATATACATTGTAACCAAGCTATGCTACTTCTAGGCATATTAGATTGACTGCATCTTCTGTCAGTGTTTATCTATTTACATGGCTAGTTTCATAAATATGTTTGTGTTACCATACATCTCTTAGGTAAACTGTATTGCTACATGCTTCAGTATTTGCTTGTTTACATTTACTGCCAACCATTTCTGCCTCTGCTTTTGTGATGTTCCAAATCTATAACCTATGTGGTAGAGGACATACTGCTCCATAGCACAGAACTACTGAAATAAAGAGAACAAGAGCGCTCCCTGGTGTGACACCTTCAGCACGAATATGAAAAGTCAGCCAGCCGAGGACCAACTTGCCTAATTCGGTTGTGCAGTTACCGACACAACATGTAAATGCACTTAATCATTTGTGGCTGCTGCACACTCCTCCTCACGCTCCAGGCGTGAACAATAGACTCCAATACCACTTCAGCCTCCATGGAGGATCATAAGGCACTATCAATGAGGTAGGCCAAAGAAGTATAAAAGCTGAATTTATTAAAACATACTATGCGTTACTAAACCGGACCGGTTTCTCCTTCAGGTACTAGCACAGAACTAGTAAGCCTTCATGCACTGCTGTGAAGACCGTCGGGCACCATATATATACAGTGTCTGTAAAATTTGAAGAAAAAAAGACCTCCACATGCACCCTTTTGAAATTGGCCAATACAGCAGTATACTATATACCTTAGGTACCTCTATAGCAGCCCTTTTATAGGTCTGTAACAAAAGGAACTGTAATATAACAATTTGAATAAGGGATTAGGGACATTTCTCTAATTTCTTAGGTGCCAGTGGATTGTATTTGCCAAATTATTGGGTATTTATAAATTTACACATGTATTTCATAAACAAGGCACATTTTTTTCAGAAGAGTTTTAAAGAGGCCCTGTGGTCACGAAGTGACTGTAACCTCTACATAGCTGATCACATACCCTTTTAATTATCAATTGCCCTGCACCAACCTCTCGAAACCCTCTGCCCACCCCTCCTGGTCCTGATTCCAAGTGTATGGGCACGTTTAGCTCTCTAAATAGTAGACTAAATGTAGCCAAAACCGTCAGATGAATTCCTATGAATCATCTAATGTAAATGTAGTTGTCCTGACTCTTTACCAATGGCAGATGTTGTGGGAAAGATGCATCCGGCGGGTGGGTTTTAACATGCCCAAGCCTTATGTTCTCGAGGGAGGTAAATCCCTGTGGTGCCTGGCAATGGCCTATTCACCTTATCCTAATTGACAGTACATGCACCTTCATCCAAACCCAGGTATGTATTGTGGGGGGCTAGGAGAAGCTGATGGGCATATGCACATGCACCCAACTCCTATCATATCTTACTTCACATCTCATTCACACCTTTCTTTTTCTACAATCTAAGTTTGTCAGAGGCTTCTATTGGAGGCATACCTAGAGGACTTCTAACATATTCTTCAGACATGGCCAAAAACAAGGTGTGAAAAGAACCTGGTTATCTTTACCATATGCCCCTTTGGCCTCTTTACCAGAGGGAAAAGATTGCAGATAAAATCCTGCAGTGCAGTTCTCTTTCATCTACAATTGAAAATCAATTTACTGTACCTATTGTTTACATGGAAAATCTGATACATTTTATTCACAACTACTCTTATCTGTGCTGTCTAAACTTCTGCATTCTTAGATTATCAGTAAGATCTCCAGATCCTCTCCTTTATCTAGTGACCATAGCTGTCCACTCTGATCCTGTGATCTATTATGATCTCTTTGCTTTGATTTTAAGACCTGCCAGAGTTTTTGTTCAGTCACTGTCCTATACTTAAATATGCTATGCATTATATGTACTATATAATGTCAAGGGAATGTTTTTACATCCATGCTTTTTGTCATGTTAACCCATTTCTGTTATATTTTAATAATGGTGTTTTATTTTATTTTATATAATTAAGCATTACTTAATATTATAGGGGTTATGTGCCATGGGTTATGACCGGGGCTGGGACCTCAATACATCACACTGCCTTGAGGTTTCCGATTACAATAAATATTATGCACCCATCTTTCATTTTGGAAGCCCACAACCACTGGTAAACAATTTTGTTATTTAGCCCTCACGTGGCTGCTTCATTTCATCACTCTAGCAATGTGTGCTATTACTGTGGTTAAGCAACAGTAGGATAAAATAAGGGTACGTTCACACTGCGGAATTCCACGAGTAGAATTCCGCGAAGTGAACAGTACCATCAGTGTGAATGGGTCTACCGCGAGACCCGTTAACACTGTGAAATTATAGCGGCGGAAATTCTGCAGCTAAAATTAATCCGCGCAAGGAAAGAACATGTTAATTCTTTGCGCGGAATTATGCGAGTACTCCATAGCCCTCAATGGTGACGACGCAGTGCCCCATGGTCCTACCGCCGAAGTATTTTCAGGGGCAGCCGCCTGACGGAATCTCCATTGGTGGGATTCTGCAGTGTGAACGTACCCTAACTGATCATCCCATGCAGCAAAATTGTCTACTTGTGACATGGAAGCGCAGCATTTATTTCTTAAGGGTACGTTCACAAGTACTCAGATTTGATGTGCAGGATTTGATGAACATGATTTTCTGCTGCAGATTTCAATGTAAACTAAATGACTGAGCACAGCTTCTAATCTGCAGTTACAAATCCTGCGCATCAAATCTGTGCAGGATCCTGTACGTGTGAACGTACCCTAAAGGCGTATTCCAGCCCTAAAAACATATCCTCAATCTACAGGAGTACATTGCTCAGGTGGTACTTTCGACACTCCCATAGGCAATGAATTGAGCGTGTACTGACCCACCTCTCCATTCAACAGAGAGTCGGTGCTTCTTTCTAGAGGTTGTGCAAGGTCCCAGAGGTTGGACCCCTGCAATCAATGATAATTTTAGGGCTTGTATCCCCCTTTTAATAAGTATATATTGTTAAGAGACATGATGGTCATTAAGAAGCTTATTAATCATGCTATTCCTGGAAAACCCTTCAACCTTTTATCCAAATCTTCTCCTTAATCCTGTTTTCTCAAAAGCATCCTGTATAAATCCTTGTTTATGAGTATCCACATATAAATTCCTGTCAGAAGTATTTGTTTAGAATTCTTTTTGGTTTCTGCCATGCTTTGGCTAATGCTGTTAATCATTTTGTGTGCAAGGAAATGCTGACACTGTTTAAAGTGTCATTCTACTTCAAGTGATTCTGCATAGTGGCATCTTTACTTTCTGCCTGATGATGGAAACTTTGTATATACTTACTTTAAATCATTCGAAAATGGCCACCAGTGAAAGCTTCAACCAGTGTAAACTGTTCAGAAGATTTGAATTACAGTGATCACCATAGGTACATGGCAACAAAGTGATGGCCATAGGTAGACCTTCATGTAGGATTGTGTTAAACCTGTGTTCTGTAATAGATATTTGATTTAGGCTATTTCCAAATGTGGCGGATTCACTTCGCGGTAAAGATCCCACAGTGCAAATCCACAGCAGAACAATGCAAGTGGAGGGGAGTTTGGAAAGCCCACCCAAATGTAGTGGTAAAAATCAGCATGGAAAGAAAAGTATAATACTCCTTTGCTAATCTAGTCTTACTGTGCGGGGTAAAAACTGTGTGTTTTATGCCAGGAAGCGGAAATATCTGCAATAAAAATACAGCTATTCATGGAACATGGGTAGTAATCCTCCTCCATGTTGAGATGTCCCCTGGAATCACCCATTTGACAGTTTTTGATGCTTTAAACCAAACTTTTTTGAGTGAAAACTGCATCAAAAACTATATTTGTGATTCCAACATTATACACTGCCTTGCAAAAGTACTCACCCCCTTGACTTTTTTGGGGGGGGATTTTGGTGCCTTACAACCTGGAATTAACATGGATTGTATGAGGATTTTAAATCACATCTTTGAAGATGTTTATTTTTTTTATTATTATTCATTGTGAAGCAAACAACAAATAGGACAAAATAACAGAAAAAGTAAATGTACATAACTATTCACCCACCTAAAGTCAATACTTTGTAGAGCCACCTTTTGTGGCAATCACACACTGGGATTTTTGCCCATTCCTCTTTGCAAAACTGCTCCAGCTCCTTCAAGTTGGATGGTTTGCGCTTGTGAACAGCAATCTTTAAGTCTGACCACAGATTTTCGATTGGATTGAGATCTGGGCTTTGACTAGGCCATTCCAACACATTTACATGTTTCCCCCTAAACCACTCAAGTGTTGCTTGAGCAGTGTGTTTGGGGTCATTGTCCTTATTATTATTATCATCCTTATCCTGAAAGCTAATTGTTAGCTCATTTTTTTTGTACCGTGATCTGTATATATTTTTTTATCCTTAACACTTTTGTGTATATGTGATTTTTTTTTATTATTTTTTTTTGCTCTGATGTGATAAGATTATCAAAAATCAGCAAATTTGGACTTAATTTTACGTTTACACTTTCTGCCGTGCAGGATCATTAAAGGGGTTATCCAGGAAAAAAGTTTTTTTATATATCAACTGGCTCCAGGAAGTTAAACAGATTTGTAAATTACTTCTAATGAAAAAATCTTAATCCTTTCAGTACTTATGAGCTTCTGAAGTTAAGGTTGTTCTTTTCTGTCTAAGTGCTCTCTGATGACACCTGTCTCGGGAAACGCCCAGTTTAGAAGCAAATCCTCATAGCAAACCTCTTCTAAACTGGGCGGTTCCCGAGACACATGTCATCAGAGAGCACTTAGACAGAAAAGAACAACCTTAAATTCAGAAGCTCATAAGTAGAGATGAGCGAACTTACAGTAAATTCGATTCGTCGCGAACTTCTCAGCTCGGCGGTTGCTGACTTTTTCTGCATAAATTAGTTCAGCTTTCCGGTGCTCCGGTGGGCTGGAAAAGGTGGATACAGTCCTAGGAAAGAGTCTCCTAGGACTGTATCCACCTTTTCCAGCCCATGGGAGCACCTGAAAGCTGAACTAATTTATGCAGGAAAAGTCATCAACTGCTGAGCCGAGAAGTTTGTGACGAATCGAATTTACTGTAAGTTCGCTCATCTCTACTCATACGTACTAAAAGGATTAAGATTTTTTAATAGAAGTAATTTACAAATCTGTTTAACTTTCTGGAGCCAGTTGATATATAAAAAAAAGTTTTTTCCTGGGTAACCCCTTTAACATTATAGTTTAATTGTTAGGACATGAAAAAACTGAATAAAAAAAGTTTACAGTATGCCATGATTGTGCTAAATAGCAATGCTCAGTTTCTGAACTTAAGCAAAATGTAATGTCTTCATAACAACTGGCATTTAATTATGTAGCCATCTTTATTATAGTGTTGTTACTTTTTGAGGTTTTTGTCTGTCATTTCCTTGTTCCTTGTAGTGAGCGCTGCAAAGTTAAATGTAAGTAATGCTCTTAATTCTTTTTTTAGGGAAAACAGCTGATAGAGGCCCTTTCCCAGTGTTTGGCAGAGATTCAGCAGTGCCTGGTTGTCAGGTAAGCTTGTTACCTTCCATACTTATGAACACATTTATACTTTTCAGAATGAATTTTACACTCTACACTTTGGCTGTAAAGTAACTGGATAATTTGATCGGTTTAGTGTTTTCAATCATCTTGCTGAATAACCGAAAGATAATACAAATATGGGCACAAATGAGTGTAGTAAAAACTATGATCTGGATGATCAGTTGATCTGGATGGATGGCCATATTGAGAAATATTAGTTTAGCACATGCACACTGTATACTGCCATTGATGTCCATATGACTAGTGTGGGTGCATTAGTTGTGCATTTGCACAATGATTGTGCTCTCTGGAGCACATATACACTGGCATCTTGTCAAAATGGGGCACCAACGAATACATGCAAGGGCAGGAACATAACGCAGATACTTTAAAGGCCTTAAAGTCAGCTATTGACTATGTTTATTTTCAACATATGAGACCTCCAACTATCTAGAAAAAAGGGGAAAATTGTCTTTCCAGTGATTTGGAGCACCGCATGTGTGCTAATATAGCTCTCTCTTCATTTGGGGGCTGAATTTTCTCTGTTCCCGCTATTGTTGAGGGGTCCTAGAATTTGGGCCCCCCGCAAACATCTTGTTATGCTTTATCCTGTGTATAACTTTTGGAGTTAGTCTAGGTTAGTAAAGACATTTTTATTTTAAATTAGAGAATGCCTTTATAGGATCCTCATGTCATTCCACACAGTCAAAAGCAGTTATAAAGAGCGCCCATTGCTCTGTAGGACATGTGCTATATTATGTAGATGACCGATTGATGTGTGACTAGGAGATGTTTAATGCCTAATTTCGCCTGTGGTGACTCTACAGAGTAATAAAGCACCCAAAATCAAATTGATGAAAACCACCTGTAAAAACCTAAATAATCAATTGTTGGATGTAATTTAATGATTCATGCCCACTGAAAAAAAATCTGTCTGATAGTTAGACGACAGATCTTTTGTTTAGAAGAGATATGTTATCCACAAATAATCTTCTGAGAAAGAATGTTCCCAGAAAGATTGTTCATCCTTTGCCCATTGCCCTTTATCCAAAACATAAAACTGATTTGAGGGGGAAAAAAAACCTCAATAAATGTGTACTAATAAGTATTTTACACAGTGGTCTACATAGTGGAGAAGCTTTCACTAAAACCATAAGTTATCTCATAATATTCCAAAAAAAGGAGACTGTTTTCTGGCTGTGATGTGTTTGCTGTACTGTTTAATTGTGGAGGTATAGAGATTTGTGTTGGCAGCTGCTTTTTGAGGTTTAGGTGAAATCTTAGTGACGTCAATTCAAAGTCAAATATAGCAGTATCTGCATCCTACCTGGATTGAAACGTGATTATATAGTAATTGTGGACCCTTGCAAGATTTTCATGACAACATTTGTACCTAAACAAAAAAAAAAAAACAGAACATAAATAACCATGGATATTTTCTCCAAATACTGGCTTGTGAATATTTATCGAGCAGATTACTCTACGTTCCAACAGCTTTGTGGTCTGTCATGTGGCAGCAGACTTTCTAATGAGCACCAGTGTGAATCTCATTGGTTAAAATACGCCAAAAATATTTCCTGCAAAATGTCTCAATTAGTTACAGGTTTCATTTAATTAAAGAATCCCATGACACTTCATCATAATGGAACTGAATAATAATGCAAAGAAACAGGGTTCTTAAATGCTACAGAAAACATTAATTATAAATTGTGTCCATCCATGTTTTCCTGTGCACAAATCCACAAATGGTTTAGAGAGTTTGATATTGAGGAATTTGACTGCTCTGCACAGAGCTGATGCCTGCTTCATTTATTGTCTTTGGTGCAAGTTGAGCACCAGCAGAGTGCCATGCCCTATTAACAATAATCTATGCCTGTTGTGGCTCATGCTTTTGGGGTTGAATACTTGCAAGTTATAGACATCTAACAGAATCTTGTAGAAAACCACCATCCCAGAGTAGTGGAGCCTTTTATAGAAGGGAGAGAAGCAAATCTGTAATATTACAGTGGAATATGATTCTCCTCCGATATAACACTTGGGTGTGTCAGCATTATTATTTTTTTTTTAGACTCCTCCAAATTGATTGCCTGTCTGCAATGATTGGGAGTGTAGATTTACCTTGATACAGCTATTTAACATTTTAGATAAAATAGTTGCTAACAACCTTGCCATACAGCAAGGGAAATGGTAGATTCATGTCTCTTTCACTTGATGATCAGTTATTCGTATTAGGGTAGGGTCACATGTAGCGCATCTGCAGTGTATTTGATGCTGCAGATGCCCTGCTCACTAGGGATCGACCGATTATCGGTATGGCCGATATTATCGGCCGATAATCACGATTTTGGGCATTATCGGTATCGGCAATTATCTTGCCGATAAGCCGATAATGCCCCGCCCCCCGCACCGCCCCCACCGCACCGCGACCGCCACCCCCCTCGACCCACCGCACCTCCGACCCACCGCACCGCGTCGCACCCCCCACCGTGATGCTAGGCGGTATACCGGTATGGATTTTTTCCCATACCGCTATACCGGTCGGGCCCCTCCCCCACCCTCCGAGTCAATAAAAAAATTAAACTTACCCGTAATGGGGGTGGTCCAGGCCATCCTTCCTTCATGTAGTGTCCGGGGGCGTTCCTGGTGGAGGGTGGTCCGGTCCGGGCTGTCCTTCTTCTCCCACGGTCTTCTTCTCCACTCCAGGCAGGCTCCGGCCTAGTACGCTGCATAGACGCCGCTACGCCGTGACGTCAGGTGCGTCGCTGCGCACGGGCGTCACTGCGCATGCAGCGTACTAGGTCGGAGCCTGCCCGGAGTGGAGAAGATGACCGCCGGAGAAGAAGGACAGCCGGGACCGGACCACCCTCCACCGGGAACGCCCCCGGACACTACAGGAACGATGGATGGATGGCCCGGAGCACCCTGGCAGGTAGGGGAGAGAAGCGGGTGGTGGCGGCGGCGGTCTATTGCCCCGCAAAAGCCACTGCAGATCATTGATTTAAAGCGCCCGCTAAGTTATCGGCTATCGGCCCTAACCTGCACAGATTATCGGTATCGGCCCTAAAAAAACGATATCTGTCGATCCCTACTGCTCACCATCCCTAGAGTGAGCCTCCTGCTGTGCCTGTGTGTCCTACGGGGTCTTCTGGCAGCAGCAATCCTCCGCTACGAGCAGGCACACAGGGATCTATGAGTCACATGCACAGTGTACTCACAGACATCGCAGCCATTCTCTGCCTAGCTCAGGGAGCTGGCGGAGCGACCGCAATGTCTGTGAGTACACTACACATCCGCGCACGACTCTCACATTCCTTTGTGTCTGCTCATAACGGTGGATTGTTGCTACCAGCAGACAACACAAGACACACAGGCACAGCAGGAGGCTCACTTTAGGGACAGTCAGTAGCCAGGAGTGAACTGACAACACTCGGGGCCCCCGGACCATGCAGCATCTCCTCAGCAGCAGGGGCCCGAGTCTTCTCCCCTTCACAGTACAGGCGCCTATGAGTGACGTCATCGGCACTTGTACTACGTGCTGGAGGTCACGTCTCCTCTGTGTAAGCTGCAGATGTGGCTCAGACAGAGGGGATGCCTTTTCCTGTATGTGCGTATATCGCACATACCGGAGAAAGCAGCGATGTCTGCTGAGGATCTGGGATGAGTGTCCCGGATCCTCAGTAGCGACGGCGGCGGGCCCTTAGCTCGGCCGGGCCCTCGGATGACGTCCTATCGGACCGGCCGGTCAGTCCGCCCCTGTCAGTAGGGGACAAATATGCTGTGAATGCGCTACATGTGACCCCTATCCTTGGTGTATTGTCCCTGCATTTGCATTGTATAAAATCTAATGCAGGTAAGCAAATGATTTAATGTAGTGCAGGTTAGCATAATTAGTTCTTATTTTGATGGGTATTGAGATACAAAATAACATGATTCCTAGTGTAGTTTTGTATTTAGACTTTCGTTGTTACTACTGGAACCAGTTAAGTTATATCCTGAGGCCTGAGTTCTGTACATGGACCATGTACAGTAGTCAATAGAGCAGAGCTGTATAATGTCTTCTAGACTTCTGTTTATATAGAGTAAGATAGAGACTATACAGTAGAGGCTTGTATATTTCAGCCTGTTTACAGTTGTGTATGAAACAGCTGTGATATGGCTATGTTAAGCCTAGCTTCAATAATCACTTTTGGAAGACCCCTTTCCGTGTACCTGTCATTTGCAAAAACTTTTTATATAACATTGGTGATAACATAATATGTATATTTGTAATATACATTGGTTAACAAAAACATTGTATATTTTTGGGTGAAAGAATGCTGTTTTGTCCCTGCAGCTGTTGCTTGTGTGTCTCTGTGCAGAGACAAAATACAGAAAGTAAGAGTCAGACACGCAGGGCTCTGTGCTGGCTCCTGGCTTGTTAATCAGCCTGCTATGTGAGCCGGGAGCATATCACAGAGCCTCAGTGCACCTAGCCCTGTTTGTCCCGCACTCAATTCATTTATTGTGTCTTTGCACAGAGACACACAGGCAACAGCTGCAGGGACAAGACATAAACCTCAAAAATATACATATTTTTTACCAATATATATTACAAATATGCATATATTATCTATATTATATCTAAAGTTTTTGCAAATGGCTGGTACCCTTTAGGGTAGGATCACATGTGCCATATTTTGCTGTGTATTTTCCTAACCATTGAAGTAAATGGATAGCCAAATCAGCTGCATATTTTGCTACTCATTGACTTCAATGGGTAGGAAAATATGCAGCAAAATATGGCATGTGTGACCCTACCCTTATTGTTATTTACATACGTGTATAAATGTTTCCAGAGGTTATTGGAGCTACAGATGTGAGATAAAGTACTAGTCATGGTGTAGACTTTTTCTGGACTTTCAGTCACTAATCCCAATGAGGAGCCCTGTAGTAAGCCTTTCCCTAGACCAAAATGCCTGTTCTTCAGCAACAAGGTAAAACACAAATGGCAAAGAGACTGTTGACTTCAAGGAAGAATGTTTACATCATGATAATCTGGTACAGGATCTGAGGTGGTGGTGCATGACTCTAGAAATCGAGGATGAATGTATCCTTGTCTCATTGCCACTTAGTTTGGTTCCCATCAGTTATAAGGCATGTTGTGTGTTTTCCTGTGTGCTCATTTAGGAATTATTATCCCTTTAATGGATTCCAGGAATTAAGCGACCAGGCCAGCACTCACTACCCTGTCCCTAAACTTTCCCACCTTGTTTCATCCTAGGATTTTAGCTTTCTTATGTGTTTTCACTGCATCAACTTGTACAGTGGGGCAAAAAAGTATTTAGTCAGCCACCAATTTTGCAAGTTCTCCCACTTGAAAAGATGAGAGGCCTGAAATTTTCATCATATGTATACCTCAACTATGAGAGACATAATGAGAAAAAAAAATCCATAAAATCACATTCAAGAACAAAGGGATGTCCAGCGCAGGTAAGTGGCAACAGGATGCTTTATTACGAAACTTCAGCTTTCCTGGAGTTGGGCCTTAGTCAGTATGACTAAGCAAACTTCATACGGGCCCGGACATGTACTGGCTTAACCCCTTAAGGACTCAGGGTTTTTCAGTTTTTGCACTTTCGTTTTTTCCTCCTTACCTTTTAAAAATCATAACCCTTTAAATTTTCCACCTAAGAATCCATATTATGGCTTATTTTTTGCGTCACCAATTCTACTTTGCAGTGACATTAGTCATTTTACCCAAAAATTCACGGCGAAATGGGAAATAGAATCATTGTGCGACAAAATCGAAGAAAAAAACTCAATTTTGTAACTTTTGGGGGCTTCCGTTTCTACGCAGTGCATATTTCGGAAAAAATGACACCTTATCATTATTCTGTATGTCCATATGGTTAAAATGATACCCTACTTATATAGGTTTGATTTTGTTGTACTTCTGGAAAAAATCATAACTACATGCAAGAAAATTTATACGTTTAAAAATGTCATCTTCTGACCCCTATAACTTTTTATTTTTTCATGTACAGGGCGGTATGAGGACTCATTTTTTGCGCTGTGATCTGAAGTTTTTATCGGTACAATTTTTGTTTTGATCTGACTTTTTGATCACTTTTTATTTATTTTTTAATGGTATAAAAAGGGAACAAAAATACGCGTGTATTTGCGTGTATTTGCGCACATTGCGCGTATTTGCGCATACGTCATTGACCATGCGGTTTAATTAATGATATATTTTTATAGTTCGGTCATTTACGCACGTGGCGATACCACATATGTTTATTTTTTTTTTTATTACACTGTTTTATTTTTTTTTATAGGAAAAGGGGGGTGATTCAAACTTTTATTAGGGAAGGGGTCAAATGACCTTTATTAACACATTTTTTTTTTTTTTTTTACTTTTTTTTTTGCAGTGTTATTATAAAACTGCACACACTGATCTCTCTTGCTGATCACTGGCGTGTATTAACACGCCTGTGATCAGTGTTATCGGCGCTTGACTGCTCCTGCCTGGATCTCAGGCACAGAGCAGTCATTCGTCGATCGGACACCGAGGAGGCGGGTAAGGGCCCTCCCGATGTCCTGTAAGCTGTTCGGGACACGGCGATTTCACCGCGGCGATCCAGAACAGCCCGACTGACTAGCCGGGATAGTTTCACTTTCACTTTAGAAGCGGCGGTCAGCTTTGACCGCCGCTTCTAAAGGGTTAATACCGCACATCGCCGCGATCGGCGATGTGTGGTATTAGCCGCGGGTCCCGGCCGTTGATGAGCGCCGGGACCGACGCGGTATGATGCGGGATCGCGGCGCGACCCCGCTTCATATCGCGGGAGCCGGTGCAGGACGTAAATATACGTCCTGCGTCGTTAAGGGGTTAAGCAGGGGGACACGTCTGGCACTGTATGATTTGAGTCCCTGGCGGCTTAGTGTGTTACTGATGGTAGCCTTTGTTACTTTGGTCCCAGCTCTCTGCAGATCATTCACTAGGTCCCCTCGTGTGGTTCTGGGATTTTTTGCTCACCGTTCTTGTGATCATTTTGACACCATGGGGTGAGATCTTGCATGGAGCCCCAGATCGAGGGAGATTATCAGGGGTCTTGTATGTCTTCCATTTTCTAATCATTGCTCCCACAGTTGATTTCTTCACGCCACGCTGCTTGCCTATTGCAGATTCAGTCTTCTAAGCCTGGTGAAGGTCTACATTTTTTGGTTTCTGGTGTCCTTCGACAGCTCTTTGGTCTTAGCCATAGTGGAGCTTTGAGTGTGACTGTTTGAGGTTGTGGACAGGTGTCTTTTATACTGATAACAAGTTCAAACAGATGCCATTAATACAGGAGACTCTTAAATAAGTTGTTACAGGTCTGTGAGAGGCAGAAATCTTGCTTGTTTGTAGGTGACCAAATACTTATTTTCCACCATAATTTGCAAATAAATTCTTCAAAAATCAGACAATGTGATTTTATGGATTTTTTTTCTCATTATGTCTCTCATAGTTGAGGTGGTATACCTATTATGAAAATTACAGGCCACTCATCTTTTTAAGTGGGAGAACTTGCACAATTGGTGGCTGACTAAATACTTTTTTGCCCCACTGTACATGTACTTGGACATTCAATAAGTATGCCTTTAGTTCTCCTAGTAATCGAATAGGTCCAGAAATCCGGCACTTGTTTTTAGCACAGAATTGCAATATACTGTTAAATTTTCAAAGAGGAAACCAATCAGAAATAGTAACTTGGATTGGGGGAAAAAGAAAAACCCTTGAAGGTTATGTGCACACACATTTTATATTGAATAAGGAATGTTAGCTAGTCTGGCATCTAGCTGTTCCCATTGCTACTGGATTAGAAGACATATACATAAGTTATTTTTAACTATATATTGTAAAGAGTCCACGTTTCAATTACATAGATGTACCTATTATGTAATACTTGCTAAGCCTCCCATCAAACTAGCAAAACACATCTATAATGCCATAAATCTTTCAGAGAAGATAAACTAAGGTCTTGCTTAGACGAGCCTCTTTTATGCAAAGCTTAGCTAGTCAGACTGAATCCTTTTTGTGAATAAATACTTTGTAGTTCTTACCTTACAGAACAGATTTCAACTATTAAAGTGATCATTTAACATTATTTATTGTACCTGAGAGTAGATTTTAATACATGTCTTAAAAGAAAGATTTACATTCTCCCAGAATTTTATTTATTTATTTTCTTAATCATTGCTTAAGTGAGTTGGTTAAATAGTGATGTTGTTAAAGCGATCCCACAAAAAAATAACTGTTACATGTTACTCAGTACCTCATCCTGATCATGTACATCTTTATTTATCTGCCACCAATATTTCACAAAAAAATTGCATATTACAGATGCTCAATGTCTTTTCAATTATCTTAAAGGGAGGGGTGTGTGTCCTTCACTTGCCTGCACTGTGATGACTCCTCCCCTCCCTCACTCTGCTGACTCACTGCTCTTGGAGACGCATGGCTGCCTTGCTCTGTAATGCTTTACTCACACACACACACACACACACACACACTGATTATTGGAGATTGCCTGTACTATATAGTAAGTGTATAACTTACATCTTCCTATGTCATTCATGTGTATCATCCTTAGGCAGTCCTGTAATGCTGGAACTTGTAGTTTTGGAATAGTTGGAAGTACAGTGTTACATAGTTACATAGTTAGTACGGTCGAAAAAAGACATATGTCCATCAAGTTCAACCAGGGAATTAAGGGGTAGGGGTGTGGCGCGATATTGGGGAAGGGATGGGATTTTATATTTCTTCATAAGCATTCATGTTATTTTGTTCCAGGAATGTATCTAATCCTGTTTTAAAGCTGTTAATTTTTCCTGCTGTGACCAGTTCCTGAGGTAGACTGTTCCATAAGTTCACAGTTCTCATGGTAAAGAAGGCGTGTTGCCCCTTGAGACTAAACTTTTTCTTCTCCAGACGGAGGGAGTGCCCCCTCGTCCTTTGGGGGGGTTTAACCTGGAACAGTTTTTCTCCATATTTTTTGTATGGGCCATTAATATACTTATATATGTTTATCATATCCCCCCTTAAACGTCTCTTCTCAAGACTAAACAATTGTAACTCCTTTAATCGCTCATCATAGCTAAGATGTTCCATGCCCCATATTAGTTTAGTCGCGCGTCTCTGCACCCTTTCCAGCTCCACAGTGTCCCTTTTATGTACAGGTGACCAAAACTGAACAGCATATTCCAGGTGAGGCCGTACCAATGCTTTATAAAGGGGGAGTATTATGTCCCTGTCCCTCGAGTCCATGCCTCTTTTTATACATGACAATATCCTGCCGGCTTTGGAAGCAGCAGCCTGACATTGCATGCTATTCTGTAGTCTGTGATCTACAAGTACACCCAGATCCTTCTCTACCAGTGACTCTGCCAGTTTAATCCCCCCCTAAGACATACGATGCATTCATGTTATTAGTACCCAGATGCATAACTTTATATTTATCCACATTGAACCTCATTTGCCAAGTGGATGCCCAGACACTTAGTCTATCCAAGTCATCTTGTAACCTATACACCTCCTCTATAGATTGTACCGTGCTACAAAGCTTGGTGTCATCTGCAAAGATAGAAACAGAGCTGTTAATACCATCCTCTATATCATTGATAAATAAATTAAACAACAGCGGGCCCAGTACTGAACCTTGGGGTACACCACTAATAACCGGGGACCAATCAGAGTACGAATCATTGACCACCACTCTCTGGGTACGATCCATGAGCCAGTGTTCAATCCAGTTACAAACTAAAGTTTCCAAACCCAAAGACCTTAACTTACCTGTCAGACGTCTGTGAGGGACAGTATCAAACGCTTTAGCAAAATCCAGAAACACTATATCCACAGCCATTCCTCTGTCAAGGCTTCTACTCACCTCTTCATAAAAGCAAATTAGATTGGTTTGACAACTTCTATCCTTAGTAAACCCATGCTGGCTATCACTTATAATACAATTATCCCCTATGTATTCCTGTATGTAATCCCTTATAAGTCCTTCAAACAATTTACCCACAATGCACGTTAAACTTACCGGTCTATAGTTTCCTGGGGAAGACCTAGAGCCCTTTTTGAAGATTGGCACCACATTCGCCTTGCGCCAGTCCCTTGGCACAATACCAGACACCAGAGAATCTCTAAATATCATGAACAGGGGTACAGATATTACTGAACTTACCTCTCTAAGAACTCTTGGGTGTAGTCCATCCGGTCCTGGGGATTTGCTTACATTTATATCACTTAACTTACCTTGTACCATCTCTACATTAAGCCAGTTCAGTACATTACATGATGTGTTACCAGCACTGACCAATGTCAGCTCCTTTTTCCATAGTGTATACAGAACTAAAGTGTTAGGGTAAATCCTTTTTACAGCAGTAAAACTGCTGTGCAAAACTACAACTCCCAGCATGCCCAGACATTGACTGTCCAGGCATGCTTGGAGTTGTAGTTGGAGGCACACGTGAACTGCATTCAGACTTTGAATCATACGCGTCTTCTGTGTGAATCAAAAGTCAGCTGTGTCTTTAAGGGATTAAAAGTACAGTAGAAAAACTATATATTTGTATTAACCTACCAAAATTAAAGAGAAAATTTCATTTTTTTTACCATAAAGTGCACTGCATAAAAACAATACCTCCCAGTTGCAAAACTGTGGTTTTCTTTTTAATTCCCCCCCCCCCATAAGTAACACAAATAATTAATAACTTTTTGTTTAGCGGTATCTGTAGATATTCATCATTCATATGAGAAGAAAAAACGTCCTTCTTCGCATGTTCGTCGCAAAGATTCTGCTTTGCCTTCCTGAAATGTTCTGTAACCCACTTAAACATATAGATGGATAAATACTAGGTTTACATGAAAATAATGTTTGTTGACCTAAATCCACAACTCGCTGCTGTTATTTTTTATGACACAAGAACTTGGAGGATGCATGAAATGTCAGCATTTTTACTTGGCAGACTAGGTTAACACTGCTTTTGCTGTCTTTTAAGACTTTACCATTTCAGAAGGCAACACAAATTTACAATATTAAGGGAATCTGTCAACTGCACTAACTTGCTTGTACAGGATAATAGTGTGGTTGAAGTTGATTCCAGTGCTGTTCACCTTTTTTTTACTATGTGGCCCCATTTCCCTAGATATGCATGAAAATCCAAATATGCTTTGGTACACTGAGGGCATTCCCAAACCCTTGGTGCACTCTTCTGCCTGCCCGGTTGATATCACATGTTTAACGTCACATGCCCTTCAGCCACATTGGGGGAGAGTTATCAAAGAGGGTTAGGCCGGTCTATTGTGCACTTAATTTATCAAAAGTCGCAAGGCTCTTGATAAATTCTGCGCACAGACTTCGGGATCGATGGTTTAGACTGTATTTAAACCTGCTCCAGTATGGTCTTGCATTTCGGTGTACTTTCGGCCAATGCGACTTTTTGTCGAAAAGTCACTATTGATAAATTCAGCATCAATGCATTTTTCGGTCTAAAATAGACTAGAATGCATCATGTTCTAAAAATCCTCTAAAGCAAAAGTTGCAAAAAAGTCGCAAATATTTAGACTGTGACTTTCTGTGCAACAAATTTAGACAGGAAAAAAACAGTCTAAATCCTTTGATAAATCTCCCCCATTGTCTTCTATCTTGTGCTGCTAAGCTCTGCCCCCACATATACTGGTCACATGATTGTGACATCATCACAGGTCCTACACCTCCCACAGATACAGAGCAGATGATAGTCTAGTTGTTGTGTTGTTGATGGACATCTCTGCTCCTCAGTGACTGCCCGACCAGGACATGCTCTGTATCTGCTAGATGCAGGAAATGTGGGGGCAGATATCAGCAGAATAGAAGAGAATGTGGCTAAAGAACCTGTGATGATAATGATCGTGTGACAGGAGTTCCACGTTCCCTGTATAAATTGAGCTTGTGTCCACAAATAATTATGAAGGGGGCATTACACAGAGAGTTGGCCGAGCAGAGCAATGCAACAAGGGGCTGGGACCGGCCCCAGGGCACTAAAGCCCTATTATTTGCATATTTTCGGTGCCATGTGTGGGGGGGGGGGGGGGCGGAGGATGAACAGCATTGGAATAAGCATCAGCCGCACTATTACCCTGTACCAACAGATTAGTGCAGGTGATGCTACTGACAGATTCCCCCTTTAAAAAAGTTTATTATGGCGCAAATTTTGCCTTTCTTTAGGCTAGGTACAGACCCAAATTTGTTTGGTGTATTTTTTTGGGGGTGCGTGAGTCACAAAAAATGACTTCTTTTTTTAGCTTTTGTTTTCTCCCAAGATGCAGTTTGTGTGGAGTTTTATCCAAAAATAATGAGTATTAGCATTTGAGATTTTATACCCTGTTTATTTCTCATTAAGAGTATGTTCACACATACAGGATCCTGCGCTGATTTGATGCGCAGGATTTGTTACTGCAGATTAGAAGCTGTGCTCAGTCATTCAGTTTACATTGAAATCTGCAGCAGAAAATCCTGTGCATCAAATCTGCGTACATGTGAACGTACGCTAAAGGAGTATTCCAGGGTTAACTAACTTTTAACTATCCTGCCTATTATGAAAAATTATGCTAGTTTTACATTTACTTGCTGTACCGCTCTGCCGTTGATTGTCTTTTTCTTCATTATATGGTCCCCCCAGGTCTAGCGTTTCTTTTTAGGTCTTAATGACATACGTCTCACAATCCTTTGCGGCTCAAGGCAGCAGCTGGTATCAGGGGCTTGGCTATTTCTTGTATTTCCTCACAAGCCAGCCCCCTGATGACATTTGCGGTCCATCTGTACGTCCTCCTGACATGCCGGCGTCCCGTGATCTCGGCAATCTGCGCAGGGAACGTTGGCACGTCAGGACGTACAGATGGACTGCAAACGTCATCAGGGGGCTGGCTTGTGAGGAAATACAAGAAATAGCCAAGCCCCCTGATACCAGCTGCCGCCTCGAGCCGCAAAGGATTGTGAGACGAATGTCATCAGCACCTGAAAGGAAAATATAGACCAGGGGGGACCATATAATGAAAAAATGAAGACAATCCATGACAGAGCGGTATAGCAAGTAGATGTAAAACTAGCATAATTGTTCATAATGGGCAGGATAGATAAAAGTTAGTTAAAGGGGTATTCCAGGCCAAAACCTTTTTTTATATATAAACTGGCTCCGGAAAGTTAAACAGATTTGTAAATTAGAAAAATTCTCTAGCGCTGGATGGGTTTGGATATGATCAGTGGCTGGACTGCTGCTTAGCCAATAGATGTGCTCCCCTGTTAATGCACACCAATATATAGTGGATATAGCAAAAAATATTATTGAATTGGCAAGCGCTGAATCAGACACATATCGATTAAAGCTATGTAGTAAGAACTAACCTGCAAATGCTGTAGATGGAGGGAGAGATCCTGATGATATAGATGGAACTGTGAGTGGTGTGAGGAAGTGCTCACCTGATGACTAAAAATGAATACACAGTGACTTAATTATGTAAAATGATATGCGTGTCAATTGATTTGAGCTCTGTCTGTATAACGTGGTCTACCTTTAAATGATCAGTCGCGCTGGTGCGAGCGATGGAGGTTCGAACGGCTGGTGTGGTAAGCTGAAAGGGTGATGTTCCTGTGGTATAAAATGGGTTAAACAATCTGGTTATAGTGAAAGGAGTGATAAATACTTTCGGCCGAGTCGTTCCTATTAATACCTGTTAAAGAGCTGTATTGCTGATTCCGTATGGGTATTATAGAGGAGAATGCTTGATGCTGTGGGCTCTCCCTGAGGGTGCTCCAGAGGTTGAAAGTGCGAGAGAAGTCCCTTTCTACAGTTCAACTCTGTATAATTAGTAATAATAATGTGATCACAGCTGAGTATTGCAGGCTAATGAAATGTCCGCAAAGCATATAAATATTTTCATGAGTAGCTATTTGCTGAGGATGATTTTATTACGGAAAGCATAGTTATTCCTTCTGTACCAGGGAAGAGTGTTCAGTCAGAAACTCTGCATACTTTGCAGAGGTCATCTTCACACATTTGGGGACCCTAAAGGGGCCCACCAGCTCTCTTCCTAGGATTCTGGCCCAAAACATGACTCCACCACCGCCTTGCTGACATCACAGCCTTGTTGGAACATGGTGGCCATTCACCAACCATCCACTACTTCATCCATCTGGACCATCCAGGGTTGCACAGCACTTATCAGTGAGCAAGACTGTTTGAAAATTAGTCTTCATGTATTTTTCTGCCCCTATGCAGCCGTTTCTGCTTGTGAGCATTGGTTAGTGGTGGCCATATAGAAGGTTTATGCACAGTTGCAAGACTCTGGAGGACTCTACACCTTGATGTCCGTGGGACTCCAGAGGTACCAGCAGCTTCAAATATCTGTTTGTTGCAATGTAATGGTATTTTAGCAGCTGCTCTCTTGATCCGATGCATGGATCTGGCAGAAATCTTCCTCAATGTGCCTTTATCTGCACAAACCCATCTGTGCTCTGAATCGGCCACAAATCTCCTTATAGTGCGATGATCACACTTAAGTTTTTGTGAAATATTTTTTCATACCTCGTCCAAGGCATTTAAAGGGGTATTCCGGGAATTTTTTTTTTATATATATATATCAACTGGCTCCAGAAAGTTAAACAGATTTGTAAATTACTTCTATTAAAAAATCTTAATCCTTTCAGTACTTATGAGCTTCTGAAGTTAAGGTTGTTCTTTTCTGTCTAAATCCTCTCTGATGACACCTGTCTCGGGAAACGCCCAGTTTAGAAGAGGTTTGCTATGGGGATTTGCTTCTAAACTGGGCGTTTCCCGAGACAGGTGTCATCAGAGAGGATTTAGACAGAAAAGAACAACCTTAACTTCAGAAGCTCATAAGTACTGAAAGGATTAAGCTTTTTTAATAGAAGTAATTTACAAATCTGTTTAACTTTCTGGAGCCAGTTGATATATAAAAAAAAGTTTTTTCCTGGAATACCTCTTTAACTATTTCACTGTTTTCGGCAGCAGAGAGATCCTTTTTCTTCCCTATATTGCTTGAAAATGGTGCTCTGCTTAATAATGTGGAACACCCCACCTTTAGTAGTTTTGCCTTAAATTGGGCTCACCTGGCAGTCTAATGATCACAGGTGTCAGATATTGTTTTCAGTGATCACAAGAGCCCTGAGACACAACGCCATCCATGAGTTAAACTGAAAAACAAAATATTTAATCTTTGTGACACTTAAATAGAATTTGCATAATAATTTGGAACAGGGTGTACTTCTTGGAGAGACCACATACTTGATGAAACGTGCTGCAGTTTTTATTTCTGATAGATCATCATAAATTCATCCTACAGAAAAATAAACCACTGTGTATTATGTCTCTCGTATAGGAGTTCTGTGTTGTGCTTTTTACAACTTTATGGAATCTATGTTCTTTCTTTCTTTCATGTGTTTACTGTATTGAGTACTTTCAAAACCCAGTACCCTTGGAGTCCGTCTCTACTCTGTCTCACTTGCCAGATTAGGAAGATTCCAAGATGCATTTGATGGATGAATGTCATTATCCTTTAAACATTCAGATGATTGAAAATGTCTCACCAATGGGGAAAAAACTCTGCATCTGACTTATTAATGATCTGCCTAGCTACACTGACCCGTTGCACATGCACGGCACATAAATATGTTGTATTTTGTGTAACTATACAAGAGCGGAATGAATGTGTGATCAGATTTCCACAGGCTGGCATGAATGCTTACAGGTTAGCACAAAGCTCTTAATGAAACCTTGTCTGAGACAAAACACCAGAGAGGATCATAATTAACGTCTCATTTTCTGCCAGTTGCTATTGATTACTCATTCACCATTCTTTTGTTCTGAAAAATTGTAACAACTGTATTTCACTTTAGTATCTAATGAGATTCTTAGTATTGGATCATTTAAACACCACGCTCATAATTGCCAACTTAGCCATACAATTTCATTGTTAAGGAGATTTACATTAGAATGTGGAAAAATCTCCTACATTTCACAAATCTGGGCAATGCTTAAAAAGTTCAGGACTGACGGGAAACTAGCATGTCTCATGTTTGTGTGGGGTAGATTCTTAGAAAAATGTCTAATACATTTGCCAGTGCGGTAATTCTGTATGTGAGCCATCGATATACTGGGCCTGAGCACTGTCCTGTGCTAAGCTGAACCTACATTGTTCACATTAAGCATCTTTATTTAGCCATATGGGTATTCCTTATTGCTGTCATTTTTATGATGCCCACATAGATGTCTTTCATTGCAAGTACATTTTTATTACCAGTTGTGAGGTATTGTTTGGTTTTAGTGCTGGAATAAAAAATGGTATAACTGTGTATAATGGTATACACAGTTTATTCTAGAAGCATGTTGGTGCCTTAATTATGTTGCTATGTTGGTCCCGCAAGTTACAATATTTTGTTCCAGGATGACCATTGTATGTTGAGACCATAACTCTATGGAAACCTGGTAATGGGTTCTAAAGCCCCCAAAATTTCACTCAAAAATAGGAAAAAGTGAGGATTAAAGAAAAACTAAGTAATAACTAATACAGATAAAGCAAGTCCTTACGTATAAAAGTAAGAGCTGGAGTAAGAGTGGAAGCTGTACATCACTAACTGTAGTGGACTAGAGCTTTTTTTCAGGGTCCTGTACATTACACACAATGTCCCAAAGAAGTAAAATGGAGCTGCCCTCACCTGGTATCCAAAGAAGCAGCTAACCCTGGCACAGATAAATAGTACAGAACATATAATACCTCCCTGTACTCTAGGGAGGCGCTACCAAACAGCCAGTCAGTGCATTCAGTTCAGTAATACTGGTGTTTTGTCAGTGATATGCCAATTCTGCTTGGTCAGTTCTTCCAGCCACTGACACATTTCAAGTATATGGACTGTCTGTATAATTTTAAGTTGAGTTACAATGGTCCAGAAAAGACCATTGTATGTTGAAAATATTGTAACCAGAGGCAATTGTAAATTGAGAAACCACTGTGTTTTGAAAAACAAACCAATCTGAAGCCTTTAAAGAGGACCTGATCTAATATCCTTTTTACGGACTTCCCCATGATGCAACATTTCAGGAACATTTTTTTTTAGAACTCTGCATTGTGTATTCCTCTGTTTTGACTCCATTCATGCATTCTGATTGTGAGGATATAGGTCCGATTCTGCTAGTAAATCTTCATCAAACCTACGAACATTCCTCAATTATATGCTCTTTCTGAGAAAAAAGATGCATGAAGAATGAGCATGCTTATTCTCATGGATTCTGTAGAGAAAAGCTGTGAATTTCCTATATTCGGTGGCGGTGATCCTTGTATAGATCCACTGTACATGCACTGGAATCTAGAGTGTCATCCCCCATTTCTCATGGGAATCCTCTTGAAAATACACATTGAATTTGTCATGTTTATTCCTTCTAAAAATATATATAGAAATAAATGGAAAGGTGGATGTGACCAGTTTAGGGATACATTCCTACTCTGACCTTAGTGTGACACTATCCAGTCAGTGGTGACAATGACAGACTTTGTAGGTATCCACCCTTTTGGAACTGGGATAGTTGTCAATGTACTTATACATTTCTAGTACTATTAAAGGGGTACTGAGGTGGAAAAATATATATATTTTTTTTTCAAAATTAACTGGTCCCAGAAAGTTATACAGATTTGTAAAATACTTATATTAAAAATCTTAACCCTTCCAGTTCTTATCATCTGCTGTATGCTCCACAGGAAGTTCTTTTCTTTTTTAATGTATTTTCTGTCTGACCACAGTGCTCTCTGCTGACACTTTTGTCCATGTCAGGAACTGTCCAGAGTAGGAGCAAGTCCCCATAGCAAACCTCTCCTGCTTTGTACAGTTCCTGACACAGAGGTGTCAGCAGAGAACACTGTGGTCAGACAGAAAAGAAATTTAGAAATGAAAAGAACTTCCTCTGGAGAATACAGCAGCTGATAAGTACTGAAAGGATTAACATTTGTTAAATAGAAGGAATTTACTAATCTGTTTAACTTTCTGGCACCAGTTGATTTTAAAAAAAAAGTGGTTTTCCACCAGAGTACCCCTTTAAGAAAACCTAAAGGTATAGGAAAAAACAATATCCAAAGACTGGATATTGTTTTTGTTTTTTTCTTATACTTTGGTTATGACCGATGCACTTTGATGTACCAGGTAAGACATTAGAGTTGAGCAAACTTACAGTAAATTGGCTCGCACCAAACCTCGCAGCTCTGCTGTTGATTACTTTACTCTGCATAAATTAGTTCAGCTTTCCAATGGCTCCAGTTGCCTTGAAAAGGTGGATACAGACCTAAGAGACCTAAGACTCATCCCAGACCTAATACTCATCCCAGACTTTTCCAGGTAACCAGAGCCCTTGGAAAGCTGAACTAATTTACGCAGACTAAAGCAATCAACAGCCAAGCTACGAGGTTCGCTACGAGTCAATTTACTGTAAGTTCGCTCAACTCTATAAGACATCAAGGCCGCCACACCATAAGGAACTCAGACTGTAGAGCGAGTCTACATGCCTATGAAGGTGTATTGCCCTCAGCACAACAGCATCTTGTAAGGAGATTGACCCTACACGCAGCACCCTAACCAAGGCGGTACTACACTAGGAGCGCACCTTTTTTCTACATATTAAGAAAACGTGACCCAGATTAGTTATTTTATGGTGAAAACAAATATTTTCTAAATAGAAAAACTAGGACCAGTGTATCCTAGGTGGAAGTATGTTGAAATAGCCATATGGATGGATGGATAGATAGATAGATAGATCTATATCTATCACAATTTTTTTTCTGTAATAACATTTAAAAATGACAACTTTTTTAGGTACCAGAGAAATACTTTATGGAATAAATTTATAAGGTTTTCCCAGCAAAATCTATTGATGACCCATCCTGAGGATAGGTCATCAACCTCAGATCTGTGGGTTGCCAAAGTTGTGGCACTGCCATATACAGTGCGACAGAGCACAGAGCATACAGCACTGTACATGGATGGTGTAGTGGCCAACCGCGGTTACTGCAGCTGATCTCCTATTGATGTGAATTAGGGTAAAGCTGCATTAGCTCATAATGACCCCTACACAAAGTAACACTGTCTGCTTCCCTCTCTGTTACACTGTGCCGCACCACAGCTCTGACAAACAGCTGATCTTAAAGTGCCGGATGTCAGATTCCGCAGTGATCCGATGACATATCCTGAGGATAGGTCATCAATAAATTTTAGTCACATATGTCTTATTTTGCTGCATATTTTCTGCAGCTGAATTTGTTACCCATTAACTTCAATGGGTAGAGAAACGCACAGCAGCAAATACGCCACACTAGTGACCCCACCCTCTGGGTAGGATCACACGTAGCATATACGCAGCGTATTTCACACTGAGCAAAATCCACTGCACGGTTCAAAGTACACTGCATATTCTCCCATGAGCAGACACACGGCTACCTGACAACAGCCCTGTGTGCTCAGTAAGGTTTGGAGGCAGGTCCGCACGTCAGTCATGTTGGCGTGCTGGCTCTGCCTCCAAAACTCACAGTACACACAGGGCCTCCGGGTAGCCGTTTGTTTGCTCATAGGAGAATACACAGCGTATGTCCCACAATGCAGCATTTTTTTCATCACAGACCACTACTTTAATGTGAAAGCTGCAGTCCATCACCGGAGATCCACTATAAACTGCTGACTGCTTGCTTAGATTCACAGACCATCTGCAAATGTTAAAGCAACTAATAGGGAATCTCTTTTGTGGCTTATAGAGCGGTCCTGAACAGGGGATTCCCCCTTTGATGTTTGTATAACCTAATCTACTTTTTATAGTTTTGTTGTACAACAGCTATGAATGTTTAGAGACTTAGGAGAGCTAATTCAGAGATAAATCATTTATATATTTAGTTTGTGTCACTGGTTTCATATTCAAGTCGAGCCAAACATTGCTTTCATATAAAATTATCAGCTAGAAACTTCTTCCATAAGCACCTTGGATTCATTTACCTTAAGTCCCACTGTGTGTATTTGGTCAAGACAGCAGTGTTCTTGTGCTTTCCCTGCTTTCCACTGCATGTATGGGATAAGATAAGGGAATTAGAATGTATAGACTAAATAGAAGTATGTTCTGTCTTGTGTTTTTTTTTTTTTTTTTTTTTAAAGATTTGACCAGGTGCCAGATGTGCATTTTTAATAGTACCAGTTTTGGCAAAGATGTTTGTTATCGAAAGAACAGTTTATTCTGTCCAAATGTTGCTTGTTTTAGATGCCAGGGCAGATAGTTAATATCCATTACAAGTTATTTGGCTTTATCTGGCTGTATAGATAATCACAAAAAAAAACCTGGGGAAAAAAATTTGTTAGAAAAATCATGCTTTTGTAGTGTTATATATTAGCATTATATACTGGAGAATTCCGGAATGCAGGACTTGTGTGTTAAAAAGCAGTAAAAGCAATGCTTGTAGCTTGTATTGTCACATAATATACTGAAAGCCTTTCTGTAATATTACGTAAATAGTTGAATGTTTGTAATATAGTCAGGTGAGTAAACGGGTACAATATAAATATTTCGTCTGCAGCTTTTATCTCTTGGGTCTCTATGTACTCTTTCTCTTGAAGCCCTGAAGACAGGATCAGTTATAATCAATATTATCTTAGTTGACTCAAATGAGAAGATAAATCGGTTGGATTGACTAATAGCATTGATTTTGGTCCGAAAAGACTGCAGAGCGCACACTTTTAAGACTGCGCTTTACAAACTTATATTAAGGTTAGATCACTTACATAACCTTAGATAACCTTGACCTTACATAAAATTAAATATAATTTGATATTAGTAACTGCTTCCTTAAAGGGGTAGTCTCAGTCCGATTTACTCTATCCACAGGATAGGGGGTAAGTGTCAGATTGAGGAGTTCTGAGTGCTGAGATCTCTCCACTGAAGGGGGCCCTGAGCCTTTGTCATTAAAGGAGCTGCCAAAGAGACAATTAAGTGTTTGGCTCTCTTCAGCAGACCTCCAGTGATGGCTAGATCAAGCTAGAAAAGTGCATCTACACCCCCATTGCCCCCACCCCCACCAAGAAATATGAAGCCTTTTTTTTGCCCAAAAATATTTAAAAAAAATTAACCAATCTATATTACAAATATACATTGGTTTATTATCTACATTGTGTAAAAGTATTTTCAAATGGCAGTGCTCAATTTAAGGTAATTCATTGCACCGTACATTTTACTTTTTTAGTGCTGGTATTTCTAGCCTTTGTGTGGAAGAGTCTTGGCTATCTATACTAGGAGTATATAAATGGGAATAGTCACATGTAATATCTTCTGCACCTTCAGTCATTGCAGAATAGTTAATGTGACTAATATGTTAAGTAGTGACCATATCAGTTTTCAGCCATTATTATTATATCTGTGGTCATAACAATATACAAAGCAAGTTCATTCTCAGACTTGTCTCTTGGCTTTTAGTAATGGTCCAATGTACCCAATGCTTCAGAAGGCATCGGCTTAAGAGTGTGTACATTGACAGGTGTCATGGTGATTTAGGCAATTTACTAACTCAGGACAAAATGTCCCCTAGGAGTTAAGTGTTCTGTATTCTGTCAGCAGTGATCAATCCATCATAAAGGATTACTCTTGCAGGGTGATGCACACAAAATGGGGAAAGGAATCAGAGACTTAAATATAATTTTGCATATTGTTTACATGCTTCTAAACAATAAATATTGATTTTTTTTGCCACTTTTATTATATATATATATATATATAATTACTATTTTTATTTTTTTTGGAGGGTCACACTTTAAGGGTATGTTCACACGTACTGTATGTTAAAATTGTTTTATATAGGAGTCCATTCATATTTGTTAATCTGCAGATGATCTATAATTAACTTTTTTTGTTGATACTAGGGTTTTTGTTTGTCAGATGTGGTCTACTTTAGTATGGTCGATTCTATATCCTTATTTCCCTCTCCCTGTTAAAGGGGTTATCCACCATAAGGTGATTTTAGCACTTACCTGCCAGACAGTAATAGACATACTTAGGAAGGATCCCCTCTCGTCTTTGGGTTAAATGGCTATGTTGTGAGATTACCATAAAGCTGTGACTATCTTGTTGTGAACTGGATATTTCCTGTTAGAGTTTTCTCTTTTACTACAAATCCCATAATTCCACTTTCCTCCCTCCTATACATCAGTTACCCCACCCATTGAATCACAAATGAGCTGAATTCCATACAAAAGACCAGTGCTTTCTAATCAGGGTGCCTCCAACTGTTGGAAATTCCCTGTGGTCTCTCCACCCATTGAAGCAGAACAGGCTCACTGTCATCACCTGACTGTTGAGGTAGTGTCCCAGCCGCACTGCATCCTAGGAATACCTGAGACAGGAGTAATTTCGTAAACTGTTAAAAATGAACATCCAGAGCAAAGATCACATAAGAATGCGAGACCAGCCATCAGAGACAGGTAAAGAAACTATATTATGAACTACACCAACTTTACAGCCCCTGTAGCATAGTCAAATAAGTAATAAAATCTGGAATACCCCTTTAAGGACACGTGCACGCTTGACAAAACTGAGCATGCTTGTGTATGATTGGATAAGAAGTAGCTCTCTTAGGGTCCAATCATGCTAATGATTTTCTGAAAATATGGTGCTGTACAAAGAGCGTTGTCTTAATGCAAGTTCTATCTTAGCAGCATATGTGTTGTAAATGGCAGGCAATATCAGTATTTCTGAATATTAATGAACATTAGGTTAATCATTGATCTTTGTGCATTTAGAATAGGCAGGATTGGTTGTGAAGGATATTTTCTATGTGCACGCAGTTAGAAATAAGGGAAATGAATTTGTAACTCTGTTTTTATTTATTCATGTCTTGATCATGATGTTGTGTTTTGACAAAGGTGTGATAACTTCCATGTATGAATACTTTTAATTGACCACTGCTTGGAATGTATGAGGAAAAATTGAAAGTGGATTTCAAGTGACGTTATTTTGTGACTGGAGAATGAACGGAAGAAATAGTGCATGCACTTTTTCTCCCGTTTCTATCTTCCGTCACAGAATAACGTCTGTTATTAATAACAGGCTAGAACGGGTTAAAACGGATAATGTAAAAATCCCATAGACTATTAACAGACTATTTTCAGGGTTTCTATAAGGGAACATTGAACGGATCTTTAAAACGGATACATTTTATAGTGTGAAAGCAGCCTAGGAATACCATGGCCCAGATCTTCTAATACTGTTATGTTCTCAGATACTGCAAACTTACACTAGACAGTTAAAAAATACACTGGATTTCACAGTGGTTCATGCTGTTTAAATAGTCAGTCTAGGGATATGCCAGATTTATCAAAGTTTAGACCAAGAGTTAGTTGGCTTACTTTACTCTGTAATGTTGTGCCACAGTGAATGTAACTTTTCCGTACTCCCGTCACACACACACGTCATGCACTTTGCTGAGCGAGATACAATTGTATACAGCTCATAAATGTAGCACAAATCATGTGAAACCGTTTTTTTGCACAAATTACGTCTGAATTCTGGCACCTTTACAATAGTAAATCAGCCCCAAGAGCCCATTAAGTATAGGCATCGGGATCTCAACAAATATTACCTGCAGTCAGCAGTGAAACGGCTAGTCCTCCATGATCACTTTTTTAGTCAGAACATTAGAATACGTCCATAGTCTAGATTTGGGTTTTGTTTTTGTTTTGTTTTTTTTGTTTTTTTGTTACCATCACCATTTTGCGTTTTTATATAAACTTTTATAAGTAATGAAAAATGTAAAATAAAAAAATAAAAAATTCTTACAAATTGTGGTGGTTGTATTTTACAGACCAGCCTCATTCGAACCGATATTGGACTTGGTAGTTCGGGGCAGCTTCCGACCTCAGGAAAACCAGGAAGCCCTTATTTTCCATTTTCTGCATCAGGTTCTCGTCGAAGGCCAATACAGGACACCCCAACCCTAGGTAACTGGTGACAAGTTTCACAAGTGCCTCAGAAGATATGAATGTTCCTTTTCTCCTCCTTGAATGACTGATCCATGTTTGTGTATGCTTCTTTAGTATTGTAATGTGTTGGTCTTGTGCATGTAAACAGACGCTTGGGCTTAAATCTGAGGTGAGCATATTTAAAGAAAGGATATGAAATGCAAGTAATGTTGTTAATGTGAAATGCATGTGTTATGTGCTTCCTTACTGGTTTACATTTGTTGTGAAGCCTTTTTAATGGTCTGTCGGCACACATTTGGCACTATGGTAAGCTGAGTAACACTTGTAATGGGGCTGATAATTTGCAGCTTTCATGAAAATTATCAAGGGCATCTGAACTGAGCTAGTGCCAGTGTTGCTTATGCTTTAGGACACATTTCCAAGTGTGTCTCTTGTTCTCTGTTCCCATAGAAAATCACTCGGTTGAATAAAGATATTCAGTTAAGGTAGAATAGAAGGAAAGTGTTAAACTGCCAGATTTTGTCTGAGGCTTGGCATGAACTCACCAGAGGGATGTCATCAGGATGACCATTGGTTGGACAGGGTGGATTTTTCTGGCCTAATCCTCATAAAGTGACTCCAGTGGCACCTCTTTCGAAATTTGTTCTGCCTTGTTTGTTAAAATCCTGTTTAACTAATGAGTAAATAATATGGATGCAACAAAAGATCAATTTGTGAAGATATTTACCTCTATACTGTAGAATGGTTTGCAGAGGTGAATTATTATTTAATGAATAAAGTACCCCCACTATCTGATGACATCCACCACTGCAGTATATAGCATCTGTCTAAACCCTATGACTTTAATCATTTATTTTCTGCTGGCAATTTACTGATCATGTAGGTTAAGGTTTAGCTGTAGTTTATATTACCACATATACAGATGAGCCAGCCAATATGTTACAATAAAACCACAGATTAAGTTAATGACCTTGATTCTGAAAAAGCTTTAGGGATAATACTTGTGATGTCATTCATATTAATAGGGTCTACACAAAGCATATTATATAACTGTAGTAACCTCAGAGGTGAATTACTTGCTGTAAGTTAGCAGAACAGTTTAGGCTTTTGTTTCATTTCCTCACAAGTTTGTAAGGTAAAGTACACATGCAAACCTCCCAATGTATAATTGCTATGGAAAACTCACTTTTCACCCGAGTTTAACATAACAAATAAGTTGAATATAACAGTTTAGTGTACCTTCCAATCATGATAATAAAATACCTCGTTGCAAGGTCACACACTTTATCCAGACCAGGTTTTATTTAGCAGATTTTTATTCCCCTATGCATTATGCATAGTGGCCTGTTTTGGTTGGTATTCTCAAAGAGGAATACTTTTGAGGAGACAGAGCTAGCCATATGAGTGCGATGTGGTATTGACCATGTGCAGTTCATGCTGCCATATTAAGCCATGCTAACTGCTGTTCGGCATTTATGTTTTGGGTTCCTTCCTAATATTGCCAGCCAATGGGATCTGTCAGGCAACATCTGCATATGACAAACTATGCTTTATATGCAAAGCATTATGGCATTCACTATAATCAGAAACCATGACACCAGTGTAACCAGAACCTTACAAAAATATATCCTGCATAGACATATAATAAAGTTGTGCCACTTGGAAAGTGCTGCATTATATTATTGTGGCATGCATTAAACATAATCTAATGCAGATGAGAGCCATGTCGTGATATATAAATCTTTACTGTTAAAGTGTACCTGTCATCAAAAATTTTTTTCATATAATGTAGATAATACCATTATGTTTATTTGTAATATACATTGGTTAGAAAATATGTATATTTTTGTCTCTGCAGCGATTGCCTGTGTGTCTATATGAGGAGTCCAAATATAGGAAGTGAGGGTGGACAAGCAGGGCCCTTTGAACTGAGGACAAAGCAGGGCCCTGTACACGGAGGACAAAGCCAGGCCCTGTGCATTGAGGACAAGCAGGGCTGTGTGCAGTGAGGACAAGCAAGGCTGTGTGCAGTGAGGACGAGCAGGGCTGTGTGCAGTGAGGACGAGCAGGGCTGTGTGCAGTGAGGACGAGCAGGGCTGTGTGCAGTGAGGACAAGCAGGGCTGTGTGCAGTGAGGACAAGCAGGGCTGTGTGCAGTGAGGACGAGCAGGGCTGTGTGCAGTGAGGACGGGCGGGGCTCTGTGCAGTGAGGACGGGCGGGGCTCTGTGCAGTGAGGACGGGCGGGGCTCTGTGCAGTGAGGACGGGCGGGGCTCTGTGCAGTGAGGACGGGCGGGGCTCTGTGCAGTGAGGACGGGCGGGGCTCTGTGCAGTGAGGACGGGTGGGGCTCTGTGCAGTGAGGACGGGCGGGGCTCTGTGCAGTGAGGACGGGCGGGGCTCACACATGAGGATGATTGACAAGCCAGGAGCCTGCACAGAGCCCTGCTTGTCCTGTCCTCACTTGCAATAGCTGCAGGGATAGAACTTTTTCAGCCATAAATATACAAATTTTTTAACCAATGTATATTGCAAATATGCATATAATTGTATTATCTACATAATATAAAAAGTTTTTGTTGACCACAGGTACACTTTGATACAAGAGTATCACTGCTCTCATACATTGAACTGGTGTGCCACAGAGCTGACGGAACTTACTTATACGCTGCACTCTGACATTGGCCCCTTTAAAAAATGTAACTCTGCCCCCCATTTTTCCTCACCCATGTGTTGGCTGGACGGCCTCCTCGTCCATAAGATGACATCCTCTCCCTTCTCCATAGTGTTACGTTGAGCAAGCAAGGAGCGCAGTCACAGTGGAGAAGGCAGAGTGAAATTTATTTTTACATACTTCTCCACAAAATGTTATCCTGTGGACAGGGAAGCCACCCAGCCAACACACAGGCATGGGAGAATGGAGAAAGGGGTGTAGGGTTACATTTTACAGAGAACAGGGTTGCAGAAAGAGTGCAGTAGATAAGTGCTAACGGTCTACGGTGGGGTCTACTTACATGGGGTCACACTACCTACTGAGGAGTTCAACATATAGGGGCAAACTACCTGCAGGGGGTGTTACTTATAGGAGGCAAACTACCTACATGGGAATACTACAAACAGGGGGCAGTCTAACTACATACAGAATAAGTGGGTTAGTGTAATCGTTGTGGTTGCTGTGCAAACTCTAACTGGGAAATTAGTGAAAGCGTGCTCACAAGCTGAGCACGCTTCATATCCGGTAAGTCCCGGTTGCGATCGGCAGCCAGGACCCCCAGTTAATGCCGGACATCTCCGATCGGACCGATGCCTGGCATTAACCCTTTAGCCGCAGTGATCAAAGTTGATTGCGACATCTTAATTCAGGTTATCTAGATGCCAGTTAGCTCAGTGGAGCTGAGTGGATGGCGGGAGGGCCCTTACCTGCCTCCTCGCTGTCCGATTGAGGCTCTTGCCAGCCATGGCAGGCTAGAGCAGCAAAGCACTGATAACACTGATCAATGCTGAGGCAAAGCCCAGCATTGAACAGTGTATGCAATCAAAAGATTGCATGTTATGGCCCCCTATGGGTACAAAAAAAAAGTAATGTGTAATAAAAAATAAAAAAAAAGTTCATAAAAGTAAATTAACCCCTTCCCTAATTAAAGTTTAAATCACCCTTTTCCCAATTTTTTTTAAAAATGTGATAAAAAATAAACATAATCATGTGTGGTACCACCGCGTGTGTATAAATGTCCGAACCAATAAAATATAAGGTGTACATGGGAAAAAAAAGCCAAAGTCCAATCAAAACAAAAATGGTACCAATAAAAACTACAGAAAAAAATTAGCCCTCCTATAGCCCCGTAAACGGAAAAATAATTTTAAGGATACTAAATTTGGTGCATGTAGTTATCATTTTTTTAAAATAGTAAAATAAAATAAAACCTACATAAATTGGGTATCCCTCTAACTGTATGGACCTACAGAATAAAGATAAGGTGTCATTTTTTTTATTATTGGAAAGTGCACTGTGTAGAAATAAAAGCCCCCAAAAGTTAAAAAAAAGTTATAATTTTTTTCCCAATTATACCCCAGGAATATATATCAAGCCCTTTGTCTTTAGGTGCAAAATTAAAAGCGTCAAGATTTTTAGAAGGAGAGGAGGAAAAAAATTGCAGAAACTAAGTTTTGCCAGGTTCTTAAAGGGGTACTCCGTCCCTAGACATCTTATCCCCTATCTAAACCTCCCTGCTGCGCCAGGCGCTCTGTGTTCGCTCCGTGCACTGAATGTTTGGGGTGCCGCAGCCAAGATCGCGGGGGTCCCCAGCGGCGGGACCCCTGCAATCAGACATCTTATCCCCTATCCTTTGCATAGGGAATAAGATGTCTAGGGGCGGAGTACCCCTTTATGGCCAAAATGGGCTTGGTCCTTAAGGGGTTAAACGACTACATTTTAAAAGCAGAAAAATTGTGCTGTTCATTAAAAAAATGTAATAAAATCCTGATTCCCACAGCCCATAGGAACCCCTTATAAATTGTAGAATACATCCTTCTTTCATATATTAATATTAAAAACTTTTGGAAATCTCTTGATTAGTTTATAGAAAAAAGTTTTACAAGAAAGTCTAGCTGTAGCCTTATATGAATATAAATATTTAAAGGGGTATTCCAGGCCAAAACGTTTCTTTTATATATCAACTGGTTCTGGAAAGTTAAACAGATTTGTAAATTACTTTGATTAAAAAATCTTAATCCTTCCAATAGTTATTAGCTTCTGAAGTTGTTGTTGTTTTCTGTCTAACTGCTCTTTGATGACTCACATCCCCGGAGCTGTGCAGTTCCTATGGGGATATTTTCCCATCATGCACAGCTCCCGGGATGTGACATCATCAATGAGCAGTTAGACAGAAAACTTCAGAAGCTAATAACTATTGGAAGGATTAAGATTTTTTAATAGAAGTAATTTACAAATCTTAACTTTCCGGTGCCAGTTGATATATAAAAAAAAGTTTTTGCCTGGAATACCCCTTTAAGTTTGAAATCTCCATTTAACAAGGTAAGTAGATCTGCCATAACAATATTAGATTTTCCAGTTGCTTGCAGTTTGCTTTACTACTATTTATTTTACATGGGCACAAGATTATATACATACAAAAAGCTGTAATTTTGTGATCACACCCAGTGTAATAGTAATGTGGTTTAACCCCTTAAGGACTCAGCCCATTTGTTTTTTCCTCCTCGCCTCCTAAAAATCATAACTTTTATATTTTCATCCACTAGTATGAGGGCTTGTTTTTTGCGCGACCAGTTGTCCTTTGTAATGACATCACTCATTTTACCATAAAATGTATGGTGCAACCAAAAAAATACTATTTGTGTGGGGAAATTGATAAGAAAACCGCAATTATACAAATTGTGGAAGGTTACATTTTCATACTGTACACTTTACGGTAAAATAGACATGTTTTCTTTATTCTGTGGGTCAATACGATTAAAATGATACCTATGATTACTTACTTTTCTATTATTATACCGCTTCAAAAAATCACAAACTTTTAAACCAAATTAGTGCGTTTAAAATCCCACTATTTTGCTGACCTATAACTTTTTTTATTTTTCCGTATAAGCGGCAGAATGAGGGCTCATTTTTTGCGCCGTGATCTGTAATTTTTTTTTGATACCACATTTGCATATATAAAACTTTTAATACATTTATCAATTTTATTTGGAATAAAATGTTATAAAAAAAAGCAGCATTTTTTTTTTTTTACGCTCACGCCGTTCACCGTGATAATTAACATTATATTTTAATAGTTCGGATATTTACGCATGTGGCTATACACAATATGTTTATTAAAAATATTACACTTTTTGGGGGCAAAATGGGAAAAAATTATTTTTACACTTAAAAGTCCCCATATGGGACTATTTATAGCAATCATTTGATTGCTAATACTGTTCAGTGCTATGCATGTATAGGGCATAGCACTGATCAGTGTTATCGGTCATCTTCTCCTCTGGTCTGCTCGATCTCAGACCAGAGCAGAAGACCCGTGGAAGGCAGCAGAGGCAGGTGAGGGGACCTCCATCTGCCGTTTTGGATGATCGGATCTCCGCGTCATCTGTATTAATCACAGCATCTGGGGGTTAATGGCGGCCATCCGCGCGATCGCTGATGTTGGCCATTACAGGCGAGTCCCTGGCTGCTATCAGCAGCCAGGACCTGCTGCGCATGACCCGAGCATCGCTCCGATGCCTGCGGTCATGTATAGGACGTAAATGTACGTCCTGGTGTGTTAAGTAAAGCCTCCCCCCCCCCTGCCATCTCTAGCACAGACTTTAGACTCCTGCTGGCCTGGCAGAAGTACAAAATCGGGAAATGCTGAGGGGGATGTGCAGCTTTAGCCAATCACAGCTCATCTCACAGACTGAACCGCTCTTGGCTGTATGTAGCAGACTGAGGGGGGATGTTCTCCCCTGTATGGCTTAAGATGATGTCACACCTGCTGGTGAATGCTCCTTCCCAGTCTGTGAATCTGACTGAGACAGAAAATACAGAGCAATATCAAGGTAGAAAACAAAAAAAATAAAAATAAAGGCAGGGGGTGATTTATCATGATGGGAGCAGTGAACTGGGAGGATTATAAAATTCATGAATATCATGACAGGTATTCTTTAAATATGTATGAATGGGAATAATGTGTCCAATGTAAACCTGACCTTTAAAAAAAGTCTGTTTTCAGAGTTATTGTGCAAAAATTATCTATTTTAGATCCACCCCTCCCCATGCAATATTGTACACATAGCTTAGTATTGTAGTTTTAATAGTATTTGCATTCTGTATACTTTGCAGAAAACATTTTGCAGTTGGTTGAAAAACAGCTATTCTGCAGACTATTCTCTTCTTGATTTACAGGCTTCCATGAAAGAGATATGTACTTCTTGGTTTATGTCGAAGATATTTGCTTAGGATAGAGGATTACTATCTGATTATGGGACCAGTATGGAGAACAGTATCTGTTCTAAGAACGCTCTCCCTTAGGAATGGCGACCACATGTGCAACTGTTGTGCTATGCTTAGACTTTGTTCCCCGTTCTAGAGATTGTGGGCCCTCCACAATCAGATAGTGATCCCCTGTACATGAGGATAGGGGATAACTTGCACCTATTGGCAAACTCTTTAAAGGGGTACTCCGCTGCACACCTCTTTTCCCTTATCCATAGGGTCCCCAGTGGCGGGACCCCCGCGATCTAACAGTGGAGTACCCCTTTAAGTGAAATCAGTCTGCTCATGTTCAATGCTGGAATATCTGATGTGGGGCTGAGCCGCAGAATGCCCACCCCCTTGCTCCACCCACTGCTCACTGCCTTGATTGATTAATATACAGGATTCCTCTACCATCACTACAGAGTTCATCTTCCATCATTGAGTCATGCACATAAGGCAAGGCAAGAGAAGGCATATGTCCTACGCCACAGCACAGACTCTTTGATGTTTGAGCTCTGAGCAATTTATCATTTTCTGCACCAGGACAGAGTAGAAAATTTGCTCAGATGTTTTGTGCAATCCCTGTTTTTGCTCAAAAATGTACAAACTCCCATGTTGGCCAAAACTTTGTCAAAATTGCACAAAAAGTTCATTTAAGTACATTACAAAAACCAAATAACATTACTGTCATTCAAGTTTAGTTGGGGCATCCAATTGTTGCAGCTGTGTGAAACTGACTGCATTAAAAAATGTCGTCATATAGAATTGGTAACTCCTGCAGCTACCATAAGAAAGTATTAGAGAGAGTCTGTTGACATGTGAATCCAAGTTTGCAGGGGAAAAAAATTATATAAGTGTGTGTCTTTTATATATTTTATCTCATGAATGTTTTTCTGTCTTTTCTATGTGAAGATCCTGTGCAAACTAAGAAGATAAGAAAGGTCCCGCCTGGTTTGCCTTCTTCCGTAAGTACTGACTGTACTGTTGGCATTGTTGTGGGACATCCGTTTGGTTCGCAGGACCATAAACCTAGGTCATACAAATCATTATTTAAACAGGCTTGCTACAGTGACCATAAACAGGCTGTCTTGATCAATGTAGAGCTTCATTAGGTCTAAAGCTCTGTTTGATGCTTAGTTTTTAGATCCGCAGCAGTGATTTGTAGCAGCGTCATATGCTCCTGTCCCCTTGTCCCTGTCATTTGAATTCCTCTCATGGGAGGAGAACGGGGCCAGAAGCTGTCAGAGAAGATCTCCTGTACAGGTCTTTTGATGTTTAATTAGTCATTATGTTGCTGAGCAGGAGGACAGACAGAGATTAATAGCCAAGAATCTTCAAAATTTACATTTGTAATAATCCCAATGGAGCTGAAGACATTAAGATTCGGAGGACACGTACAGCTCAGCTTGCCTCTGTAGGACTGAGGTTATTAATATGCATAAATCACCAAGTCAGATGTTCACTATGAAACCCTGGTGGATTTTAAAGCTTTCATTAAGCCTTTCCTAACTTCAGCCTAGCATCAGGAAGGCTTTCAAGCAACTAGTTTGTTGATCCCTCTTTGCTCGAAAATATATCCTTAGAGAATAAAGGGCTTTGATGAAAAAGGTTGCAAGGGTTTTGGTTGGAGGAAAAAAAAGCATTAATGGCTGTGATAATCTATTGCTATAGGGGTGTTTTGTGGAATTAAACATGCTTTATTCTTTAAAGGAGGAAAACTGTTTGTAAATGAATCCGCATTTAAAAATCCACGTGTAATGAAAATCCCTGCTCACTGAATGAAGTTTTACTCACTCGGTCTCCCTCTCTGTCTTTTCCTCCCTCCCTCCATTTAAGAACAAATGTGAGGGGAGGGGGAGAGAGCTTTGCTGCCTTGCGGGGCACATCTCTTTGTTGTGTAAATGGCTGGAGGGCTTTTATTTGGCAGTACTTAACACTTGGGCGCAGGTGCAATTGGATGAGTCAGAACTCAGAGCAGTTTTGTTTGAATGGAACATCCTCCGTAGTCTTCTCTGCTGCAGCGCAGGGTGCATATGGTAATCTCGGATTGCTGATATGGCTCTACTCCCCAAGTCTTAATATTTCCTTCTTTGTAGTGTTTTCTCGCAAAATAAAAATGATAAAATAAAGCTTGCGTTTGGAATCTGTGTGCTACCTAGTTTGTACTAGAAGGTGTTATGGCTTCTACAGCCCGGGGCAGCTGTGCTCTAAACCTGCAGTCTACCTGGAAGCCAGGACTGCAGCTGCAGGCACTCGTAAAAGCTTTTGCTTGCCTAAGCACTTGGGCCCCACTAGAGGCTGAATAGCTGCTTGATAAACAAAATGAACACAATGCTTCAAATCATTTTCTCCAGGCCAGGAATATTTTTTTTCTTCCCTCCCAGCAGCTAAAAATAGTTTAGCAATTTACATTTTAACAGTTGTGTCTAATTCAGGGTAGACTGTACTGTGAGCCAGATGATTTCTGCCAGATTAACAAAAAATGAATTAGAAATGACATAGCGCTGCCCGGCTCTCATAGCATTTCTGATGATGCTACTGTTTACAACCTAAATAAGCCATTAATATTTAGTAGACCTATATAGTTCACACTACAGGTCTTCTCATTGCCCTGCATTCATTTTGCATTGCAGAAGGTTAATTTAGTATGTATTCTGCTTTTTCTGATGTTCAGTATCAAGGCATGGATTAGCACAAATGGGAACTGCCTTAAAGCCAAATACTCTAGCCACATTCATATCAAATATTTGAAACGTTTTGGGCAAAATATGTATGTCATTGATTATCATTATTATTACTTAAATGGGTTATCCACCATAAGGGGATTTTAGTACGTACCTGGCAGGCAGTAATGGACATGATTAGGAAGGATCTGCACTTGTCATGGGGCTAAATGGCTATGTTGTGATATTATTATAACACTGTGGCTAGCTTTCAGTGAACTGGCATTTCCTTTTTGAGTTTTCTTATTTGCCTACAAATCCCATCATTCCATTTTCCTCCCTCCCACACATCAGCCACCCCACCCATTGAAACATAAATGAGCTGCATCCATTCAAAAGACCTGTGGTTTTCAATCAGGGTGCCTACAGCTGTTGCATTAGTTGCAGATTGACCTCTCTCCCACCAAGCGATCGCTCCACCCATTGAAGCAGACAGGCTCCCTGTCATCAGCTGACTAGTGAGTCCGGTCTCGGCCGCATTGCAACCTGGGAAAAATCTAAGACAACATTTAGTATGCTGGTAAACGTAAATATTGGAGTGAAAATCACAGAAGAATTGTGAGAAAACCGTCACACACATGTACAGACACTATATTATGAACTACACTAACTTTACAGCCCCTGTAGCATAGTCAAATAAAAAAAATTCTGGAATACCCCTTTAAGGTTGGGGATTATTTTATTTATTATTGGCACACAGATTTGTGGAAGTAATCCTCAATATGTATATGATCACTGTTTCCAAGAATATGTCAGTGACTGTATATAGCTAGTGATGAGCATGTTTAGAGCAGTAACTTGATTAAAAAATATATATATATTGGGGATTAGCTGGCTGAAGCTAGAACTCTTACAAAAAATAGTGACTTTCACATAATAACAAATACACCAGTTATAGGAAAGTATTAATGGGGATGCTACATAACAAAGTAGAAGCCAATTTAATGAATGCATGCATATTCTTCATTTGGCCCTAGGACTATGTCACTCATTCCTGAAAAGAGAAGCAAAGAGGAATCACTCTTCTCTGCAGTTTTGGCCAGATTATTTTTATGTTTTTATGTGTAGATAGAGGGAGCTGTGTGTAATATTATATAATATATATATTTATTTATTTATTTATGCAGATATATAGATACATTTGAACTGCAAATGATGTTTCTTTGATTTGTAGTGTTTTGTTTTGTGTTATGTTTTTTTTGGCTGCACAGCACTTTCTTGAGTGTCTTGACAATAGCTCCACCTGCAGGCTGATTACAAAAACTGCATATGAGCAGCAACATGCTGAGGGACTTGCTCTCTGTAGTTCTGTTACATTGTATTGTTTGAGTTTAATGAGAAGTAGCTAAATGCCCTGCATGTGGGTAAAGAAACAGCTATAGCAGACATGAGCTGCACAGCAAGAGAGCATGCATTCTCTCAGCAGTTTAGCAGCAGCACAGTGGTTTCACAGACAATACTGCAGAACTGTGGTAAATGAGCACACTTTTGTACTCCTGTACTCTTTTTACATTAAAAAATGTATTAGTTTGGCCTATGGCAGAATATTTTCAACCCAGCATATATCCCATGTACAAAGTGCTCTACAAAATGGAACAATATAGGTTATTTGGTTAAAAGATAGTTATAGCTAGTTCTCTTTGGAACAGTATTCAAGAAAGTATGGTAATCCCATTTACATATCTGCTATTTGGTGTGTACAGATCTCCAATAGAAATATTCCTGGTATTTTCTGTTTAAACCTTTTTTTGCCACATCATAACCTTGTTTCTCCTATCTTCTTGTGAGGTCTGCAGGTTCAATATGTTTACAAAGAGATCATTATCCATGCAGTATTGGTTAATAGCCCCAAGTCCTGATAGAATGTAAATATTTACTTGTGTGAATAATGTTCTAAGCTATGTGAAGCCATGTTTATATACTTAAATACACTGCTCAAAAAAATAAAGGGAACAGTAAGTTAACACAATGTAACTCCAAGTCAATCACACTTCTGTGAAATCACACTGTCCACTCCGGAAGCAACACTGATTGACAATCAATTTCACATGCTGTTGTGCAAATGGAATAGACAACAGGTGTAAATTATAGGCAATTAGCAAGACACCCCCAACAAAGGAGTGGTTCTGCAAGTGGTGACCACAGACCTCTTCTCAGTTCCTATGCTTCCTGGCTGATGTTTTGGTCACTTTTGAATGCTAGCGGTGCTTTCACTCTAGTGGTAGCATGAGACTGAGTCTACAACCCACACAAGTGGCTCAGGTAGTGCAGCTCATCCAGGATGGCACATCAATGCGAGCTGTGGCAAGAAGGTTTGCTGTGTCTGTCAGCGTAGTGTCCAGAGCATGGAGGCGCTACCAGGAGACAGGCCATCAGGTACATCAGGAGACGTGGAGGAGGCCATAGGAGGGCAACAACCCAGCAGCAGGACCGCTACCTCCGCCTTTGTGCAAGGAGGAGCACTGCCAGAGCCCTGCACAATGACCTCCAGCAGGCCACAAATGTGCGTGTGTCCATTCAAACAGTCAGAAACAGACTCCATGATGGTGGTATGAGGGCCCAACGTCCACAGATGGGGGTTGTGCTTACAGCCCAACACCGTGCAGGATGTTTGGCATTTGCCAGAGAAAACCAAGATTGGCAAATTTGCCACTGGCGCCCTCTGTTCTTCACAGATGAAAGCAGGTTCACACTGAGCACATGTGACAGACGTGACAGAGTCTGGAGATGCTGTGGAGAACGTTCTGCTGCCTGCAGCAGCATCCAGCATGACCAGTTTGGCTGTGGGTCAGTAATGGTGTGGGGTGACATTTCTTTGGGGGGCCGCACAGCCCTCCATTTGCTTGCCAGAGGTAGCCTGACTGCCATTAGGTAAAGAGATAAGATCCTCAGACCCCTTGTGAGACCATATGCTGGTGCTGTTGGCCCTGGGTTCTTCCTAATGCAAAACAATGCTAGACCTCATGTGGCTGGAGTGTGTCAGCAGCTCCTGCAAGAGGAAGCCATTGATGCTATGGTCTGGCCCGCCCGTTCCCAAGACCTGAATCTGGTTGAGCACATCTGAGACATCATGTCTCGCTCCATCCACCAACGCCACGTTGCACCACAGACTGTCCAGGAGTTGGCGGATGCTTTAGTCTAGGTCTGAGAGGACATCCCTCAAGAGACCATCCACCACTTCATCAGGACGATGCCCAGGCATTGTAGGGAGGCCATACGGGCACGTGGAGGCCACACACACTTCTGAGCCTCATTGTGACTTGTTTTAAGGACATTACATCAAAGTTGGATCAGCCTGTAGTGTGGTTTTCCACTTTGATTTTGTGTGTGACTCCATATCCAGACCTCCATGGGTTGATAAATTTGATTTCCATGGATAATTTTTGTGTGATTTTGTTGTCAGCACATTCAACTATGTAAAGACGAAAGTATTTCATACTATTAGTTCATTCCGATCTAGGAAGTGTATTTACTTCATTCCACTTTCTCTTTGATATTAAAACAATTCTGACTGATTGCATTTGGTAGTTATTGCATAACAGTGGAAAATAATGATTTATTTCCCTTCTTTAAATTTTGTCCCATGAATCACTTTTTTTTTTTTTTTTTTTTACATGTCCTTAACCCCTTAAGGACCGGAGGTTTTTCCGTTTTTGCATTTTCGTTTTTTGCTCCTTGCCTTTAAAAAATCATAACTCTTTCAAATTTACACCTAAAAATCCATATGATGGCTTATTTTTTGCGCCACCAATTCTACTTTGTAATGACGTCAGTCATTTTGCCCAAAAATCTATGGTGAAGCGGGAAAAAAAATCATTGTGCGACAAAATTTAAAAAAAAACGCTGTTTTGTAACTTTTGGGGGCTTCCGTTTCTACGTAGTACATTTTTCGGTAAAAATGACACCTGATATGTATTCTGTAGGTCCATACGATTAAAATGATACCCTACTTATATAGGTTTGATTTTGTCGGACTTCTGGAAAAAATCATAACTACATGCAGGAAAATTAATACGTTTAAAATTGTCATCTTCTGACCCCTATAACTTTTTTATTTTTCCGTGTATGGGGCGGTATGAGGGCTCATTTTTTGCGCCGTGATCTGAAGTTTTTAACGGTACCATTTTTGCATTGATAGGACTTTTTATTCATTTTTTCATGATATAAAAAGTGACCAAAAATGCACTATTTTGGACTTTGGAATTTTTTTGCGCGCACGCCATTGACCGTGCGGTTTAATTAACGATATATTTTTATAATTCGGACATTTCCGCACGCGGCGATACCATTTATGTTTATTTTTATTTTTATTTACACTGTGTTTTTTCTTTTATGGGAAAAGGGGGGTGATTCAAACTTTTAATAGGGAAGGGGTTAAATGATGTTTATTCACTTTTTTTTTTGCACTTTTTTTTTGCAGTGTTATAGCTCCCATAGGGACCTATAACACTGCACACACTGATCTTTTACATTGATCACTGGTTTCTCATAAGAAACCAGTGATCGATGATTCTGCCGCATGACTGCTCATGCCTGGATCTCAGGCACTGAGCTGTCATTCGGCGATCGGACAGCGAGGAGGCAGGTAGGGGCCCTCCCGCTGTCCTGTCAGCTGTTCGGGATGCCGCGATTTCACCGCGGCTATCCCGAACAGCCCACTGAGCTAGCCGGCATGCTTTCGGTTTCACTTTAGACGCGGCGTTCAACTTTGAACGCCGCGTCTAAAGGGTTAATAGCGCGCGGCACAGCGATCAATGCCGCGCGCTATTAGCCACGGGTCCCGGCCGTTGTTAGAGGCCGGGCCCGACCCGCTATGACGCGGGGCCACGCCGTGGCCCCGCGTTATAGATCGGGAGTGGACACATGACGTTCCAGTACGTCATGTGTCCTTAAGGGGTTAAAGGGGTGCTCCGGCGCTTAGACATCTTATCCCCTAGGGACCCCTGTGATCTTGCACGCAGCACCCCAGTTAAAATCAGTCCCCGGAGCATGTTCGCTGTCAAGCCCCCTCCCATAGGCTTGCATTGAGGGGCAGAGCATGACGTCACATGGGGGCGGAGGTGTGACGTCACACGCCGCGGGCCCTGTGGTCGCCGGTAATCAGACCCGGAGCGAACATGCTCCGTGGACTGATTTTAACTGGGGTGCTGCGTGCAAGATCACGGGGGTCCCCAGCGGCGGGACCCCCACAATCAGGCATCTTATCCCCTATCCTTTGGATAGGGATAAGATGTCTAAGCGCCGGAGTACCCCTTTAAAGATCAGTGGGGGTCCAGCAGAGGATGAGTCTGGGTTCTCTAACACTTGGTATTGTTCCTTAGAATAATGTTTTTAAAATACATTACAAGTATGCAGGCCCAGGCAATACTAGTTTTAAGGATTATATGAATAATTTAGTCTTTCAGAGTGCTTGAGGTTTTGTGGTTGGGTAAAGTGGGGATGAAATTTAATACTCTTTACTGACAGTAAGCTTACATGACAATTGATTTTCATTGCAGTTCTAAAGAGTAATTCAAATAGCACTTGGAATTTAAAAATGTTAACCCTCTGTCACTACAAAGAGACTGGTTGGTACTATATCACACCTGATAATTGAAAAAAAAAAGTACATTTTTAAATAGGTCTAAGGCTGCATTCACACCACGTTTTTGCAATACAGTTCCCGTATCAGGTTTTTGATGAAAAACGGATTCCTTAAAACTATACTAAACGGTATCAAAATGCGTGTGCAAATTTTAACCCGTATACGGTTAAAAGCCGTATACGGTTTGAAAAAGGATGTCCGGTTGCATCCGTTTTTTAAGAATAAACCATATAAGTTTTTAACTTTTCACTCCATTATGAATAAAGTTTCACTTGTTTGATTGAAATTCCAAGAAAAAAGCTGTGCAAAGTCAAAAACTATATGGTGCAAACCAGATGGAACCGTACGCACATACGGTTCTCTACATTTCCCATTGACTCCCATGGTCAAAAAACCATATATGGATTCAATACCATTTTTCACCCAGACCAAAAACCGTTGTAGGCTACTACTTACAATGGTTTTTAGTCCGGGTGAAAAATGGTATTGAAACTATATACGGCTTTATGAACATGGGAGTTAATGGGAACCATAGAGAACCGTATGTGTGAAAAAAACGGACAAAACTGTACAAGACGCAACCGGATGCATCGTTTGGCATACGGTTTTCAATGGAGAGTCAATGCATACGGTTTTCAAATTGAGAACGTATACGGGAACTAGGGATCGACCGATATGGATTTTTTTTAGGGCCGATACCGATAATCTGTAACCTTACAGGCCGATGGCCGATAACTTATACCGATATTCTGGTATAAGTTATCGGCTATTTCAACACCCCGCCCCCCCCCCCCCTGGCGGGGCAGAAGCCGTTGCAGATCAATGATTTAAAGCAGGTGCTTTAAATCAATGAACTGCAGCGGCTTATGAGGTGCCAGAGACCGCCGCCGCCCACTTCTCTCCCCCTGCCTGTCCTGGGGTCCTGAGTCTAACCACCACAGTTGCCCCATCGCCTCCCCCCCCCCCATCCTCTGCCCACATACCACCGCCGCTGCCCCATTGACTCCCCCCATCCTCTGGCCACATGCCGTTGCCCCATCGCCTCCCCACCATCCTCTGCCCACATACCTCCGCCGCCCCATCGCCTCCCCCCATCCCCGGTGTTATATTTACCTGTTCCCTGGGGTCCGCAATCCTTTTGGCTCCGTCGGCGTCCTGAGCTGTGACTGTGCGCACTGACGGTGACGTCGCGTTGGGGACGTCACTCGTCATTACGCAGCGCACAGCAACAGCGCAGGAGCCAGAAGTATCGCGGACCCCCAGGAACAGGTAATTATAACACCGGGGATGTGGGGGAGGCGATGGGGCGGCGGAGGTATGTGGGCAGAGGATGGGGGGGAGGCGATGGGGCAGCGGCATGTGGCCAGAGGATGGAGAGAGGCAATGGGGCGGCGGCGGAATGTGGGCAGAGGATGGGGGAGGGGCAATGGGGCAGCGGCGGCGATGGTTGTCTCTGGCCGCGGGGCATTATCGCCATATCAGCAAGGTAATTGCCGATACCGATAATGTCCAAAATTGCGATTATCGGCCGATAATATCAGCCAAACCGATAATCGGTCGATCCCTGACGGGAACTGTATTGCAAAAACTTGGTGTGAATGCACCCTAAGACCCAAAATAAAGATATATAAATACACATCATACTGCTATGTCACTTTTCATGCATCACCTTTCTGATTGCTCCCTGGATGAGGTAACCTAGTGTTTCCCAACCGGCTGTTTCCAGCTGTTGCAAAACTACAACTCCCAGCATGCCAGGACAGCCGAAGGCTGTCCGGGCATGCTGGGAGTTGTAGTTTTGCAACAGCTGAGGCACCCCGGTTGAGAAACAATGAGGTAACCTATCATCCATAGTGATGTCCCCTGATAGATGACGCGTCATTACACCAGGGAGCAACAAGGGACCAAGCTGTAAGTTTTTTAGCTCAGTGTACATATGTATAGAGAATGAGTTCTAATGTATTTTATACAAGTTTGTTTATAGTGGCCTCCATTTCTGAACCACTGTAGTGCACCAGCCACATGGGAACATAGGTTAGTTAACACATCGCTTTCCATCTGTAATTAGATGTGGCTCCCTGTGCGTCAGACCATGTAATCTGTTTGTGTTCAGAGAAACACACAGTTTGTTTAGCTGCACACTGCTAGGTTGTGAATGGAAACAATTTGGGTTAGGGAGTGTAGGTCAGTTCACTGCCGCTTTGCTGACGATATAGTGTCTGAAATAAAGATTAATAAGTCAACTTGGTCTACAGCTGACTTAGTATGTCAGAGGGGCTTGGCAGATTAACTCTTTGTTGTAAACAATTGACACTCGAAGAAGGAAACATTTTGCGAACATTGCAAAGTATTTGGTTGTCAAAAATACCTCCAAAAATAAAACCCTTGAATGATCCTGTTTATAGAATCACTTAAATCAATCTGTTTTACTTTTTTTTTTCTTAATTAAAATATTGTGATTATAATATAATAAAATATCGTTATATAATACAACTATGCAGGGTCTTTTGCCTATTTTTGCAGTCTATTAAAAGTTATAAAACTTTAAAAAAAAATAATAATTCTAATAAGAAAATCCGCTTCTAAATAGAACAGTCATGCTGTAGTAATGTGTGTAGGGCTGATGGGGGTTATATTCTTTTTGATGTTGCTTAAAGGGGTACTCCACTGGAAAGCATTTTCTTGCAAATCAACTGGTGCCAGAAAGTTTAAACTAATTTGTAAATTACTTCTATTAAAAAAAAATCTTAATCCTTTCAGTATTTATCAGCTGTTGTTATGATCCGAAGGAATTCCTTTTCTTTTTGAATTTCCTTTCTGCCTGACCACAGTGCTCTCTGCTGACACCTGTCTATTTTAAGAACTGTCCAGAGTAGGAGCAAATGCCCATAGAAAACCTATCCTGCTCTGGACAGTTCCTGATATGGACAGAGGTGTCAGCAGAGAGCACTGTGATAAGACAGAAAGGAAATTCGAAAAGATAATAACTTCCTGTGGATCATAACAGCAGCTGATAAGTACTGGAAGGATTAAGATTTTTTAATAGAAGTAATTTACAAATCTGTTTTAACTTTCTAACAGTTAATTTAAAAAAAATGTTTTCCAGTGGAGTACCCCTTTAAGATGACTGTGTAAACCCATCGGTCTAATGTCCGAGGGCTGTCCTGTGGCTGGTGTTGGGGAGGGGTGGGGGACAAGATCAAGCTTGTACTCTGTCTGCTAATGTGAACATGCCATTTTTGACTAACTTTGTCCATACCCCCAAATGTCCCTACAGTATTTACCTATGGTAATTTCACCATGTAGTATCCTAGAGGATCCACATCTGAAATCCATTTCTGTTGTAAATGTGTAGTGTAATGTGTGCTTGGGGCTAATCCTCCTGCTGTGGTAGGTAAAGTTTATTTTTTGCAGACAGAGCAATAGTGCTGCATAGTAAATAGTGTTGAGGATCTGCAAAAGTATTATTTGTCTTCCATTGCTAATGTGGTATGGGCTGAGAAATAACTTTTATGATGCCAGCTATAATTTAAAGTCTTTTTGGCATGTTTGGAGTGGATTTTTGGTTGCTGACCTAGTGTGAGATGCGCCTTTTACCAATCTTTAGTACAGATGAAGAGGAAGTATACAGAAAATGTATATTGTGCCCCTGTTGATTCTTGCTCATGTCAATGCACTCCTACAAATGAAAGAACCCAATGCACAGAACCTGTAGGCCCATGCCTAATATCTATATGATCTCTTATTGTATACTGAGGAGGCAAAGGCTTGTGACTGTTCCCCTTCGTCTTATTTGCTGTCTATTGATTCTGGAGGTTTGCTTACAAGGCCCAAAGCAAGCAAATACACAAAAAGTTCTCATAAAACTCTGTTGGACCTGCTTGCTACCTTCTGCATGTTTTCTTTATTTCCAACACAAGAACAATGGTCTCAGCACCTTCCCAGCTTCCTTGCTATACACAGTCCTATGGAAGCCGTACCTGACACCTCTTCGGTGCTAACCACACAAAAGTAAGCAGATACCGAATATGAAGAAAAGAACTGTGGAGCACTCACCGGGTCACTTCAGTCAGAGGCTTCTTTATTGAAAGTTCTTACAGGTTACATGCAGGGGAGCAGGATGGTATGGACGCGGGGGTACATAGCACGGTGAAGGACCGTTTGCATGCCGAAGAGCTTTATCAGGCCGGTCACACCGGCCTGACGAAGCGCCTCGGCAAGCAAACAGTCCGTCGCCGTGGTATGTAACCCCGCGTCCATACCATCCTGCTCCCCTGCATGTAACCTGTAAGAACTTTCAATAAAGAAGCCTCTGACTGAAGTGACCCGGTGAGTGCTCCACAGTTCTTTTCTTCATTTTCCTTATTTCCATTTCCTTTGTGTTTTTTAAGTTACTTTACAAGCATCACAGGTAAAAGCTGATAGCTGCATTTCATGCCACCTGTTGCAGTTATCATGTCCACAGTATTGTATTCAATGTTATTTGCATGTGACAGTTGCGATCAATGTTTTTAGAATAGTGGCAAATTTTATTATTTTTTGTGCATTTTAATGGGAACTTGTGATTTGGTTTATGCTGCCCAAACTGTGGGAAGCATGAAACAGGTGCAGTCAGTGGGATGCCGTGAGCCCCGCAAGCCCTAAGTGATGAGTCTTTACTTATTTGTGTATAAAGAAATATACGTCCCTCAGTACCGGTGGGGAGCAGCTGCTGGTAAACAACCCAGTGACTAGTTGACTGGGTCCCGGCAGCTTTTTTAAACGGAGAGTTTCAGATTAAATGATAGTGTCACGACATCTCGCTCTCTGCACCTGTGTCATGCTACCCAATCCGCAGGCAGCATGACACAGGTAACAGGCTCCTGTTAAACTTCTGTTGCATATTCCAATAACATATAAATAAGTTAATTATAACAGACGTATTACGTAGGGATGGTGATATTTACAGGCTATACAGAGAACCTTTAGCTCAGTGTGTACTTTAGAAAGCTCGTCTAGATTATCTTGGAATCATTCTGTCCCTTTAAATTGTACATGAGTCGGTGATTTATTATACAGTTTCCCAACTGCAGTACTGTGTTGTAAAATTGCTTGGTGGCGAAGTCTGTCCCAGCCAGATGGTGGTGTTGCTGTACTGCAGGATGCTAAATCTCAGCTGCTACAAGTGCTAGGATTCAAGCAACCAAAAAAAAAATCGTAAATCTAATGTCTGCACAAAGTTTACTCTGGCTCACTCTTCTAAAAAATAACCCAGCTTTGATGTCCTGGAGCAGTGTTTTTATTTTCCTGAATGCTTTCTTGAAGGAATTTCCACTACAGAAATCAGGGTGTGATCCGGGTTGAAAGAGATTACTGTATGTCACTGCCCTCCCCCCTTTTTTCAGTGTGGGATGGTTCAGCCCTGTTTTGCATAAGTTTCTTTTGAGTAGATCCATGTGTGGACTGAGTAAGCATAGTACTGGCGGAATTACTGTTTGGTCGGGTGGATGTATGCCTGGGACTGAGGCAGTGCACTTTAACTGCTTCCTAGAATCGTTTCTACATCAAAATGTATTGTGCATACCCCGTAGCTGGAGTGGGAAGCAATTCTTTGATGTACTACTACAATGGCAAGACGGTGAGACATTTTCATTCTTTTTCCTTGATTTAACCCCCAGCCCCTGGAGTATAATTTCATTTCTTTGTGTTATGTTCTATTGTACATTTCCCTGTGTTTATGTATATTTTACAAAAGGAGATTTGTGGCATTTTAAAGCTTTTATTAATGTTTTCCTTTCTCTAAAAGAGGAGTGTTGGTTCCTTTTTATATAGTAAAGTTCTGTGTATACTTCTACTGAGAGGGTTTGTGTTTTGTATTTAGTTATACCTTCGTACATATTGTATAGTGTTTATTTCAGAAGGGATTTTAATTGTATTTCATTGTGAAAAGTGGAGGAAAGTAAAAGGGTGTCTCATGCCGTAACACGAAGCTAACAATTTCTGGGAATGATTAAGGAAATGGTTCTCCCCAGTCAGATCCCTGTTTCCTGTTTAGACTTTGAGGTTCACTGGTTGGGTTGTAATCCATCTGCTTCTAATCGGCTCAGCATTTTAACCATAATGACAATAAGCCGTTTCTTTCCGAATTTCACTGGTTTGTTTATAAAAATGCGAACAGAGGTTTATTTTTACCATATTTTGTTTCCCGGAATGACAGCTCAGTAATATGCTTTTGTTGTACTTTTCTGAGTGTTTGAATTTCTTGTAGTAATAGACAACGTGACATGTTTTACTGTGGTTACAGGTAGTGGTGGACAAACTAAACTTTTTAGAATAGAATTTAGTGTTAACCCTATAAGGCTGACTTTTTATGAAGACCTTGTCGCTTTTATTGAGCAAGGCAAATATTTTTGATATGCTTAGTACGTGTCTAGTTACATAAAAGTAACGTGTTCTGGGCTCATAGTATAATTAGTTGTGTAGATGGTGCTACGAAGTTATAAAACAGTCTGTTCTTTGTTCTCTGTCAACACAACACAGAGAAAAGGGGAAAAGCTTTGATCTCATTAAGTATTTCCAGACTTCTAAGGGTCTGGTCCCATAGAGAAAAGCCTGCCTTGAAAACGTGTACCATGTGTTTGCCTTTGGTCTAGGTGGCTTTTCTTGGTTAGAGCAATTGGTGAACTGTTGATGTATCACCTATAGATGCCTTCATAAAACATGTGCTGGTTATGCTTCTAACCTGTAGATGTATGTATGTAGATGTTGAATCGGGGCTGAGGATTGTTGAGGAGCAGGACTGCTGTTGGTAATGGTCCTGGTCAGACAAACCGATTATTAAAGGATTTCTAAAGTGGTCTGAACAAAAGCCTAATCTGTGCAGGGTAATGCTTGTTAACACTTAGCTGGCTGGAGAATTCTAGTTAATGCAGAAAAAGGATACAGCTAAGAAAGCTTTAGTGGCTTTGATCTAGAAGTCAAATTTTATTTCCTACAGAATACAGGTGGAATTAATGTCGTATGTACTGATGGTAAATTATCAGGGCAGCAGTGTGTTCCCTAATATAAGTTATTGCCATATTCCAGTGCAGCTTTATTATAAGCTTGTGGTAGGTGGGCCATAGAAGAAAACTTCATTATTGTGCACAACTTTTACAGAGTGTCTATAAGTGTTTCTAATAGAAAGTTTTCACTATCCTAGGGTTACATATGAGGACATGTTATACACAGATAGGACCATTAACCCCCCCCCCCCCTTGCTTTTAGTGGATGGAGAAGAGAACAAACACGACACCAGCCCTACTGGATGTAGGTCTGTGTTTGCACTATAAATACTTGTGTTAATCTGTGCATTTTATCTCCTTTCAGTCCTGCAGGCATTACTTAATGGTCATTTCCTAAGGATAACACCCCCTCCCTTGGACTGGCCTATTTACATTCTAGATGCACATCGCTTTAGGGAGGGAGGAATTGGTTTTCAGGTTAAAGCCGTGATCTGTTACGAAAATAGATGTCATATATTTACTGGAAGTTGAAGAACGCTTCATTTTTATTACTTAACTTTTTTGTACTGTCTTAAAAAAGTATTTAATGCTAAAGTTTTTGCAAGATATTTTTTTCTTTAGCAATCTGCTTTTACTGTGCGGTTTATCTAAATCTGTTTAATTGTAGATTGTGCCTCAGCATTAAAACCAAATGTGTAGATATCCAGACCATGAAAAGTTACAATGTAAGGTTTAGCTGAGATCACGCTCTCAATCCTTTTTTGGAATTTGTATTACACATGCTCTTATTTTTTAAAGCCTATCACAGACGCAACAGTATGAACATAAGAAGTCCCCGTCAGGGTGTAAGAAACAGATGGAAACCTACGGAAGGTTATACTTACTCTTTTATATAATATTGCCAGATACAATATTGAATCTAGTAGCACAAATTACATTCTTAGTCTCTTTTAGAAGAACGTACTTTGTGTGTGTTTGATACAAAATGACATTGTTCTTTTTGTGTGCACTTTCACTTTCATTGGGAGAAATACATTTTACAGTGTGTGTTATTTCCATTTTTTTATGCATACAAACGTTATTTAACTCCAAATAAAACATTTAGAAGCTTTATTGGGATTTTTGTCTGTCGCTTGGCAGACAAAACAATAATTGCAGGCAATTGTACATTCTGGTAAAGATATTTGTTTATATATTTTGCTGAAGTTTTGTGTGTATTGTATTACACTTTTGTTTAGTGGCATGACTTGCTCACGAGGTTAGTGCCTAGCCCGCCTATATCTACCCCGTTTTAGCATTTCTGTGGGTATACCCAGTTATTATGACAGTCTATGGCATTCACCTGTTACATGTCAATCTACTTTGTGCTGAGAAAATAGTGGAGTTTGTTGAAGAAAGAAATTGTGATTTTTCTATTACTAAGAGAAGTGCCTGACTGTAGACATTGAATTCCAAGCTTTATCTTCACACAGTTTGTGACATGAATAGTATCCAGATGTGGTGTTTTTCTGCAGTCTGTCTGAATCAAACAACATTTAAGATGTACCACTGTTGACATTGACAATCAAGGATCATTGGCCAGTGATAGATAACATAGTAAATCCCTTGTTGTTTTTCTGTGTTTTGTGCTTGTTAGTGTCTTTTCATTGGGAGCACTTACAGACATGGTGACTTGGTGACACCACTGATGTATTAGAGTATTTTTACACACAGCGGATTTGTTCCAGAATATTTCATTGACTGCCCTATTCCAATGCATGCCACCACAACAGCCCCCCTTAGATGAATGTCATTGATGGTACTCCCCTCTGTGACCTGTGTATAGTGGTTGATAAAAACACTCTAGCACTTGACTTTCAAAGTCCATATCTTAAGCAATACAAAGGGAGGACAAACATTTGTGATTCCTCCATTAAATAAACTTATTTGCAGGTGATTAGGTGACACAAAAATCTCTTACATTTGCAGGCATTTCTTTTGGCAACAATTTTTTGTGTACATTGTATTTTTCCACATCTGGCTTTAATGAAACTTCCACAACCACATAACTTACTTTTTTTTACCGCTCTAACTCTTTGATGTCAACTATTGTAGCTGGCACAAGTGCAGCTCCATAATATGGCCTTTTCCATTTATTTAGTTATTTATATGTATTATAGTGTTTATAACCAACTATATTTGGCCAAATTATTGGAAAGATTTCTACCCAGTTTGTAGTTCACTTTCTACACAGTTTGTAGTTTCCAGTAAAATAACCAAATTCAGATGGTTATTGCTTAAAAATAAAAAAAAGTAAGCATGTATACTTTTTTTTTTTAAATTACTTTTAAAGAACATTATGAGCGTAAACAGGGTTATTTAAATCCGCCTTTACTTCTTGTTTTCCCCTTTTTTCTTCTTTTGGGTAGGGTCACATGTGCCGTATTTTGCTGCGTGCTTTCTGAATCTGGTTGTGCTAACCGTTGACTTCAATGGATAGGAAAATATGCCATCAAAATACAGCCTGTGTGACCTTACCCTTATAGTTTGTGAGTTTCTCTTGGGCCACTTTTAATACGATGCAGGTTTGGTCAGTATTTTGTATTCATATTGTGTCAGCCAAAAGTGGAACCTAAGCACATAAACAGTACTATTGATAGATTTACATATCTGTTTTTGCTGGGCACTCCTGGTTTTAGCTAAAAAATAAAAAAAATAAAAAAAAACAAGTGACCCAAATAGTTAGCAATAAGTTTTTATGGTATTTAGATAAAGCTAAAAGTATCCACAAGAGTAAATTCCAGCAGTTAAGAGATTAAAAATATACATAACCATTCCCTTACTGTAATGAATGATTGTATTTCTCTTTTGAGTATTGATGTTTCTTTATTGTGGTAGTAAATATATGTTCAGATAATATAGAATATGTGATTCTTATCATTCTGACTCACACTGTCCTCATTCTGCAGATGGCTCGGATTTATATAGATATTGTTGGTTGGTGACATTGATAAATCAAAGCTGCATATTCAGCAACTAGTCATATTCTTTATTCCTAAATATATCTGCTGTCTAGTTGCTGAGGTATTTGTACATATAGGTTATGAGTATTCACCTATTAAATCACACCTCTTTAAGGCCTGTCATAACAGGAAAGAGACCTATAGCAGCCCATGCCACTATGAAGGACAGTGGTGGCCAACCATTTTTAGTTTTCTCCATTGTGCCTGATAGCAGAATGCTGTGATCCCTGACCTTGTTTCTAGAATGTTGACTGTGTAGCCTGTTGGCCTGTATTTTAAGATTCAGGTTGACGTTTCGCTCTGTAAATATGAGATAGTTCCTTTGTAAATGCAAGATGTTTCTTTGTTCTTATTATTATATACATTATAAAAGCTTTTCTGACTCTGTGACCTTCATGTATCAAAACAATTTTCCAATCTACACTACAGAAGTGAAACATGAACTTTGAATGGTTACTACATGGAACCAGAATTTTTTTCCCCCCCGAGACCATTTTCTCTTGATAAGTAGACACAATGTAAGGGTGCGTTCACACATGCATATTTTCTGCTAATGATCAGCAGATTTCTCTGCCCATTGAAGTCAATCTGCTAGAGATCTGCAGCAAAAATATGCATAAAGGGGTAATTCACACGAGCGGATTTATTTGGATGTTTCTCGCTTGGGGGGTCGATATCTCTGCAGCTGTCCGCTGCAGATTTTCGCCTGTGAAATTTCTGCTGCAGAAAATCTGCAGTAGACCCTATTGACTAGAATGGGGCTTGCGTCTGATTTGCCGCAGCGAAAATTCTGCAGCCGAAAATCTGCTGCGGACAGCCACAGAGAGCATGTCCCCTTTCAAACACGCTGCGGGAAACCTGCAAATAAAACTGCTTGTGTGAATGAGCCCTAAAGCTACATTTACACCAAAGCATGTTGGTTTTTAATATAGCTATGATCATAGCATTTACAAAAAAAGTGAACCATGCAGAAAATCTGTTGTAAGATGTTGTGCACCTGTCCCGTTCAGTCACAGCAGATATCCTGCTAAAATTACCTAGATATGATTCATAACTGAGGACATTTTCTAAATGGAAAACGACCTGCAGTGTGGATTTCAACAATTTTATTATATGTTTTACTCCTTTCATTGTCGCAGGGGTAAAATCTGCTGCACAATCCACATATTAGGATAGGGTCACACAACGACTTGTGCCTCCAAGGGATAAATCGGGAAAGTGACAAACCAACTAGTCCATTCTAAGACAAGCACAGGCCTTATTCATTTCAGTGGCCTGAGTGTAGTCAGCTAGTGAGTAACTACTTTTGGGTTATTTTCCCAACATAGCCGGGTTTTGTCTCTGACTGAAAATTGCTGCAAGCAGCTTTTTCTTAGTCCAAGCCAAAATTTGTATATGCTCAGAAAATTACCTGAACCCCAGTGACTAGCTGACTACGCTTGGGCCTTTGAAATGAATAGGGCCCATGCTTGTCATAGCATGGACACGTTGGCATGTCATTTCGACATTTTCCAACATATCCGTGGCCTTGTGATGGGAACGAGTCCTTACACATGCAGGTTTACAGCTAAATCTGTGGTGGATAAGTCTGCCTTGTTTGGACCCTATCCTAAGCTCTCTGATCAGTGGAGCATTTAAAGGGCGTAATCCAGGAATAGAAAGCTAGACCTGTCCTTAGGTTGTGTGGGGTATTACAATTTGGCTCTAATTATTTAAATAATGGCATAGGCAACCTTCAGCACTGCATGTTTTGGCCTACATCTCCCGTGATGCTCTTAGAGCCAAAATGCTGCCAAAGTATAATGGGAGATGTAGTCCAAAACATCTGCAGTGTTTTAATAGAACTGAGCTGCAATACCACAAGGTTGGCACTGTTTTGCCAAAAATGTACGTATCACCATTCTAGTGTAATCATATGAATAAGAGCTATCTCATGTATATTGCCAGTTTTTCATATATTTTACTTGTTTGGGGGGTGATACGATATTGCATAAGATTTTGGCTAGGTCTGTCAACGTCCTCTATTATAATGGGGATTAGCAGACTATACCCCAAAGTTTCCTGTCATGGAGAACATGGATCAGAATTATTATTATTTTTTTTTTTTTGTGTAGCTTTCATCCCATCCAGTCCTACATTCTGACCCAGGTGGTCCCATTTAGGGTGTATTATGACAGAATAGAAGACTTGGGCAACACTTATCCACTGTCTGTGGCTAGCTTCACAAAGTTAATGGACCTGGCTTATTCATAAATTCCTCCCCTACAAAAATTCTGAACAGTTCATCAAGCCATGTTAAAGTAGAAATCATAATTTATCTATAGGAAATAAAATAATGGCCAACAAGTTATCAATGAACACAATATTGATCCATTGAATTAGGTCTGTAGGAATATGCCATAGGCTAAACAATAAGTTAAAAATGTTGCAATATGTAATACCCACATGGTCCCCTTTATAAATATTTTGAGAAACATATTTTCTTCACATTATTATTATTATTATTAACAGCTAATCCTCCCATCCCCCACGATAATGGATGCATGCACAAGGCTGAGCGTGCATGTGTTTTTAGTGGGGGGAGGTAAGGGGAAAAAGCATTAGGTGTTGAAATTCAAGCTGCCAGATCTTTCCTTTCGCTGCCATATAAGGAAAGTCTGTACACCTTCATACACATAAGTTATGTGGTTAGTCCACTAAATTTTATGACCGTCAAGAACAAACTCTGTATGGCTGTTTTTTTTTTTTTCCCCTTCTTTGAAGGTATAAAGTGGCCATTTTACAGCCTTAAAACTGTGTCGGAGGCTATGTGGCCTTTACAGTGTAGGTACCAGGGATGCTTTCTTTCTTGTTTTGTTGCTTTGAATATGCCTGGACACATCTGCTTTTCTCTTTAAACACTGCACTGACTCTAAATCATTCTGGTTACCGAGTAGAGTCTTTAGTTAAAAGCCAGAGACAGACTGTGCTGGCTGTGTCCTACTGACTGTGTTAGTATGGAAGCTAGAAGTCAGCTGTTGGTACCTGCAGGTAGAACACAGAGCAAAAGTTTGTCCTGCAAAATAAGTTTTTGAGGCTTTGGATTTTCTACTTTATCACATATATTCCATGTTCAATTTTTTTTAACTATTTTATTATACACTTGATTGCATTTGAAATAGTTTCTCTATTCTTTATCTATCTCATGGTGACTCAGAAGATTGTAATTAAAGTATTGAAACCAAATTTTTTTTTCTGTACAAGAGAAGTATGTTTTACCTGTGTCCTTTATTAAATTTTTTTATTTTACATTTTTTTCCCTTCAGGTCTATGCACCCTCTCCAGGTTCAGATGATTTCAATCGGGAGTCTCCAAGCTACCCATCCCCTAAACCACCCAGCAGTATGTTCGCTAGCACTTTCTTTCTGCAAGGTGTGTGTTGTGTTAAATTAGTAATGATCTCAATTTATCTGGATCATTTTTCTGAGGAAAATGGGAAAAAAAAAAATCAATAGTAGTCTAATCTGTAGCTAGATTTTGTCTTTAGTGCCATACAGAACTAGAGTTCTTAGAACATGTGTGCGTTAGTTGTGCCTTGCAATTTAGCCAAAAAATAATGACACATATATAAAGTTAGATATTAGGGTTTATTTTTGGATTCATAATGTAAGAGCTTAGTGACATTACATTTATTTTTTCTTGTTGCTTGTCATGTTTTTACAGCTGAAGTTGCTTACCTAACACATTGAAATAGTTTCTCACATTAAATGTGATATAATAAACATTTATCATTCTACAGTATTGTTTGGATTAATGTGTGATGTGTCTCACAATGTGTACGTTTGAAACACTGCTGCTTGGACTTGTATGTTTAAATAGCTCACTAGAACTGTTTTATATTTTTCACCTTTCAAACCTTGTTTTGTATTGTAGTTTTTGTTAATGAGTAATAATGTTAACCTTTGTATAGATGGCAACCATAATTCATCAGAGCTATGGAATTCCTCGAATGGAATTGGCCAACCTGGCTACAGTGGAATGATGGGCAGTTCATCTTCTCATATGCCACAGTCAAACAATTATGGCAGCCTACATGACCGTTTGGTAAGTGGAATTACTTTTCTTATGATTAAAGCCTAAATTATTGGCATTTTGTTTTGTAGAGTTTTAATGACTATGATTTAAGAACGTTACGAACAATTTGTCCTGATTTGTATAATAAAAAAAATCGTTTTGAAACCAATAGATAGTTTGTGTCCTTCCTTTAGAACTATCCACCACATCCAGTTTCACCAACAGACCTAAATGCCAGTCTTCCACCAATGTCTACCTTCCATCGCGGTAGCACCACTAGTTCCGCTTATGTTGCTTCTTCCCATACGCCACCCATCAATGGATCAGACAATCTTATGGGTATGTTTTCATTTTGGAATATAATTTCCTTTCTGTAGTATTTGAGTTTTTCATGTTATGTTTTAGTTTATTATTAGTTCATTACTAATCAAATGTATTTTTTATTACACACTAGTCCTATATTAACATCATTTATGTAATTTGTTTTCTTGGGGGATGGGTGTTTCTAGGCACAGGAAGCAGAGTTAATGCAACAGGCAGCTCACAAACAGGAGATGCACTTGGAAAAGCTCTGGCATCTGTAAGTATTTGTGCATGGGACATGTGATCATAAGTTACGGCTTTTCTGACATTTTCATTGTTATTCCTTAAAGTTGGGTTAGGTGTTTTGTGTACACAATTCCTATTATCACACACTATTTTAGGGTAACACTTTGCCAGATAATGCCAGCTTCTAGAAGTATCTGTGCAATGCAGTGTTTTCTCAGTTGATTTAATGAGGCATGACCTTCTAAAGGAAACAGCTGTCTGTCCTGAGAGGATCACTTTTCACATGGAATGTAGCCTGGGAGGAGTTAAATGAAAACCCCACTCATAGGTTTTCTGGTACATTAATATTGGATATAGTCATAACTCATGTGCATGTTAGAGACATTTTAGGATCCCTTTTTGGACTGTTCTAAAGCACAGACAGGTTCAAATTGCAATGTTATGAGTGTGAACACAAAATTAAAAAAGTGGTGGAGGACTAGCGTTGTATTTACACCAGTTCTATGGTGTAAATACAGTGGAAATATTCCTACCATTCGCCAGATTTATAAACAATTTGCAGCAATTTTAAACAGGGAGAAATTACACAGTGATATATTTAAGTAGCTCAGTATATACAGTATAGGCCACTACTACAGTTTGTAAGGTTCAGAGTGCATCTTGTTATTTTGGAATTACCACTGGACATGTATATCAGCCATGTATACTGTGTGTATACAATGGGCGGATAAAGTTATGTTGCTGCATACCCGTTTCATCTATGCAGAAAGACACTTGCATGCACTGGTAGCATAGGGTCTTATGGACAAGTTTAGCTTTCCTAGCACACATGGCATGTGTGTGGGGGGAGCAAGATATGTACTGAGCCATAATCTTAACTTTTGCATAAAGGTTTGCATATCAGTGGTGTTTACAAACATCAAACTGCTTATTAAATATATAAAATAATTGAAGTCTTCCTTAGATGCAAAGCTGACCATCCTCCATTCCCTCCACCCCCACACACAGTTTTTTTGAGTTTTACAAACCTAAATTCTTTGTAATAAAGAGGCATAGATGCGTAATCTATGCGCTGGGTGGGCTCTGGTTGTCATGGTGACTTGATTCTGTCATCCTGTGTTGCAGCAAGGCGGGAGCAGCCAGGTCATTCCATAAATCATTGCTGTCATTTCCAATGGAGATGCATTCCATCTGCTCTATGAATACATGCCATAGTCTTTTTCACATCCTCAGCTTCATTTCATGTGTATACTATACCTGATAGTTGGACTTTTGTTGTTTTCCTATGATTAGTTCTTATTACACTTAAGTGCATGTCATTTTAGGACTATGGTGTTTTAGAAATGATTACAAACAATGTGACTGGTGAGACCCGAAGATAAGGTCACTCGTATTTCATCCTCGGAATTGTGACGTTAAAATAAGAATTGAAACAAAGACATAAAAATGAAATGATTTGATCCAAAACACATTACACTCTCTGCTTGTTTGGCTGTTAAACACAAATATTCTTAGGGCTTTTCATGTGTAAAAGATCAGAAGATGAAGCATTTGTTCTTGAGTTTAGGTATTAAAGAGCATACCGAATACTTTGTGATTAAACATGTAAGGCCAGATAATACATTTGCAAAGGTTCTTTTATTTTACGTTTAAGCCTGGATAATTGTGGTCTTAATCTCAGGGTAGCCAAGAAAGAGAATTGTACATGAAAGTATTTACACAAAGTTCTCAAAGCCCTGTGGATTATGCATTAGTTTGGATAATGAACTAGTGTAGATAGAAAGGAAAGAAAATCTGGGTATTTGTGCCATTTCTAATGTGTTTCCCTGAATGGATGCCAAATAATAACCCTTTAAGATTGTTCCCGTGGAGGGTTATATGAAGGAAAGGAACATCTGGTTTATTTCATTGCCTAATGCCAAATCAAAACATTTCGACTTTAATTTTGAAGAGATCAAACAGGAGCGCTATTTAACTTAGTCGATTATATCAGACGTCTTTGCGCTACCTTATGTTTTGAGTGTGTTCTAACACATTCGACTGGGTAATTAAGTGGCCAGTGGTTTTCAGCACAAAGAAAATTGGAATTCAGGGAAGTGAACTTTAAAATGCAATTCATGAATTAAGTTTCTTTGTAGCTTTGAGACTATATATTATTACCATAACAAAGGGCAACTGAAATGTACACTGCAGTGTTTAAAAAATTGAACTAACAGCCCATGGTCTGGCTCTGTGGGCTTTCCTTTGTGTAGCTATTGTCTCCATCCTCTTTCATTAGGTTTGGGCATATTGGCACCCCACTGATCGGAATGGACCATGACTGATAGGAGGAGGGCTCTTGTTTGTTGCTGGAAAATAAGGGATGTTACCATTTAGACTTAGCAGAAGGTTATTGGTTATTTAAAGTCACACTTGACATTGACCAAATTCAGTATGGTCTGTCCACATTTATTGAAAAATCATTAACCACTTATTGATTGCCCATATGCCTTTTTACAGCAGTCATTAGTGGGCCCCATTCTAGAGCACCATGTATTTGCAGAACTTTAGAATAATGGGTGCACAAGAAATTGTGTAGCTGTGGGTCAGGTGTACAGACAGGTACAAGAGAAGAAATATCATGGTCAGGGCTGTCCCGGGTCTAGGAAGAACGAGCAGCATAGTCATCTGACCTATCACCGGGCGAGCATGTGCATGCTGGGAGCAATGTAGGTACATAGCATATACTGTGTATAGAGCAATGGAGAAGTCACCAAAGGTAAAAATCTATTTTCTGCCTTCTTAAGGGCTCACCCACAAAGCTGAATTTCCTCACTGAATTTCCTCTACTTCTCAATGCAAAAACTATGGCACACAAGTAATTTGAAGCAGACTCAAGCAGACCATGATTATTTTCTGCCTTAAATGAAAACGGTCAGTCAGTAAACCCACACTAAACTCAATATACTGGGTGATCTGGAGTCAAACGAGGGGTCACTTACTTTAGTGTGTTACTTTAGTGTGTCTGCAGAGCGCATGCGTTAGAAGATTTTTCGCAGCTCTCACGTCCTGTTGACATGAGAGCTGTGCGTCCCCGAAGAGTGCTCTGCACTAAGTCGGGAGTAGCGAGGGCCCGGTGCATACTCAGTTACACTGTGCATAGTGCTCTCTGGGGTCGCACAGCTCTCATGTCATCAGGACGTGAGAGCTGCGTAAAATATTAAAGCACATGCGCACTGCAGACAGGGGTGTGTGAAGAAAATGAATATGCAAACCACGGGTGCGGGCTTAGGCTCCTTCCTCCGGGACCCAAAGAAATATGGACCCTGAGGACGCCTTCAAAGCACTACTACAGAGAGGACAAACAGAACTTTAGCTGGGACAACTCAGCTGCCAGGGCACACACTAAAGTAAGCAACCCCTCATTGGACTCCAATTCACCCACACTATCACCCAGTAGATTTGGTTTAGTGTGGGTGAACTGGCTGACAGTTTTCCTTTAAGAATGGATATGTCAATTCTTGAGGCATAACATTTTCCTGGTCAGAACCTTTTATTGACACCAGTGGGGCTTTGAGTCCATTAGAATTCCAGGCAGAATTTCCACATGAGTCTGCTTCACATTACTTGTGCCAAGGTTTTTGCATGGAGAAGTAGAGGAAATTCCAAAGGGGCCAGAGTTATCGCCAGAGTGGGTGGGAGAAAGCAATGCCCATACAGCAGCAGCAGCCGCCTCTAGTGCCGTTAAGAAGAAAATACCACCGGGTTAGTGCGGGTGACCCTGCTCTTGGTTTCCCATTAAAACATTACTTTGAAGAAAGTAAAAATTGTTTTTTCAGTCACACAATAAAACACACTGCTCAAAAAAATAAAAGGGAACACTTAAACAACACAATGTAACTCCAAGTCGATCACACTTCTGTGAAATCACACTGTCCACTCAGGAAGCAACACTGATTGACAATCAATTTCACATACTGTTGTGCAAATGGAAAACAGACAACAGGTGGAAATTATAGGCAATTAGCAAGACACCCCCAATAAAGGAGTGGTTCAGGTGGTGACCACAGACCCCTTCTCAGTTCCTATGCTTCGTGGCTGATGTTTTGGTCACTTATGAATGCTGGCGGTGCTTTCACTCTAGTGGTAGCATTAGACTGAGTATACAACCCACACAAATGGCTCAGGTAGTGCAGCTCTTCCAGGATGGCACATCAGTGTGAGCTGTGGCAAGAAGATTTGCTGTGTCTCTCAGTGTAGTGTCCAGAGCGTGGAGGCCCTACCAGGAGACAGGCCAGTAAGTCAGGAGATGCGGAGGAGGCCGTAGGATCGCTACCTCCCCCTTTGTGCAAGGAGGAGCACTGCCAGAGCCCTGCAAAATGACCTCAAGCAGGTCCCAAATGTGCATGTGTCCACTCAAACAGTCAGAAACAGACTCCATGAGGGTGTTATGAGGGCCGGACAGATGGTGGTTATGCTTACAGCTCGACACCGTGCAGGAAGTTTGGCATTTTCCAGAGAACACCAAGATTGGCAAACTCGCCACTGTGCTCTTCACAGATGAAAGCATGTTCACACTGAGCACATGTGACGGACGTGACAGAGTCTGGAGACGCCGTGGAGAACATTCTGCTGCCTGTAACATCCTCCAGCATGACCGGTTTGGCTGTGGGTCAGTAATGGTGTAGGGTGGCATTTCTTTGGGGGGCCGCACAGCCCTCCATGTGCTTGCCAGAGGTAGCCTGACTGCCATTAGTTACCGAAATTGTGAGAACATATGCTGGTGCGGTTGGCCCTGGGTTCCTCTTAATGCAAGACGATGCTAGACCTCATGTGGCTGGAGTGTGTCAGCAGTTCCTGCAAGAGGAAGGCATTGATGCTATGGATAGGCCCGGCCATTCCCCAGACCAGAATCTGAGCACATCTGGGAGATTGTCTCGCTCCATCCACCAACGCCACGTTGCACCACAGATTGTCCGCCACATTACATCAAAGTTAGATCAGCCTGTAGTGTTGTTTTCCACTTTGATTTTGAGTGTGACTCCATATCCAGACCATGGGTTGATAAATTTTATTTCCAGTGATAATTTGTGTGTGACTTTGTTGTCAGCACATTCAACTATGTAAAGATGAAAGTATTTCATACGATTGGTTTATTCATTCAGATCTAGGATGTGTTATCTTTAGTGTTCCCTTTATTTTTTTGAGCAGTGTATTTACAAAGCAACTCCTACTGGGTAGTATAGGGGAATTTACATTATTCATACATCTTACATCCCTATAAACAAGACCAATGACATCAGAGGAGGGCAGTTTGTTATGGGGTGGTTTTGGGGTACATGTATTTAGTTTTGCACTACACAATACAAAACAATACAGACATCTTTTAACCTACTCTCGTATCTGTTTTGTGCAAGTTTTTTCTTTTTGTATTTTATTTGTAAAATTGGGAAGAGGAAGGCATCTCCTTTATAGTGTGCCAAATAGTCTGACTTGACCATGCCCTAAAGTTGTCTTTTAAGGAGCTTTTGGACAGTTGCCAGAAACTTCTGCACTGGAATACACTACTGTTGGAGCGCATTTCAGACAGGAAGCCTGTCAATGCTTTTTCTTGTCACACTAGACAGGAATGGATGGATTTAGTGAACCTTACATGAGGTTATAGGAGTTGCTGCCTTTACAGGAATAATGTGATGTAATGTGTGATGGTACAATTAAAATCTAGGGGGACATTTTTCATTGCTTGCTTTGGTGAGCAAGTTATGTAGGCTTTTTTTTCTGCTTTAGTTTTGCTTAATTGCTTCATATTTAGCATACTAACACGGGTTGATAAATTTGGAGCACATAAGCAAAATAAAGTCACAGCTGAGGCTTTTGTGAGATTTTTTAAATTTGCTCACCTTCGGAAGTTTTTTACTCCAGGTCAGACCTGGAGCTGACTTGTGACTTTTTGTAAGGGGATTTGCGACTATTTTTTGCCTACAAGCGACTTTCGCACATTATAAAGTCATGACCACTGCAAAGTGAAAACTGAAATTTGCTTAGGCAAGGCTGTTTGTAACTTTTTGCTTACTCACAAAAGTCACACAAAAAAGTGCTTAGGCACACGTGCACATGCTCTAAATTCCTTGATAAATGTCCCCCGTAGTGTCTTGCAAAAATAAATATAGTTTGATTTCTGTTACAACTCTCTATGTAAATGTCTCAAGTCCTATATGAATATACACTGCTCAAAAAAATAAAGGTAACACTAAGTTAACACATCCTAGATCTGAATGAATGAACTAATCGTATGAAATACTTTCCTGTTTACATAGTTGAATGTGCTGCCAACAAAATCACACAAAAATTATCAATGGAAATCAAATTTATCAACCCATGGAGGTCTGGATATGTAGTCACACTTAAAATCACAGTGGAAAACCTCACAACAGTCTGATCCAACTTTGATGTAATGTCCTTAAAACAAGTCAAAATGAGGCTCAGTAGTGTGTGTGTGGCCTCCACGGGCCCGTATGACCTCCCTACAACACCTTGGCATGCTCCTGATGAGGTGGCGGTCTCCTGAGGGATGTCCTCCCAGACCTGGACTGAAGCATCCGCCAACTCCTGGACAGTTTGTGGTGCAATGTGGCGTTAGTGGATGGAGCGAGACATGATGTACAAGATGTGCTAAATCGGATTCAGGTCTGGGCAGGCCAGTCCATAGCATCAATGCCTTCCTCTTGCAGGAACTGCTGATACACTCCAGCCATATGAGATCTAGCATTGTCTTGCATTAGGAGGAACCCAGGGCCAACCACACCAGCATATGGTCTCACAAGGGGGTGTGAGGATCTCATCTCGATACCTAATGGCAGTCAGGTTACCTCTGGCAAGCACATGGAGGGCTGTGCGGCCCCCCAAAGAAAGGCCACCCCACACCATTACAGACCCACAGCCAAACTGGTCATGCTGGATGATGTTGCAGGCAGCAGAACGTTCTCCACAACGTCTCCTGACTCTGTCACGTCTCTCACATGTGCTCAGTGTGAACCTGCTTTCACCTGTGAAGAGCACAGGGCACCAGTGGCAAATTTGCCAATCTTGGGGTTCTCTGGCAAATGCCAAACGTCCTGCACCGTGTTGGGCTGTAAGCACAAACTCCACCTGTGGACGTCAGGCACTCATAACACCCTCATGGAGTCTGTTTCTGACCGTTTGAGTGGACACATGCACATTTGTGGCCTGCTTGAGGTAACTTTGCAGGGCTCTGGCAGTGCTCCTCCTTGCACAAAGGCAGAGGGTAGTGGTCCTGCTGCTGGGATGTTGCCTTCCAATGGCCTCCTCCACATCTCCTGATGTACTGGCCTGTCTCCTGGTAGCGCCTCCATGCTCTGGACACTATGCTGACAGACACAGCAAACCTTCTTGCCACAGCTTGCATTGATGTGCCATTCGGGATGAGCTGCTCTACCTGAGACACTTGTGTGGGTTGTAGACTCCGTCTCATGCCACCACTAGAGTGAAAGCACCGCCAGCATTCAAAAGTGACCAAAACATCAGCCAGGAATCATAGGAACTGAGAAGTGGTCTGTGGTCGCCACCTGCAGAACCACTCCTTTATTGGGGGTGTCTTACTAATTGTCTATAATTTCCACCTGTTGTCTGTTCCATTTGCACAACAGCATGTGAAATTGATTGTCAATCAGTGTTGCTTCTTGATTGGACAGTGTGATTTCACAGAAGTGTGATTGACTTGGAGTTACATTGTGTTGTGTTAGTGTTTGCTTTATGTTTTTTAAGCAGTGTACTATATTTATAACAAGTGTCTCTCTTCTGTTTTCTCCTAGATTTATTCTCCTGACCACACCAGCAGTAGTTTTCCATCAAATCCTTCAACCCCTGTCGGCTCCCCTTCTCCTCTTCCAGGTATAGTTTGAATTTATTCTTAACAGATATTTGACTTTGATATTTCTGAAATTTCTACCAAGTGTAGGAATGTGTGTTATCACATATGCTGAACATTGTTGTTCCTTGTGCTTACTGGTGGTGAGTTAGTGGTGCCGACCTGTATGCTTTAATGACTGACCATGCCTGTGTATATTTAAATAGACTTGTCTCAAAGATTCCTGTTTAGTGTGAATTTGAATCGGTAGAGTCCTTTTTAGTTGGCCGATATTACATATTTATGAAAGGTTAGATATAATCGTAAACAAATTTCTTGGCAGGAGTCCTGTTGTTTGGCAATTTAGTGCAATACAACCGGTACTCCGCCCCCAGACATCTTATCCCCTATCTAAAGGATAAAGGGTAAGATGTCTGATCGCGGGGGTCCGGCCGCTGGAGACCCCCACGATCTCTCCTGCAGCACCCCCATTCACGAGCTGCACGGAGCAAAGATTGCTCCGTGGCTGATGACGGCGATACAGGGGCTGGGGTATCGTGACATCACGGCTCCTACCCCGGCCCCTGTGTCGCCTGTCATCAGCCACTGAGCGATCTTTGCACCATGCAGCTCGTTAATGGGGGTGCTGCAGGAGAGATCGTGTGGATTCCCAGTGGCGGGACCCCCGCGATCAGACATCTTATCCCCTATCCTTTAAATAGGGGATAAGATGGTTGGGGGCAGGGTACCACTTTAAGTTACTTTAATTGGGGATTGCCTGTACAAATCTGTTTAGGCAAGAAGAAATGAATTTTCCAACCTGGGTAAATTCTTTCCTCTAGCGTTCGCCATAATCTTCACAATCGTGGTTTCCACATGGAGACCTTACAGCGAATAACATGTGATGGGAAACATTTACTGTTAAATGTAAAAAGTCCAGTGTTGTGGCTGCTGATGGACTTGTGGGGCACATGGAACCCCCATTGATAGAAATTTACTTCTGTTTGAATAACACAGATTTTGCTGTTCTTGTATTTTTTATTTTTTTTCTTGGACTCTTAAAGGAGATATCCAGTGCTGAAAAACTTATCCCCTAGCCCCGGCAGCCCACGGGAAGGAGGCGTGTTGACCACTGCAGGAAGTGGAGGCTGACACGTCCCCTCAATACAATTCTGTGGCAGAGCCGGAGATTGCCGAAGGCAGCGCTCCGGCTCTGCCATAGAATTGTATTGGAGGGGCGTGTTAGCCACTGCTTCGTGCGGTGGTCAACACGCCTCCTTCCGTGGGCTGCTGGGGCCCCCATATGGGAGATTGCGGGGGGCCCCAGGATAGGGGATACATTTTTCAGCACTGGATATCTCCTTTAAGTCCTTGCTGTTTCTCCAAGTTATACAGTAATTGTGTGTAGGCTTAATTATTTATAACTGGGAAGCTGTGTGAATAGTGGCGAGTATGATAGTTATCTGATGTATGAATAATGAACTGTGGCTGACTGGCTGCTCCCGCACTCCCACTTCAGCTGTCTAGTAAAATGTGAACAGCTGTTCTACTCAGACAGGACACAGAAAGCCCCATTGACATTTTTTTCCATTGTATAAGGAAAAAGCCATCATTAACTTCAGGGTGATGTAACATGACTCCATCCTAATACATTAATAGCATTACTTGTATTCAAACGTGAAGATTTACGTTATAATCAAATTATCGTGAGCAAATAGTTGTAATTACGTTAAGAGTATCATTCCTGGTCTCGTTCTAAAGCCTGTCGTCTTAGATTTAGACATGTACATATCTTGTGATCCTTTAATTCTTACTTTTGGTAGTGTTGTAAAATTTGTTGTTGTTGAATAAGCAGTTTGTTAAAACTCTGCTTCTGTGCATCATGCTATGATTTGTTACAGTTGGTTGTAGCAGAATGGGCCTGTAATCAAATATCACATTATTTTCCAACCTTTTTTGATTACATGGAACACATAAGTATTGTAAATAAAAACATGGGCTATTGTTTGATAGGAAAAATAGCTAAAGTAAAAAAATCATGGAGTCGAGTAGATTTTACATGTGTGTTTATGTTTTTCAGTTGTCATTATGCCTCATATTCCCTATAGCGCACATAGACTCTGTGTAGCCATATAACATAGTATGGCATGTGGAAATCATATCATCATTAATTTTCTCTTAATTTGGACCAACATAATTCACCAATGCCTATGGTCAGTGACACAACTCATGTCTTCACTTTTTTGACAAAAATAATTATGTGATTGAGCAATTATTTGGTAATGTTGGTAAAAGTTCTCATCAAAGAAGGAAAGCAGAAGTAGAACTGACTTCTGGCCACTTGTTTGCTTGTTGATCCCTAGTGATGGATTGATTTGGAAGATTCACCTGATGTGATGAATTAGAACTTGTGCAGCATAGAGAATGGTTGAATGATAGGCAGCAGCAGCTGCTAAAACAAGCCTTGCCAAATGGAGCTTCTGAATCAACACATCCATGTAATGAGGAACAAAACGGCGTGTTTTCAGACGCAATGGAGTTTTACTTTGCTGCCTTTCTTAGCTATCTGTTGTGTTAGGGAGCACAGAATGCACAGAAAAATGTGCATTTAAAATTCTGTGCTAGAAACCAGAAAACTTGTAGCCATCAAGTGTTTGTAAAATTAGTTCTGGTTCTTTCTCTCAATTGTGTTTACAGAAGACATTGCAGATGTCTTGTCTTTGTGTACGATAACCACACTGTGCATTTAGTTAAAGTGATATTCATTTGAGGAAAGCCCAGAAATGAGTGTGTAATAAACATATTCCTCCTTCCCCAGACACCGTTGTGATTGAAGAAACGTACCCAAAGGCCTTTACTTTGATGTGCTTTTCTGGTTTTCAGTGGTATATCCATAATTTATTAATGTTGTTGCTGCATTATTCATTTGGTGGGGTTATGTGGAAAGTGAATTCTGAACACCTAAATCATTTATGTTGTCTTCCTTACTGATAGGAGATAGCGCTTGTTTGGTAAGCTTCACTGGTCTATTCACAAGCTTAAATACTTAAGTGATTTGGTTTTATTTATTTTTTTATTTTTTTTCCAATGGTTAGAAAAAAGAATGTGCAGATTGCTGAAGTTTTACAACAATTATATACCAATACTAATGTAAAGTTAACTTTTACCTGTAGTGTGATATGGACTTAGTTGTGCTAATATCCAGTATATTTCTTCACCTCTTATCAGGATTTTCACATGTAGTGGTAATTTGGACCACAGCAAAGAATGAGTGTTGGGATTTTAATTCTCTTTTTTTATGTGATTATGTAAATTACATTAATAAAATTAAATTTATTTTCACAATTAATTAATTACATTTTCACAATTAATGTGGTTGGTGTTATGTTTTGAATTTGTTTTGTTTTTTTTTCTTTTTGTGTTTCCAGGTGCCAACCAATGGTCTAGACAAGGAGGGCAAACACCTTCATCTCCGAGCTATGAAAATTCACTTCACTCCCTGGTAAGAGAAACTGCATTGTTATCATACACAAACTGTGCTTTTAAAGTTCTTACATTTTTCATAGCTGTCCATTCAGTGAGGAAATCAACCGTATGATGTTACAGATAAATTCTTAGCAAGCAAATGGCCTGGTTTGAGTGAACAATATAAAACATATAGGGTGTGTCTGTCACCATCTGTTCCCTAGTCGTCAAAGACTCTATTTGAGAGACAGCTGCTGCTAAATGACTGTTATGGGAGACCCATATCCTTCCCGAAAGCCACAGCTAATTTGCAGCAAGAGGGCGGGATGTAATAGAGTGTTGGTTAATAGAACTGAAGGTATTACACTAAAGATATAGGGTGAAGAAAATGTCACCTGCCCTACCATACCACTAGCATAAACCTCCCTATTAATACGTCATTTCACAATTCTGTTCCAATAACTTAAATGCACCCAATGAAGCATAGCTACATGTAATGAGCAGTCACCTTTTAGGCAGATTTATCAGTGTATCGTTTTCTGAGAAATAAGGTGTTCTGGCCGAAGATCCTAGTAATGCAATCCCAACAACTAGTGTGTTTGAGAGTTCTACTTGAATAGTTTACTAAAGTCATTGTTCCTTTTTCCTTACCATTTGTTTACAATCACTTTTACACCCCTTGAAGATTTTTTTTTACATCTGTAGGATATTGCAATTCTCTACAGAATTCTGCATTAACTTGACTAACATTTTAAGCAAATTCACACTTCACCTATTTCTTCCTCTACCCTTTAATAATCGTAACTTTTGCTCTGCTTCTTGTTCTGTCTTGACTTTGCCAGAAAAATCGGGTTGAGCAGCAACTCCAAGAGCATTTGCAAGATGCTATGTCCTTCTTAAAGGATGTCTGTGAGGTAGTAGTATTTCTCTTTAGCTGGTGCCTTTTCTTTGTGACAGTGCTTTCCTTTCACAGTTTTCTTTTCCTAAGCTTTGCATGTTACAGATTTGTTATACTAAACACCAGATTTTGCAACCGTTTTGTGTAGTATTCTAATAAATGCATGCATGTGTATGTTTACCTAACCATATGTTGCAAGTATAAGCAAAGAATTGTATAACTATATAAAATGCAGTGGGTCCTTGTCACTGATATAACTGAAATACAGAATTATATTGGGAAATTGTCCATATACATTCAGTAAACTCTAATCTCTCTGCTTAAGGGAGGAGATGTTTAGTAAAATTATGTTACAACATAATACCAACCCATTTATCATTGACATGAACAAATAGCTTTTGTAGGCTGTGGTCATTGAAAAATAATGACATTTGGGTACTGTCCATTGCTAAACATAGGGAAATACGCTCAATGTTTTATTATCCTAAGGGCTTGTATTGTTACAAGAGGTTGGATTGAAAACAAAGAAAAAAATATATTTACGTGAAACAATGAGTTACATTGCTGCATAAGATTAACCATGTGTGATGACTAGGTATTGGAAGCTGTCCACCAGATATGTGGCAGAACCCTGCAGGGCATTGATATTATTAGTGGGTTCATTTGTGTGCTATTTACTCAGGTACATGGCATAATAAAGCAGTAAAAGTGTATCTTGTTACAGGCCAGAGAAGGACCTCGACATAAGACAGGTATATACCTGGGTCCTCAGCTCCAACCATTTGTGTTCAGGGCTCAAAGTGCTTTAAATGAATATTTGATAATTTGGATCCATATAACATTTTGTTCATACACAGTACATTTAATACAGAATGCCAGAAGAGTGTTATATATTGAGGTAGGGAGGGGGGGGGGGGGGGCAAATCATCTTTTTATATTGTGAAAAGGTTTTTCATTTAAAGAGGAGTTAAAATAAAACAGAATACTCTCTGAACACTGAACTCTGAAGTAGATTTCATTCTCATACAAATATAAAATGATTGTGTTCTTTCCCATCATTTGCATGTTATGACAAGTGGATATTTTTTTCTTAATTGTGTTTGTTCTATGAAGGATCTCTACCATTTCCTGTCCTAGCTATTGTACAGCAAGTGCACTTTGTTAGGACAGAGTTCAACAAACTCTTCAATTAATTGCTTATATTCAATTTGATGCTTGGCATGGCAGTGCTGGACAGTCAGGATGATACAGGAGAAAATGTAACCTATGAAAGTAGAATGACAATTGGCTATTGCCTTTTCAGCAGTCTCGGATGGAGGACCGTCTAGATCGACTTGATGATGCAATACACGTCCTGCGGAACCATGCAGTAGGACCTTCCACTAGCATGCCCGCTGATATACACAGTTTACTGGGGGCAGCACACAATGGACCCATTGTAAGCCTGACTTCAAATTATGGGACAGCTGGACTTGTACCAAACAGTCGACAGACCTCAATGGTAGGTCCAGCCTTTATTTTATTATTTCCTAAATGTGGGTGATCTTGTCATGTAATGTCTAACTACTGTGGTAACAGAGAAGAAAATGTTAGTTTGGGATTGCATTAGGTTTATTAATAGCTGGCATTGTAATCTTTTTAGACACACTAACAGGATTAAGTGGGGACACCTGCTACTAATTTCAAATTTGAGGTGCACATTTAGGTAGAAGTGAAGAAGAAAAATGAATAGCTTGCACACTCTGACCTTGTCAGTGGCCCATAAAATCCTGCTTTGCCATGCGCCGAGAGCAGACACTTTCTGCAGAGTATATTTTAGCTTATACATGCATTTTTTCCAGATGTGTAATAATTGGCAGAACATTTTTCTCCTTGAAATACTGTGCAGAGAGATTGAATAGGAAAAGCAGTCAAGAGGGACTGAATTTCAAGCGTTCTGGTCTGGAAAAGCTGTTTATTGTAAATTGGAACTAGACTTCAATGGCAGATGCTGGCAGTATGCATCTTGAATGTGAATGTTGGTTTGTGCAGGCCTAAAATTTTTACTCTTCCCCCCCTCCCCCTATCAACCCCCCCTCCACCCCTAACCCTCACAAAAATGAAAAGGGACAGAGCACAGCTGTAGTGGAAGTAACACTGGAAAGGAAACAATTTTAGATTAATCCCAAAGCAGTGTAAAATAATTCATTCCATCTTTGGGCATGGGAACAGTACGAAAAAGGAAAAAGTGAGAATGAAAGTAGATTTTACAATAATTTTTGCTTGCACAGTTTAATTCTTTTGTATGAAAATAACGTGTATGACTTGGTTTTCTATATGAATAGTAACCAGAAACTTAATATATAGCCATTTGCTCTTAAAAATAACAAAATAATATTTTCCTAATTTGTGAATTATATAACAAAGCTTTTGAAGACAATCATTTTAACTCAGTGTCACAAAATGTGTGACTTTTTACCATGACCACTTCAGAAAAACGTCATTTTTATTTATCTGCACAATCATGAGAAAATGATCTACTTAAAAAGTCACAATTAAAGTCACTGAAAAATAACTGTGACAAATTTCGAGCAAAAATATAGTCTTCATACAGTGGTAAATTCCCATGTTCACAAAATATAATATAATATTTGGATAAGCAACTAAATATCTCTTGTATAATTTGTAAGTGGTTTTTCTGACGATGCGTCTGAATTCTGAGAAATGATGCTTATTTTTTTCTTAATGTCTTTTCGTGTAGCCTTCTTGAAGTTACTAGTACGTAAATGTAATTTACAATCTGTAGATGATCTCGGCAGAAGACGCAAGGAACTGAGCAGCATTTACTCCTCCCATTCATTTAGTTAACACTAGCCTTTTATATTTTAACACTAAATGATAAGAAGTACAGTGTTAGTTTTATTGCTTGGATTTTTATTCTGTCTATGTATGGAAGAGAAGAGAAATGAAACAAAGACTCTTATTTAGTTGCCTTTGTGACTGTGAAGCTGCACCATTCCAAGATATGTACAATATGTATTTAAAAGTCTTTGGGGGTAATTTATAAAGACTGACAGTGAAACACTGATCTTTAGTGTAAATCCCACAGCCATTGGATTCTGCCAAATATTGAATGTGTTAATGAATCCTCCTCCTGCAGTTGCAAACCCTGCACTGGACATAGAAATCTCAGAGCTACGGTAGCATAGGTTTGTGCTATAGTTATATGGCAACGTAAAATATAGTAAATCTGCTAGGCAGAGGATGCCCTGTCCACTGTTTACAAAGTAGCAAGTGCAGCCTATATACCACAGAAAGTCGCAAAGTTTTGCACAGTTGACCATTATGCAAATATTTGGACTTAACACCAAAAGCTGGATTAAATTGTTTACAGGGAATCTGCACTAACTTGCTTGTACTACCTGTTAGTGCTGGTTACCTTATCTTCCTATGTGATGTTATTCATGATGATGTAAATGAGGCTCTTGGTGAACTCAGGGTGGTCCCTAACCCCAAAGTGCATTGGTTCCTCTTCCCAGTTGGTCCCTTACTCACACACCCTAATATGAATATTCATATGTTTCCTCTTCTGCAGGTGATGCAATGAGTCCCTTTAAAAGTTTCCCTTTGAAGTTTCATTGGCAGCAGTGCTGAATTCTAGCAGTATTGGGAAAAAAGGCCTAGTACAAAACTATATATTTGGGAATGCTGTTTTTAAACCTGAGACTTAAAAAAAAAATTTAAAAAAAAATCAGAGATGAGAGTTTAAGGTGTATCTCTGAAATTGTAGAATTACAATCAAGGAACAATGTCATCACTTATCTTTGTGTATGTTTTCATGGCATGGAACTGAAGGGTATGCAAGCCGTTGTAAGAGGCACACAAATTGCATCTTACAAAATTTGCTCTGCAAAGTTCTTGTTAATGCGACGAAAAAGCAGGCAGCTTGATAGAAACTAGCCTAATGTGCTGGTTGCCTTGTGCCCTTTATGGGCCTGTTAACTTATTACAGGAAATTGTAAGTGAGGCCCCCAAATAACACCCATCTATAGACCCCAGTATAGGATAATGCAGTACATCCCTGGAGCTAGTGCTGGGCGGTATGTCCAAAAATGTGTATCACTGTATTTTTCAAACTTATGGCTGTTCCATGGTATGGGGCATGCAATATTTTTGGTGGAGGATGATTAAAATATTGATCTGTATAGAAAAATAAGATTCAGCATACAACTGTTTCCAACCCTTGAAGAAAGACCAATGAAGTACCTAAGGGGAACAACCATACATTGCAACTTAATAGGTTATATGCTTGTGAATTCTGATGTCAGTTCCTATTTGCATTTTTATTTTATTTTCCATTTAGGTTTCATTCATATAAGGCATTGTCTCTCCAGTTGTGTCTCTAGAGAAGAGATGTGAAATACTAATAACCATATCAATATAGAAATTCTACACATTTTGTATTGTTTTCTATGAAGCTTTTGCAGGGATCAATGACTGCCCCACAGCTGCCATGTTTGTTGTGGTCATTTTATAAACGCTATTGTAAGCAGAATATTATCGCCCAGTCCTCTGTGCCTGCTGCATGTGAAGGACCTGCTCAGACAAGGGTATTTGTGTTGTGCTGTAAAGTTGCTTCTGAAACTCAGTACCTGGTTGGATGCTCATGAAAATGACTGCAGAACCTATGAGCGATTGAAAGGCCGATGCAGCAGTATTTGTTGTAGTCTCTAATTGCTGAAATGTATACAAGTGTGGCTCAGGCAACAGACTCCTGTACTCCAATAGCAGACAGTCAGCTGTATGCTAATAGGATGGTGTTTTAATTGTACAGCCTATCAGGCCGTGCTGAGAAAGCCACTCTGCCCAGACAAAGGACTGTTTGTACACCTGTTGTGTGTGGATATTGCCATCTTAATGGCTTTAACCCTTTGGGTATTGTGAAGCTCTGCAAGTGAGATTGACACTAGAGGCGTTGAAAGAATAGAACAAAGCGAGGGCTTAGCGCAAGTTAAAAAGGACAACACTGGCTGTGAAAGTTACATTCTTCAGGAAACATGGAAGAAACATTTGCAAGTAGAATCTAGTTACAGATGGGCAGAAAGGAAGTTGTGCTAATTTGATTAAGTTTGCATGCTCTTTGGGTGAGATGACGTAATGGGAAGATTGTTAACCATATTAAAAAAAACTAGACTAAGTGAAACGAAAGCATAGGAAGGACCCCTAGAAAGATTTGGGTTTACTGTTTTGTTTGGAAACTGTATTAACAGTTATGGTATGTTTCATGTCTTGAATGTTTAAACAGACTGGCTTCATTACAATATTAAAAGTTTAAAGAATTTGCCTATATATCCATGTTCACATTCACATAATTAACCAGAGTAAACTACATACAATCATTGGTTGTCCAAAGCAGTGTCTCAGGTCATCTTTGTAAGATGCAATTTGCGTACCTCTTACAACGGCTTGTATACCCTTCAGTTCCATGCTGGGAGAACATACACAAAGATAAGTGACATTACTGTTCCTTGGTTGTAATTCTACAATTTCCGAGATACACCTTAAACTCTCATATCCAATTTTTTTTTTAAAACTCTCAAGTTTAACCCCTTATGGACTAACCTTAAGGACGTTTTTGCATTTTCGCTTTTTCCTCCTTCCTTTCTAAAGATCATAACACTTTCAATTTTGCACCTACAGACCCATATAAGGGCTTGTTTTTTGTTTCACCATTTTTACTTTGCAATGACATCACTTATTTTAGAATATAACCTGTGGCAAAAAAAAAAAAAAAAATTTTGTGGGGTGAAATAAAAAAGCCATTTTCTAAATTTTGGGCGCTTCCGTTTCTATGCCGTGCAATATTTGGTAAAAATGACACCTTATCTTTATTCTGTAGGTCCATATGGTTACAAGGATACCCAATTTATGTAGGTTTTATTTTATTTTAATACTTACAAAACCACATGCACCAAAATTAGTATGTTTAAAATTGGCATCTTATGACCCCTATAACTAAATTTTTCTGTGTAAGGGGTGGTATGAGGGCTCAGTCATCTGTAGTTTTTATAGGTACCATTTTTGTTTTGATGGGACTTTTTGATCGCATTTTATTAATATTTTTATGGTATATGAAGTGATCAAAAATGCACAATTTTGGACTTGAGTATTTTTTTACATGTATGTCATCAACCATGTGGTTTAGCTAACCTAATATTTGAATAGTTTGGACATTTATTATACACTCGGCGGTACCACGTATGATTATTTTTATTCTTTATTACATTATTTTATTTAAAAAATGGGAAAAAGGGGGGTAATTTTAAACTTTTAATAGGGAAGGGGTTAATGAAAACATGCTAAAACATGCACTCTTCTGATTGCATACACTGATCAGTGCTCTGCCATTGCAAAGCACTGATCAGAGTAACCGGCTCTCTGCTGCTCCTGCCTGCTGCCCAGGCATGGAGCAATAGATCGCCGATCGGACAACTGAGAGGCAGGTGAGGACCCTCCCTTCGTCTGGTAAGCTGATCGGGACATCACGATTTTGTCGTGATAGTCCCGATCAGCTCGGCTGAGCTGCCAGGATTCTTTTACTTTAGTTTTAGACGCTGCGATCAACTTTGATCACGGCGTCTAAAGGGTTAATGCTGGGCATCGGCCCGATCAGCCGTGCCCGGCATTAGCCGTGGGTCCTGGCTGCCCGTAGCAACCGGGACCCACCGGGTTTAACCTGTTCTCTACTGATGTGAACGGTTTAAACCCGGTAAACGGGACCAGGGTGTACAGGTATGCCCTGAGTCCTTAAGGATCGGGGATGCAAGACGTATGCATACGCCCTGCATCCCCAAGAGGTTAAAAACAGCATTCCCACATATTTAGTTTTGTACTAGGCCTTTTTTCCCAATCATGCTAGAATTCAGCACTGCTGGGTGTGATGAAGCCTCCATTGTATGTTAGTGCTTATTTATCTGCAAAGATGCAGCTGCACTAAGGACTTTTAAAGGCTAGGACTACTACTAGAACTTAGTGCTCATAACAAAAATTGCTCAAAAGATCACTATCCATAGTGATCATATTTTGTTTTCAACTCTACACTTCTTTTTCTAAGCAATTTTTAAAAGCAGCTTTTTCCTTCATAAAGTATAAGGCAAATCTTTTGAGAATCTCAAGGTTTGCATTACTTTGTAGAAAATCTCTCCTGAATAACATTGATTGTCTTCTGATATTGGAACCTGTCGAGTTGTGGGATTTATTTGGCAACAAATGAACTGTCAGATCTTAAAAGTTGAATGTCTGGATTAAGAAAAAATTGGCAAGTGTAACGATCTGGCCTAATTGTGAGAGACAAGTGGTGCAGAGCTTTTCCAAAATGGTAGGTCTTCTGAGAAGTACTCATCAAAATTAGTCTAAGGAAGGGTAACTCATGTACGGAGCAAAGCTCATCTGATCCAATATGGCAGTATGATCCTCTGAGCTTAAACCTCTGACAAACCTTTTGTCCTAAAATAATAATATGACATACAAACAAGATAGGAAAAGCCGGCACAATTCTAGCACTTTCACAATGTCCTTAATAGCATGCTAGAGCCAGAAGCGGAGTATACACCAAACATGCACATGTGCCGTTTCGGGTGCTCAATCCCACAAAGGCAAAGTTCATAGAAGTAAACTTGAAGGTAGATACAGAAGGCACTCACCATCAGGATATGTGCAAAAATTGAAATTCTTTATTGCATCGTGCAGCAGTAAAAACGGATCAGTGTGGACACAGCACACCAGGAGACGGTAACAGCTATTTCACGCCTCTTACAGGCGCTTCTTCAGGTCACCTGAAGAAGCACCTGTTAGAGGCGTGAAATAGCTGTTATTATATCCCAATGGTGAGTGCCTCCTGTATCTACCTTCAGGTTTAATAATATGCTATACACTGCTCAAAAAAATTAAAGGAACACTTAAACAACACAATGTAACTCCAAGTCAATAACACTTCTGTGAAATCACACTGTCCACTCAGGAAGCAACACTGATTGACAATCAATTTCACATGCTGTTGTGCAAATGGAACAAACAGGTGGAAATTATAGGCAATTAGCAAGACACCCCCCCAATAAAGGAGTGGTTCTGCAGGTGGTGACCACAGACCACTTCTCAGTTCCTATGCTTCCTGGCTGATGTTTGGTCACCTTTGAATGTTTGTGGTGCTTTCACTATAGTGGTAGCATGAGACAGTCTACAACCCACACAAGTGGTTTAGGTAGTGCAGCTCATCCAGGATAGCACATCAATGCGAGCTGTGGCAAGAAGGTTTGCTGTGTCTGTCAACGTAGTGTCCAGAGCATGGAGGTGCTACCAGGAGACAGGCCAGTACATCAGGAGACGTGGAGGAGGCTCTAGGAGGAAAACGACCCAGCAGCAGGATCGCTACTTCTGCCTTTGTGCAAGGAGGAGCACTGCCAGAGCCCTGCAAAATGACCTCCAGCAGGCCACAAATGTGGATGTGTCCACTCAAATGGTCAGAAACAGACTCCATGAGGGTGTTATGAGGGCCCGATGTCCACAGGTGGGGGTTGTGCTTACAGCCCAACACGGTGCAGGACGTTTGGCATTTGCCAGAGAACACCAAGATTGGCAAATCTGCCACTGGCACCCTGTGCTCTTTACAGATGTAAGCAGGTTCACACTGAGCACATGTGACAGTCTGGAGACGCCGTGGAGAAAGTTCTGCTACCTGTACCATCCTCCAGCATGACCAGTTTGGCGGTGGGTCAATAATGGTGTGGGGTGGCTTTTCTTTGGGGGGCCGCACTCCATGTGCTTGCCAGACGTAGCCTGCCTGCCATTAGGTACTGAGAGGAGATCCTCAGGCCCCTTGTGAGACCATATGCTGGTGCGGTGGGCCCTGGGTCCTCCTAATGCAAGACAATGATAGACCTCATGTGGCTGGAGTGTCAGCAATTCCTGCAAGAGGAAGGCATTGATGCTATGGACTGGCCCGCCCGTTCCCAAAACCTGAATCTGATTGAGCACATAAGGGACATCATGTCTCGCTCCATCCACCACCACAGACTGTCCTGGAGTAGGCGAATGCTTTAGTCCAGGTCTGGGAGGACATCCCTCAGGAGACCATCCACCACCTCATCAGGAGCATGCCCAGGCATTGTAGGGAGGTCATACAGGCACGTGGAGGCCACACACACACTACTGATCCTCAATTTGACTTGTTTTAGGGACTTTACATCAAAGTTGGATCAGCCTGTAGTTTGGTTTTCCACTGTGATGTGGAGTGTGACTCCATATCCAGACCTCCATGGGTTGATAAATTTGATTTCCATTGATAATTTGTGTGATTTTGTTGTCAGCACATTCAACTATGTAAAGACGAAAGTATTTCATACGATTAGTTCATTTATTCAGATCTAGGATGTGTTATCTTAGTGTTCCCTTTATTTTTTTGAGCAGTGTATATAAATATATATACAAATTATATGTGACCATTTTATTTAACAAATACTCATATTTCATTATACTGGATCTAACTATCTTCTTATCTTGTATACCTTTGAGGACTGGTCACATATAATCTGTATATATATTTATATGTATCATATTATAATTTTTGTACTAATTTCTGGCCAATTTGGATGTAGACAACACCAGTAACCTCAGGTATATTTTGTTGCTAAGTGAGCTACACAATTTTTGCTGTCCAAACCTTTTGTCCTGGCCTTCATGTGGTTGATACTTTGTGCCACCTAACTAAAAAATCTTTGCAGATCCCGTAACCCCCTTTATGGCCATGGTGTTCCTTAATGATTGACTTCATTTAGCAAGATAATGTGCTCTTCCATGCAACATAAATTGTTCAGGGAATAGTTTGGGGAACAGGACAAATAGTTCAAGATGTTGATATTCTGTGGGATATTCTGTAAAAATAAGTCTCATCCACTCAGGCCCCACCTCACAACCTTTATGGAACATAAAGGATCTACTCCTAAAGCCATTATGCCTTGTACCAAAGGAAGATTTTGAAGGTCTTGTGAAATCCACACCTTAAATAGGCACTGTCAGATACAAAAACATTTTGTATGTTGTACATCTTGGCAAAACATTAACCTTTTGAATATACTTCATAAGAAAATTTATTTTATTTTTATAGAAATCATGGCTTTGTCCAAGCTGAAGCACAGGCATGGACAAAGTCCATTGAGGGTGGGCTATAAATCCTTTGTGCTCCTTTTTTTCTCTGATGGGACAGGAGAGAGCACAGAGGAGTAATATAAGATAGGAGAGAGCACAGAGGAGTGCTATCAGACAGGAGAGAGCACAGAGGAGTCCTATGAGACAGGAGAGAGCACAGAGGATTACTATCGGACAGGAGAGAGTACAGAGGAGTGCTATCAGACAGGAGAGAGCACAGAGGAGTGCTATCAGACAGGAGAGAGCACAGAGGAGTGCTATCAGACAGGAGAGAGCACAGAGGAGTGCTATCAGACAGGAGAGACCACAGAGGAGTGCTGTCAGACAGGAGCGAGCACAGAGGAGTCCTCTCAGACAGGAGAGAGCACAGAGGAGTGCTATCAGACAGGAGAGAGCAGGAGACAGAGGATTTATAGCCCTCCCTCACTTACTGGACTTTAGGGGGGATTTATGAAAACCGGTCAAGAGGAAAAGTTACTGAGTTGCCCATAGCAACCAATCAGATCACTTCTTTTATATTTCAGAAGCCTTTTCAAAAATGAAAGAAGCAATCTGATTGGTTGCCATGGGCAACTTGGCAACTTTTGCTCTGGACAGGTTTTGATAAATCTCCCCCTTTGTCCATGTCTGTGCTTCAGCTTGGACAATCCATGTTTTTATAAGCCATGATTTCTATAAAGGATAACATTTTCTCATGAAGTATATTAGAAAGGTTAATGTTTTGCCAAGATGTAACAAAGCAAAAGTTTTTAATCTGACAGTGCACAGGTGGTTTTAATATAATGGCTGATCTGGGAGTGTGTATATCCATTCTTATTGATAGATATTAATTAATTACACTTATGAATAAAAGAAAACCCTGAAAGCTCATCTGTACATTGTCATTAGGTGTCTGATATGACACATAGTTTACTACACTGATGTGAATACATGTTGATTTTGTAATGTGTTTAGTGACGATCAACTTGAATGTGAAGCATCTGAATGTTAAGCACTGGCTTCTGTATTGTGACTGCTGAAAAGCACAGCTGCAAGATGTATTTCTATTACTGTCTGAAATAATTTTTCATTAGATCTATTTTTTCCCCTCAAATAATACATATTTAATTTTACAGCCGTGATGTGTCTTGTTCTCTTGTCATGTGGTTACCGCTGAGTAATTACAATTGTGTGTTCTTTCTCTGCTTTAGTTGGGAAATCAGAGAGAAGAGTCTGTGAGTCTCAACAATGACCATGCAGCTCTGTCCAGCACAGTCTCTGCTTCAAGCACAGAAATAAACCACAAAAGCCAAGACAATTACAGAGGTAACATACATACAGTGTCTTACACCTTGTTGTATAAACAGTGTGTTGGGCAAAGGGGCAATTTTAGATGACTACTCCATATATACAGATCAGATTACAGTGTAATCTGATCATTTTATGTCCCTTTTAACACGGATGTGCATTGGTTTGCCCAAAATAATATGAATATGGGTGAACACCAAAAACAGAAATAAGGTGACCATATGTTATATCTGGCAGCCTTTTTTCACCTTGTTCTTACTTATTGATTATTATTGAAGATTTCCATTATACTTTGGTTTGATCGTAATCTATTTTAGATGATTACTTTGTATAAGGCAGGATCAGCTTTAGGCTGAGCTGTCAGACAAGATCTGCGTCTGCTATGTACAGTGATACACATAAAATACAAAACCAAAACAGTTCAATATTTTTTATAAAGGCATGTTAGAAAATTCATTTTTAGCACAAAATAAATTACATTTTAGTAAAAATGTAATGCTCCTTTATGCGTTCATATCTTTTAATGCTTAGTGATAAACAGTGATAATGCTTCAGCAAACTATAGTCCTTGAAAAAGATTAGGCCAATATATGTCCCTACATGTGTGGCATATTAGGCTAGTGACCTACATTTTAGCACTTTAGATGGCATTAAATACTGTGAAAGCTTTTATTACCTACATTTCAAGCATTGCTGTGCACATGGTTCCTAGAAAAAAAAATCTTCTATAATTTTACTTCATTCATATCATGTTATGTTTTGTTGATAGCATTGTCTGCTGGATTGACAAACCAACCTGTTATGCCGCCCCTCATAGAAGTGAAGTCTGAGCGTAAAGAAAAAGATGAAAATCTTCTTGACCACGGCACATCAGATGACATGAAATCAGATGATGAAACGTCTCAATCGGACTTAAAAACCTCAAGGGGTAGAACAAGGTAATTTTAACCAAGTCTTGGTTGGCCAGTCCACGTGAGACAATGAGAATTCTCTCATTTACACATTTTGAGTTCTATTTAAATCTTTGGAACAGTAATTTAGCCTTTGCTTGTCAAGTAACAACTGTATTATTTAAACTTATGGGAATTGCAGACTGGCCCAGTTCTTTAAAAGCATACTGGTGCTTTCTAGGCTGGGAAAGTAAAATGGAAGATAAAGAAGAATCCAATAAATCCCCATGTGGACTTGCAAACAACTATAGATGTGCTTAGGTTGTGAAGAGGAAAGCTTTCTCAAGCTGCTGGTGCTCCCAGTAGGGTTATTAAGAAGACTGCCTGACTACAAGGAAACATAATTAATACATTGTAAATTCTATTAAAATTTTAAATTGGCATTCTCTGCAGTCACCATCTGGACTAGTGTAATGTTGCTTTGCGAACATTATTATTATTCTGTACGCTGAATGAAACAGTAGTCATCGATTTCTGACAAAAGTCATGTTTTTTTAACGGCTTTTCATAAAATGTGGAATTTTAGTGTAATCAACCAATACAGGCCGTCTGTATGTATTTGGCTGTTCTATATTACTGCTATACTGCAAATTCAAATTAGTTTTCTTTTCTTTACCACAGCAGTATTAATGAAGATGAAGACTTAAATCCTGAACAAAAGCTGGAAAGAGAAAGGGAAAGGAGGATGGCAAACAATGCAAGGGAACGATTACGCGTTAGGGACATCAATGAAGCTTTTAAAGAACTTGGACGCATGTGTCAATTACATTTAAAGAGTGAAAAACCACAGACAAAACTGCTAATTCTTCATCAGGCTGTAGCAGTTATTCTGAATCTAGAGCAGCAAGTTAGAGGTGAGTTGCTGTGCATCTTTTTGGTATTATATTTTAACTATTATAAAGGATACAAGTAATGTATACTTCTTTTATTTTTTATTTTTTTGTAAACTTATCATTGAAACATAGTAATCTTAACTATATTTGTGTTTCTTTTATTACAGAGAGGAATCTAAACCCAAAAGCAGCCTGCCTTAAACGAAGGGAAGAAGAAAAAGTTTCTGCCGTATCGGCAGAACCACCAACTGCACATCCGGGAACTCATCCTGGGCTTACTGATAATACCAACCCTATGGGTCATATGTAAACATCAGCCAGGTAAGCCAACTCTTAAGTATTTAAATAAACATTAGCTATAACTTGCTGTACAAAAAAATTGTGGGGGAGATTTATCAAAACCTGTGCAGAGGAAGAGTGGTGCAGTTGCTCATAGCAACCAATCAGATTGCTTCTTTCATTTTTTTTTTTTTTTAAAGAGGCCTGGGGAAAAATGAAAAACTCAATCTGATTGGTTGCTATGGGCAACTGCACCACCCTTTCTCTATACACCGTTTGATAAATCTCCCCCTGTATTTGTACCAAAATTGAATGGGCACATTCAATTTTTGGCTCCATGCTTCTTGATAAGACACTCTATTATCAAATATTCCCTTCATACAGTAGAAATGAAATCCATTAGTTAGATCTCCAACCCAGAGAACTCCTTTTTTTTTTTTTTTTTTTTTTTCTGTTGTGTTACATCTTAAAGACAGATTTTCAATAATGACATTTATTTTCAGGTGTTTAATAAATGAACATATATTTGTATTTAAAGTTATTTTACTACCTTTCTGTGATCATTTTTGCTTTCCTTCTGCTTCTGATGTAATCTGTCTCCTCTGTCTCTCTATTACCTGTTTCCTTTCTGGTGTACATCCTATAATGGACTTTCTGGTTCTGCTGTACACTCTAGCTGGGATTTCAGCCAGCTCTGTTTCTCACTATGTGGGATGCTTCTGTGGGTGTAGTGGGCTTGGGTTTATAGTTAACAAGGAGTAGTGGATGGGGGAAATCCTAGATAGTGTGTATAGGAGGAACAGAAAGTCTGTTACAACATGTACTGTGGGGCTGATAGTGGGGCTAAAGCGAAAAACTGAACAGGAGCAGAAAGAAAGCCTTATAGACCTGATAGAAAGGTAGTAAAATAACATTGTTTACCAATAAACTCTTAAGACAGTAGAAAATAGGTTTTATCATTAAAAAACTCCTTTATTTTGACAAGTGTCGCAGTTATTTACACTTGTTAACTAGATGTTCTACCAAGTATGTCACTGTTGTGTCTTGTGTGTTATTTTCTTGAGATGATAAATGTTTAACTGTACGTGTGTACTGAAACTTCTTTATTGTCTGTTTCAGGACTCGCACTATGAATAGGATATAGAAGGTGACCTTTTCATCACAAGGACACAGACAACTAACATTGACGACACAAATCTGACAGGATAATGAGCAAACAAAGAGGGGGGACTTGAATCAAGATGCCCAAAATGCAATATGATGATGAAAGCAAATGTGGAACACCTGCATCAGAAGTTGAAATCTGCTAGAATTTCAGCCCATTTCTGAACATATCTTCTTGTTTGTGTGTCGTTCCTGCACAATCAGACTGTCCTACTATCTCCACACCTTGTGGAAGCTGCCTTGTGCCTAAACTGAATTGACAAATGCATTGTATCTACAAATTTTATTTATTGTTAAGGAACTGTTGTAAAGGTCTACGTTTAAAGAAAAAAAGGGAAAAGTTGGGCTGAAAGTGATAAAGATTTCAGTTGATGCCAGCATTTGTTAGAACTGTTCTCTTGCAGAGAATACAAACAGTGGCGACCTGTGACCCTTTAGCATTCCCAGCATACCTATTAGTGTCTTAAAGAAGGAAGGGAAATGGCTTTTTTTTTGTCATTTCCATTTCTTTTGCCATTTGCATAGTGTTTTCCAACTAATGGAAGATATTCCATGGCATAGCTTTGTTTTTATTTCTTTTTTATGTTAATTTTGATCTCTGGTAATCTGAACAGTTATGGTCATAGGTATCCTCCCATGTTATACTCCATGCTTTGACTCATGAAATGGTGAAGATAGAAGACTAGAGCAATATTTTGATATGACTATAGAAATGAAAATTGTTATGTGGATAAAGGAAAAACAAAGATCTCTAGGCTTCATAGAAAAACAAACTGTATTGGGGGGAAAGAGTACTTACTAGAACAGCTACATTTACCCATGCAGTATCTGTAGGGCAGCAAGCATTAACTATAAGTAAGCACAAAGCTAAAATACAAAGGAGACTTGTCAGGCAGTAATTCTGGTAATCTTACCATTGCTGGATGTGTGTGTGTGAACAAATCTTATTGTATTAGGGAACATGAAAGCAATGGTCACCATTTAAAAAAAACAACAACAAAAAACGGATGATTTTGTAAAGGAAGGTTTATATTCTTTAACTATATTAGAGTGTAACCCATTGAACAGTTATTTATTCTGTTCTTGCAAAACCCTCTCACCAACATATAGATTCCTGTTAACTTTTACCCAATCAGTCTTCCACTTCGAGCATGGAGAAAATAAATTCATATTAAGATTTTTGTCCTGGTTTGAACAAAGGTTTTCCCAGTTGTAACAGATTCTGCACAGAACAAAATATATATGTATATTTTTTCTTTTTGGTAAAAAAATTACATTTTATTGGTCCCTTACAAAGTTAAGGGAGTTAGTGGATCTTACGTTTTGCTGATATTTGCATCCGATCATGGGACTAGATCTGTGGCCTTGTTCTTCATTTCAGTATTTATCAACATTGTTGCTTTTGACATGTGAGAGAAATCACATGCCACTGCCTGGCCTTTTTTTATTTTTATTTCTTCCTTTTTTTTCCTCTTTTGTTTGTGGCTTTATTAGACTTTGCAGTATGCCCAGAAGCTTTCCTTCATAAAATAGAAAGAAAAAACATTTGGCTTATTTTTCACTGTAGTTAGTCTTTTATACAATAATCTTGTAAGAAAATTTCTTGGATTCTAAATATTACTCTTTCTAGATTTTTGAAATCGAAAAAGTTTTCAGTAAAAAGTTTCTTACTTTATTTTACTATATTAGGTAGTAAAAATGTAGGGTTATTTACCATAACCTGTTCATTAATATCAGAAATTTACAATAGCATTTTAAGAACATAGTAGGGTCCTAGCATACCGTGTAGTACCTATGGAGTATTGTAAGAGCTACTTGTCCAAGATGAATTGCTGATCATCTTGTTCTACAGTTTTCATTGTTGGTCTATTGCAGATTTGTACCCTGTGTCAAACTCAACGTTTATTGTTGATAAAACGTTCAACCAGCAGCAGAAGTTCAAAATTTTTCTGTCAGTGTAACAGAAACACGATATGTATATAACATTTATGTAGCAATAAATGTGCCATCTTTTTTTAAAAAAAACTAAACTTGGTTCTTATTTATAATGCAATGCATGTATATTATTGACACCTTCATCTTCAGTGATACATTCTGCATTATTTTCTAGAGTAATGTAGAAAGCTGCACATATACATTTAAATATACACAGCATAGCCTGCTGACAGCTTAATGTGTAGGGGGTGCTTTTTGACCCCCATTGCAGATATTCTGGAAAGCCAGGCATCACAATCAATCCAACTGGGGCATATACAGCACAGGATACTTAAAGCAGAACTGTAGTGAACATTTTTTCATTACCTCTGTGCCTGGGCTGCAAAAACAATAAAACAGACTTTAACTCACCTTCTGACGTTCCCCCCTTGCGCCAATATCAGTGTCCCGGTCCTCCGTTGCTGGTCTTCTTCCTGCTTCCTAGGGACGGTGAGTCACACTGCAGTCAGCATATTGCCGGCCGCAGCAATGTCCCGCCTCGACCAGTGATAGGCTGAGCGCACTTTCATTTGAGGAGCCCTGGCAGCAGGGAAAAGAGGGGGCCAAGGCTCCTTGCATGACTGCGCTCAGCCTATCACCGGCCGAGGTGGGACATCTCTGCAGCTGGTGATATGCTGAGCGCAGTATGACAAATCGTCTGCAGGAAGAAGACCAGGACCGGGACGCCGATATCGGCGCAACAAGGGAACGTCAGAAGGTGTGTTAAAGTATAGGTTTTTTTTTGTTTTTGCAGCCCAAGTACAGAGTTAATGAAAACATTTTCACTAAGTTCTCCTTTTAAGATTTGAGTTTTATTCCTCCTTTAAAAACTTCAGGTACAAACACTGTTGGTCATAGATTTTGTAGTTCACTGTTCCACCCCATTTATGACAAAGGCTAGGTAGGCTGGAAACGCATCAGGAAGTAATGGCCATCATTTTTGTACCTTTTTTTTTTTTTTTTTAAATATTTTAAGTTTCCTGTGCTGTATATGCCCCTTATGAATTTTGAGTCCGTATGTGAAAATCATTTTGGTCCTCATATTTGGTAAGCAATTCTAGTAAAACCAAGAATGTTACCACACAGAACAAATGCTACATGTGAACCCAGCCTATCATCGTGGACACCTAAATGTGAATTTATGATGTTGATGAAACCCAGATGATAATTTTATTCTTGTGGATCTGGTGAACTTTTTAAAAGCTATGGATGGATACTATGAAATACATTTTATTAATTCTTTATTACTTCTAAAACCTCTGCAGTTTCCTGTGTAAGCTCTTTTTTTGTCACTACACTTTGTACACAACCTGTGACTCTCCCCTGCCTCTACTCTCTCCAGCCTGAGTTAGGTGCCCCCAGTTATTATGGGAGAGATTTCTCAAAACCTGCATGAAGGAAAAGTGGATAAGTTGCCTAAAGCAACATTCAGATTCTTTAATTTTTCAGAGGCCTTTTTAGAAATAAAAGAAGTGATTTGATTGGTTGCTACTCCTTTCCGCATTCTGATTTAATGTGTAACCCCACCCTCACTGCTATCTCAAACACTGAGATAGTAGAAAGTATGTTTGATGGATTTATCTTTCTCTGAGGAGCATATATATGGTAGGAAATGTTTAAAGGGGTACTCCACCCCTAGACATCTTATCCCCTATCCAAAGGATAGGGGATAAGATGTCTGTGGGGGTCCCGTCGCTGGGGACCCCCGCAATATAGCATGCGGCACCCACCTGTTTCTGCTCCGGAAGCGCTGGAGGGTCTGGGTCCCGACCACGGGAATGGAAGATCGTGACGCCAAGACTCCGCCCCCATGTGACGTCACACCCACCCCCCTCAATGCAAGTCTATGGGAGGGAGCGTGACGTCACATGCCGCCGGCCCTGTAGTCGCCCATAATCAGACCCGGGGCGAACACGCTCCGGGGACTGATTACAAACGGGGTGCCGCGTGCATGATCACGGGCGTCCCCAGCGGCGGGACTCCCGCGGTCAGGCATCTTATCCCCTATCCTTTGGCTAGGGGATAAGATGTGTAAGCAACGGAGAACCCCTTTAAAGCATAAGATTAGCCTATTACATGTTTTAGTTTCTACAACTTTGGAAATTCTTTGTTATATTTATTTTGTAGGTACATCAGTTTTCTCACTTTATTATAGCCTAATGTTTCCCAACCAGTGGCTCAAAAGTCACATGTGGCAGGCTTCTCAGGCTCCCCAACTTTTGGTATATGCAGATACTGTTGTGCTCCAGTGACACCAGGGAGTTTGTAGAATTACTAGAACTTGGTTCCAGGGATGAAATATTATCACTGCCCTTTGCGCCTGTATTATTAGATTATATCTTAGATTTTTGTTAGGGCTCAACACCATATATTGTATCTGAAAGTAGCTAGCACCCTACAATAGATTATATCTGATATAGCCCAGTTTCATCCCAAGCTGTAGTCACAATTCTGCAAGGTTCTGAGCACACATGTTCCTGTATCCTTTAGGATTTGCATTCTATGAAAAAGTTGATGTAACAATAGGTTGCTTTCTGATTCCATATTCCTTTTAAACCTGAAGCGGTACAATAAATACTAGTGAAGAAAATAAACATACACAATAACATAATATGGTTTAGCAAATAGAATTATATCAACGATATGTAGAGACAGCATGATTGTGCATGTAGCTCTGGGGTGTAAGGCCACTGTTACACTATTTTTTTTTTTTTATACTGCCATTGTTACTTGACATTGTTTTTGAGCCAAAGGCGGAGGTGGATCCAGCAGGAAAAAAGTGTAAGTCCTCCCTTATATTTCCCTTTTGTTCTGAATCCGCTTCAAGATACTCATAAGTTGTTGACATGGATACCACAGGAATGGAACTTGCTAGTCACACTGTTTGTATTACTTATGTTTTGGCTCCATACCTTTTCTATATATCACTTTAAGGCTGTGTTCACATGTTTAGGTTTTTAATTGCAGTTATTGAATACAAAGCCAGGAACGAACATATTATAAATGGAGAAAACCTAAAACAGACTAAGATTTTTTTTCTTTGACTTTGTAATAAATTACAATAAAAACTTGAATGTGTGAACAAAGCCTAAAACAGTAGCCATAGATGTTTATGCCTCATAAGGGTGGTTTCACACTTGGCCTTTATGCCAAAGAAATGGCAGAAAAATGCACTGTTTTGTAGTGTAAAAATGCTGCAGCCAGATGTTAGCTGGAAGTCAGTAGAGAAATATAAAACACTATACTCACAATGTTTTTTTTTGAAACATGCTCTAGTTTTGGTGTTTTTTCACCCAGTTTTTCTCCCATAGACCTCCATAGTTTTTTTGCTGTGCTAAAAAAAATTGCACATGCAGAAGTTTATTGCATTGTTGAATAGAAATCCTTGAATCATGTGATCAAGGAATCCCATGACTGAGGATACATTTCTTAAAACACTTGTGGGAAGGGGGACACAACTGCATCATGAATTACCCCCCAAAAAAGTCTGTATATTTTGGTATGTGGGGGGAATGAATGCCATTTGTCTCCATCCCAGCTTTAAAGCTACCCCAATTTAAATTACCAGGGCATGCTGGGAGTTGTAGATTTACAACAGCTAGAGAACTGGTTTTGGAGAGCATTTTTGTTTGCTTTCAGCTTAACCCCTTAACGACAATGGACGTAAATGTACGTCATGGTGACGTGGTACTTAATGCACCATGGCGTACATTTACGCGCCGCCATGATCGCAAGCACTGGACCGGTGCTCGCGTCATGCGTTGCAGGTCCCGGCTGCTATCAGCAGCCAGGGACCCACCAGTAATGGCGGACATCCGCGATCGCGCGGATGTCCGCCATAAACCTCTCAGATGCCGTGATCAAAACAGATCGCGGCATCTGCGGCAGTGCGGTACTTTGAATGGATGATCGGATCGCCCGCAGTGCTGCCACGGGGATCCGATCATCCAGCATGGCGGCCGGAGGTCCCCTCACCTGGCTCCGGCCGTCTCCCGGGGTCTTCTGCTCTGGTCTGAGGTCGAGCAGACCAGAGCAGAAGATCACCGATAATACTGATCAGTGCTATGTCCTATACATAGCACTGAACAGTATTAACAATCAAATGATTGCCATGAATAGTCCCCTATGGGGACATAAAAAGTGTAGAAAAAAAAAAAAAAAGTAGAAAATTGTAAAATAAAAAATGGGAAAAATCCCCTCCCCAATAAAAAGTAAAACGTCCATTTTTCCCATTTTACCCCCAAAAAAGCGTAAAAAAAATTATTAATACACATATTTGGTATCGCCCCGTGCGTAAAAGTCTGAACTATTAAAATATATTGTTAATTATCCCGTACGGTGAACGGCGTAAACGTAAAAAAATAAAAGTCCAAAATTGCTGCTTTTTTGTCACATTTTATTTCCAAAAAAATGTATAAAAAATTTATAAAAGTAAAACCTAAGCAAAAGTGGTACTGATAAAAACTACAGATCATGGCGCAAAAAATTAGCCCTCATATCGTCCCATATACGGAAAAATTAGAAAGTTATAGGTGGTCAAAATAGGGCAATTTCAAACATATTAATTTTGTGAAAATGGTTTGAGATGTTTTTTTAAGCGGAAGAATTATAGAAAAGCATATAACATGGGGATCATTTTAATTGTATTGACCCACAGAATAAAGAAAACATGTTATTTTTACCAGAAAGTGTACAGCGTGAAAACAAAACCTTTCCAAAATTTGCTAAATTGCATTTTTCTTTTCAATTTTCCCATTTAAATAATATTTGTTTGGTTGCGCCATACATTTTATGGTAAAATAAGTAATGTAATTACAAAGTACCATTGGTGACGCAAAAAACAAGCCCTCATATGGGTCTGTTGATGGAAATATAAGAGAGTTATGATTTTTAGAAGGCGAGGAGGAGAAAAACGAAAATGCTAAAATAAAATTGGTCTGGTCCTTAAGGCCAAAATGGGCCTGGTCCTTAAGGGGTTAAACTGTAACTCTTTCCTTTTCAACATGAATTTTTGTTGGTTGCACATGCATGTTCATTCTTCTGGTATTGCCCAAAGCCGTATTAATCAGTGTGTGAGCATATTTCCACTTTCCTAGGGTTTAAAAGGGGTACTCTGGCCCTAATACATCTGAGATGTATGATCGCGGGGGATCCGCCACAATCTGTCATTCCGCACCCACTTATGTGAACTCTCCGCAGCGCTGGAGGCTCCGCGTGTCAAGCGTGACGACCACGGGGTCGGAGTATCAAGACGCCACGACTCCGCCCCCGTGTGACGTTACGTCCCACCCCCTCAATGCTAGTCTATGGGAGGGGGCGTAGACTTGCATTGAGGGGGCGGGGCATGATGGCACACGGGGGCGAAGTCACGATACTCCAGCCACATGGTCCACATGCTTCACACTCGGAGCCTCCAGCACTGCAGAGAGCTCACAAAGGTGGGTGCGGAATGACAGATTGCGGGTGTCCCCAGCGATCATAAATCTTATCCCCTATCCATTGGATAGGGGATAAGATGTATTAGGGCCGGCATACCCCTTTATTTGAGATGTCCTATATCTAACTACAGCTTCTACTCATAGTCTTCAGGCTGCTCATGGAATTTGAGGACAGCTTTGAATTGTGTGGCAAATGGATATGTATTTACACATTTAATGCATTGAAACACATGGCGCTTGTACTGAATTCTGTAGCCCTATATTTTCCAACATATGTATTACAGTATCTCTCATAAGCGAGTCTCCCCTCACATTTTTGTAAATATTTTATATCTTTTCATGTGACAGCGCTGAAGAAATGTCACTGCTACAATGTAAAGCCTGTATAGCAGTGTTTAATATTGTGTCCCCTCAAAATACCTCAACACACAAGTGGAAACATCCAAATTGGGCCCAAAGTGTCAATATTTTGTGTGGCCACCATTATTTTCCATCACTGCTTTAAAAGGGTACTCTGGTGGTTAAGATTTTTGGCTATATTGCATCTTCTTTTAAAGGACATCTGCAGCATTATAAACACTTATCCCCTATCCTCAAGATAGGGGATAAGTGTTTGATCGCGGGGGTCCGAACGCTGGAGCCCCTGGCAATTTCCTGTAGGGGGCCGTGGCTCTCCCGTGCAGGGGGCGTGCCAGCCGCAGCATGACGATGCGGCCAGCACGCCTCCTCCATACATCTCTATATGGAGACGGGGACGGGGAGGATACGGGGTGTCACCCTCTACCTCTAGGTCGATGCTACATCACCATGAACGCTTATGGCGGCGCCCCGTTAGGGAGATCGGGGGGGTCCCAGCAGTCGGACCCCCCGCGATCAAACACTTATCCCCTATCCTGTGGATAGGGGATAAGTGTAATGCCGCTGCAGTTGTCCTTTAATGTTCATGTTTTTTGCAATTGACATGTATTATATGTTTGTGTAGCATGTGTCTGTTTTTTCTTACCTGTTTGTGGGCCAGGAAGTTCTGTAGTTCTGTGTTGATCCCTTACTGTTGTCCAAATGTTAGGATTAGTCTGTGGACAACTTGTCATGGCTTTTTTTTTTCTCTGTTCTTTCAGAACTGCATGACAGAGAGAAGCCATGCCCCCTCATCTCCCCCTCCTGGAGGACATTGGTCTGCATGAGAGAAAGAAGCCAGAGCAGGGGGAGAGAGGACGTACACAGCTCCTCATCTCCCCTCCCCCTGCTCTGTCTTCTGAGGACGCAGGTCTGCACTGAAAGAAGACAGAGAAGATAAGAGTGTTATGTGAGGGGGAGGATAACAAAGTGCACGGGCTGGGGATGTATACTTCAGGGGAATAAATCTTGGACTGGGGATGATTTCTATGTGTGAAGGGGGGGGGGGGGGGACTCCTGAATGACACATGCCTGGGAGTTGTAGTCCCTGTTATGTGCGTGTATGCTAGTGTTTACAAACCAGTGTGCCTCCAGCTGTTGCAAAACTACAACTCCCAGCATGCCTGGACAGACTTTGGGCATGCTGTGAGTAGTAGTTTTCCAACAGCTGGAGGCACACTGGTTGGGAAACATTGTCCTAGCCTATTCAGCATACACATCATGTTACACCAGTGTTTCCAAACCAGTGTGCCTCCAGCTGTTGTAAGACTACAACTCCCAGCATGCCTTGACAGCCTTTTGGCATGCTGGGAGTTGTAGTTTTGCAACAGCTGGAGGCACACTGATTCGGAAACACTGGCCTAGCCTATTCAGTATATTACAAACAAAATGCATTGTTTCCCAACCAGGGTGTCTTCAGCTGTATCAAAACTACAACTCCCAGCATGCCCGGACAACTTTTGGCTTTCCGGGCATGCTGGTAGTAGTAGTTTTGCAACACCTGGAGGCACCCTGGTTGGGAAACACTGGTGTATGCCCTATAGAGGTGTGGTGAACTACAACCCCCAGGAGACTACAGAGACAGCATGCTGGTGTTATACCACAGACTGAAGACTCCTGAATGACACGTGCTGGGAGTTGTAGTCCCTTTTGTGTGTGTATGCCAGTGTATCCCAACCAGGGCTGATTATATTAGTGTGCTGTGTATAAGGGGGTCGACCCGGGAAAATAGTAGGGTGGGGTAAAGGGCGGAACTAAAAAAAAAACAAAGGAGCCGCCCTAAACCAGCAAGGCATGTGGCATGCTGGGATTTGCAGTTTTCAGCACAGCAAGTAACAGGAAATAGAAGCAAAGATAGGAAAACAATGTGGGGGTTAAAATGACAACAAAGAATGGAAATAGAGTAGCCTTAATTACTAGAATAGAAATGAAACAAAACAAATAGGGTAAGTCAAAAACAGAAAAACGCGTTGACCACCGGAGTACCCCTTTAAGCATCTTGGGCATGTAGTTCACCAGAGCTTTGCAGATTGCCACTGGAGTCCTGTTCCATTCCTCTATGACAACATCACAGAGCTGGTGGATCTGAGGTTCCCCCACCTCAGCCCAATTGGGTTTAATTCTGAAGACTGCTTGGCCAGTTAATCACCTTCACCCTTAGCTTTTTTTTTTTGTTAGCAAGTTCAGTGGTCGTCTTGGAGGTTTTTGGGTCGTTATTATGTTGAAACACTGCCCTGCGGGCCAGTGTCCGAAGGGAGAGGATCATGCTCTGCTTCAGTATGTCATAGTACATGTTGGCATTTCATGGTTCCCTTATTAACTATAGCTCCCCAGTGCCGGCTGCTCTGATGTAGGCCCAGACCATGACACTCTAACCACCATGCTTGACTGTAGGCAGGACACACTTGTCTTTGTACTCCTCACCTGGTTGCCGCAACACACACCTGACACAATCTGAACCAAATAAGTCTATCTTGAGCTCATCGAACCACAGGACATGGTTCCAGTAATCCATGTCCTTAGTCTGCTTGTCTTCACAAACTTGTGCTTAATCTTCAGAAGAAGCTTTCTTCTAGGCCAAAAGTCATGCGGACAAATTTGATGCACTGTGTGGTGTATGGTCTGAGCACTGACAGGCTAACCCTCCACCCCTTCATCCTCTGCATCAATGGTGTCAGCATTCATATGTCTTTTTCCCAAAGAAAACCTCTGGACATGATGCTAAGCCTGTGCACTCAGCTTTGTTAGTCTACTATTGCGAGGCCTGTTCTGAGTGGAAACTACCCTGTGAAACTGCTGTACAGTCTTAGCCCCCATGGTGTAGCTTAGTTTCAGGGTCTTGGCAATGTTCTTGTAGGCTATATAGGCTTTATGTAGAGCAACATTTTTTTCCCTCAGAGTTCTTTGCCATGAGGTGACCAGTATTAGAGTGTGAAATTGACAACACCACATCTAAGACACCTGCTTCTCATTCACACCTGAGATCTTGTAAGGGTACATTCCCACACGGCGTATTTGCTGCTGCGTATTTTATTTTCTCTGTTGAAGTCAATGGGTAGGAAAATACGCAGCACCAAATACGCAGCAAAATACGCCGTGTGGGAACGTACCCTAACATTGAGTCGCATGACATTGGGGAGGAAAAGATGGTTAATTAGAACCAATTTGGAAATTTCTAAGGGGTGTATTCTCTTTTGTTGCCAAGGTTTAGACATACATTTCAGATATGGACTGCAGATAGTTGGGATGAGTTTCACCTCTCCTTCAGGAGGGTTTGGGATCTTATGCCTCCCTGCTTGGTGAAGTAGAAAACTGCCATTACATTGTCTGACTGGATTCTCTCAGGTTTAAAAACAAAATAAAGAAGAACAGGCCAGATAGCATGCATCTTGCGGAGATTGGAGAAAAGTTGCTTCTCCTGAAATGTCCAAGATCCTTGGGCTGGAATTCCCATGAAATGTGCCACCTGGCCTACTAGGGACATGTCTGTAGACATTATAATCTAGTCTATGTGGATCAGAAACCTCCTGCCCTTGTGGTGACACCACCACCTGAGGGAATTGCAGAACTGAAAAGACAGGGAGCATGGAACTTGAAGCTCCTCGGGCTGTGATTCCACTTGGATAGTACCTCTGCTTGAGGAGGATGGAGGTGCAAAAGTGCCCAAGGAACTGCCTCCGCGTTGCTGACATAAGCCCAAACATCTTCATGAAAGTATGTCTGGTTACCCTGCTGGAATGAAAAGGATCACTGCTGTGCTCTGAACCTTGTTCTTTCTCTCTGAAGTAAGATGAAGTGTTGTGTCCATGGAGTTGATGACGAACCCCAGATACCTTAGAGAGAGCGTTGGATTTATGCCAATTGATGATCCACCCTAATTGGTGAAGGAAGGAAAGATCTACACAAAGGTGTTGGGTCAGGACTGCTGGCAAAAAGGCCTTTAGAAGACAGTCATCCAGAAATGGTACAATGGCTAACCCTTGAAGCCTATGAGTACCTTGTTATAAGTACAAACCTGGGTGACCTTAGTGTTTCACGTAACAGTATGTAATAAACTGAAATGGGTCAGGTTACAGGAGGTAATTATGATAATTAGAGAACTTGTTTAATGTTCATTGTCCCATCTTCGCAATCCAATTTGCTTTGAAAAAATGGAACTACAGTTTGTGACAATGCTATATTAGTAAGTTGTATGTCTTGGGGTGATAGTATTATCTGAATACAATTTTCTGATAACGGAATACCCATTTAACCTTACCATGTTACTGAATACTTTGACTTCATATTTTCTGGCCTTTTGTGTTCTGCAATGCTTCTGTAAGAATTTGGTAGGCACTGTTCCAGCTTAAGACTGGCAGTGAAGAGGGAAATATGTGGAAATCTTTCACATCCAGATTGCTTCTTAGATCAGAATCACATTTCTGGTGAGCTATTTTACAGTGTAAAAACTTAGCACAAAATCATTTTCATTCAGATCTGCATGATTACGTGTGTTTATGGTGGTAATATCCCAGTGGAAATGAGCAAAACAGTCTAGCTGAATGTCTATCAGTCTAGTAAAAAAAAAGTATTTATTTTATTATAGCCACCAATTTTTGAGTTATAGGGTACTAACCAGTGTTCGCTGTTAATACAGTATCAAATGGCATTGTTACCTAGATTTCCAAAGAATTACCGACTGACATATGACTTTAAAGCGCAACTGTCCTGAGTTTTAACCCCCATAAACCAGCCCCAGCTTGACAAAGTTGTTAGAAATAACAGTTAAATCATACCTTTTGCTGCTTTCTCGCAGCTTTAATGATGCTAAGAAATGCTTTTAACGATAGTCAGCAACAGTCGGATAGGCGTGGCTATGCCCGCAGCCACCACGCCTATGTCAGTGCTGGGGACGCTGTGTGATTGGTCCACAGGTCCCAGCACTGAGAGCCCTTATTACTGTACTGTACTGTAGAAGAATAAACGGCGCCCGTTCATCTATGCATTCCGGTGATGCGGGCAGCCAGCAATTTCAGCAAGCACTAGCTCTCTTTCTGCTAGTACTTCCTCCCTATAGCCCAATGCGTGGCGTAATGCTGTAGTAGAATGATCTGCCCGCCCGGTCTCATCTACTGCTGTGATGCAATGCGGGCGGCCAGATCAATCCGCTACAGCATTACGCCGCACATTGGACTATAGGGAGCAAGTACTAGCAGAAAGAGAGCTAGTGCTTGCTGTAATGGCTGGCTGCCCGCATCACCGGAGTGCATAGATGAACGGGCGCCGTTTATTCTTCTACAGTACAGTACAGTAATGAGGGCTCTCAGTGCTGGGACCTGTGGACCAATCACACAGCATCCCCAGCACTGACATACAGGGGATAGGCGTGGCGGCTGCGGGCATAGCCATGCCTATCCGACTGTTGCTGACTATCATTAAAAGCATTTTTTAGCATCATTAAAGCGGCTAGAAAGCAGAAAAAGGTATGATTTAACTGTTATTTCTAACAACTTTGTCAAGCTGGGAATGGTTTATGGGGGTTAAAACTCAGGACAGTTGCGCTTTAAATCAAGCAAAAGTCTTTACTTCTGGTCAACATAACAGATATGGCATTCTGTTGAAAGTGATATGGAGGAACTGTAGTGGACTGCCCAAAATGTAAGGGCGGAGAAGCTGACTTAATCCATATGGTCTGGGATTGCCCGAGAATACAGATGATATGGACAGAGATTTATAATAAAATAGAGCAAAGGTTGGGGGTTAAATTAAACTACAATGCCAGAACTGCAATACTGGGACTGGGCTTTAGCCAATGTAAACATAAACAATTAATAAGTTGTTAGGTATAACAAAAATATATATTCTTAGAAAATTGTTCTCCCACAATAGTACTAACATAAAGGAATGGAACAACGTAGTGGAAAAAATAAAAAATTTTGAATTGATAAGTAGTAAGGGAACAAAGAAAGGAAAGAAGATTGAGGCTGAATGGAGAGAGTGGGAGGGGTAGCCAGGGCGGTCGGAAGAGAGGGCTTATGGGGGGGGGATAAGGGGGGGGGATGGGAGTGGGATATTTGTAATGTAAATGTTTTTTGTACGTCTTTGTTTTGATATAATTGCTGTCAATTTTTGAAAGAAAAATAAAAAATATAAAGAAGAAAAAAAAAAGATATGGAGGAACTATGCTGTGGTTTGAGGTGTATTGCAATCCTAAACTGCCATGCTGTGTATATTCAGAGGGAAAGTTGCTGTCACGATTCGGCTGGCTGGAGGTGGATCCTCTGTGCCAGAGAGGGATTGGCGTGGACCGTGTTGGTGGACCGGTTCTAAGTTGCTACTGGTATTCACCAGAGCCCGCCGCAAAGCGGGATGGTCTTGCAGCGGCGGTAGCAACCAGGTCGTATCCACCAGCAACGGCTCAACCTCTCTGACTGCTGAAGATAGGCGCGGTACAAGGGAGTAGACAAGAGCAAGGTCGGACGTAGCAGAAGGTCAGGGCAGGCAGCAAGGATCGTAGTCAGGGGCAACGGCAGGAGGTCTGGAACACAGGCTAGGACACACAAGGAAACGCTTTCACTGGCACAATGGCAACAAGATCCGGCGAGGGAGTGCAGGGGAAGTGAGGTATAAGTAGGGAGTTTCACAGGTGAACACACTGATTAAGCCTGCTGCGCCAATCAGTGGCGCAGTGGCCCTTTAAATTGCAGAGACCCGGCACGCGCGCGCCCTAAGGAGCGGGGCCGCGCACGCCGGGACAAGACAGACGGGGAACGAGTCAGGTACGGGAGCCGGGATGCGCATCGGGGGCGGGCGCCTCCCGCATCGCGAATCGCATCCCGGCTGAGAGGGATATTGCAGCGTACCCGGTCAGCAGGTCTGACCGGGGCGCTGCAAATGCGAGGATGCTGCGAGCGCTCCAGGGAGGAGCGGGGACCCGGAGCGCTCGGCGTAACAGTACCCCCCCCCTTGGGTCTCCCCCTCTTCTTGGAGCCTGAGAACCTGAGGATAAGACTTTTGTCTAGAATGTTGTCCTCAGGTTCCCAGGATCTCTCTTCTGGGCCACAGCCCTCCCAATCCACCAAAAAAAATCTTTTCTTTCTGACAGTCTTGGAGGCCAGAATCTCCTTCACGGAGAAGACGTCAGAAGAACCGGAAACAGGAGTGGGGGAAACAAGTTTGGGAGAGAAGCGGTTAATGACGAGTGGTTTAAGGAGAGAGACATGAAGGCATTGGGAATACGAAGAGGAGGAAGAAGGAGTTTGTAAGAGACAGGGTTAATCTGGCACAAGACTTTGAAAGGGCCAAGATAGCATGGTCCCAGTTTGTAACTGGGGACACGAAAGCGGACATATCTAGCGGAGAGCCATACCTTGTCTCCGGGAGCAAAAATGGGGGGAGTTCTTCTTTTCTTATCGGCAAATCTTTTCATCCGGGATGAAGCCTGTAAAAGAGAATTTTGGGTCTCTTTCCATATGGTGGAAAGATCACGAGTCACTTCATCCACAGCGGGCAAACCAGAGGGCAAGGGAGTAGGGAGGGGGGGAAGAGGGTGACGGCCGTACACCATGAAAAATGGGGATTTAGCAGAAGATTCGGAGACTCTGAAGTTGTATGAGAATTCGGCCCATGGTAGAAGATCTGCCCAGTCATCCTGGCGAGAGGAAACAAAATGCCGTAAATAGTCACCCAGGACCTGATTAATTCTTTCTACTTGCCCATTGGATTGGGGATGATAAGAAGAAGAGAAGTTTAATTTGATCTTGAGCTGTTTACAGAGGGCCCTCCAGAATTTAGACACGAATTGGACGCCTCTATCCGAGACGATATGCGTGGGCAAACCGTGAAGGCGAAAAATGTGTACAAAAAATTGCTTTGCCAACTGAGGCGCTGAAGGAAGACCAGGAAGAGGAATAAAATGTGCCATCTTGGAAAATCGATCGACGACCACCCAAACAACTGTGTTGCCATGGGATGAGGGTAAGTCCGTAATAAAGTCCATACCAATCTATGACCAATGCTGTTCGAGGACAGGCAGAGGATGAAGGAGGCCAGCAGGCTTCTGGCGAGGAGTCTTATCCCGGGCACAGACCGTACAGGCCCACACAAAATCAACAACATCAGTCTCCAGAGTCGGCCACCAATAAAAACGAGAGATGAGTTGCAAGGATTTTTTGATGCCCGCATGGCCTGCGAGGTGGGAGGAGTGTCCCCATTTGAGAATCCCGAGACGCTGGCGTGGAGAAACGAAGGTCTTCCCTGGAGGAGTTTGCCTGATGGAGGCTGGAGAAGTGGAGATCAGACAGTCAGGAGGAATGATGTGTTGCAGAGAGACCTCTACTTCAGAGGCATCAGAAGAACGAGAGAGGGCATCGGCCCTAATGTTCTTGTCAGCAGGGCGAAAATGAATTTCAAAGTCAAAACGGGCAAAGAATAACGACCACCTGGCCTGGCGAGGGTTCAGTCGTTGGGCAGACTGGAGACAGGAGAGATTTTTGTGATCAGTGTATATGATAACTGGAAATTTTGATCCCTCCAGCAGGTGCCTCCATTTCTCAAGTGCCAATTTAATGGCCAGTAGTTCTCGATCCCGGATGGAGTAATTTCTCTCCGCCGGGGAGAAGGTCCTAGAAAAAAACCCACAAGTCACAGCATGCCCGGAAGAATTTTTTTGTAGAAGGACAGCTCCAGCTCCCACTGAGGAGGCATCTACCTCCAATAGGAAGGGTTTAGCTGGGTCAGGTCTGGAGAGCACGGGAGCAGAAGAAAAGGCAGACTTGAGATGTTTAAATGCGTCTTCCGCTTGGGGAGACCAGGACTTAGGATTGGCATTTTTCTTGGTTAAAGCCACGATAGGAGCCACAATAGTGGAAAAGTGTGGAATAAACTGTCTGTAATAATTGGTGAACCCCAAAAAACTTTGGATAGCACGGAGTCCGGAGGGGCGTGGCCAATCTAAGACGGCAGAGAGTTTATCTGGGTCCATTTGTAGTCCCTGGCCAGAGACCAAGTATCCTAGGAAAGGAAGAGATTGACATTCAAAGAGACATTTCTCCATTTTGGCATAAAGTTGATTGTCCCGAAGTCTCTGAAGAACCATGCGGACATGCTGGCGGTGTTCTTCTAAGTTGGCAGAAAAAATCAGGATATCATCCAGACAAACCACAACACAGGAATATAGGAGATCACGAAAAATTTCATTAACAAAGTCTTGGAAGACGGCAGGGGCGTTGCAAAGGCCAAAGGGCATGACCAGATACTCAAAGTGTCCATCTCTGGTGTTAAATGCGGTCTTCCATTCGTCCCCCTCCCTGATGCGGATGAGATTATAAGCACCTCTTAAGTCCAGTTTGGTAAAGATGTGGGCACCTTGTAAGCGATCAAAGAGTTCCGAGATAAGAGGTAAGGGGTAGCGTTTTTTTACCGTGATTTTATTAAGTCTGCGGTAATCAATGCAAGGACGTAGGGAGCCATCTTTTTTGGACACAAAAAAAAATCCAGCTCCGACAGGGGAGGAGGACTTGTGGATAAACCCCTTTTTTAAATTCTCCTGGATGTACTCCGACATGGCTAGAGTCTCTGGAGCAGACAGAGGATAGATTCTGCCCCGGGGTGGAGTAGTACCCGGGAGGAGGTCAATAGGACAGTCATAAGGCCTGTGAGGAGGTAAAGTCTCAGCTTGCTTTTTGCAAAAAACGTCAGCATAGTCCATATAAGCCTTAGGAAGACCGGATACAGGAGGAACCACAGGGTCACGGCAAGGAGTACTGGGAAACCGGTTTAAGACAGTCCTTGTGACAAGAAGTACCCCAGTTCTTGATTTCTCCTGTGAACCAATCAAGGGTTGGGGAATGGCGTTGAAGCCACGGTAATCCAAGAAGAATTTCAGAAGTGCAGTTGGAGAGGACCAAAAATTCAATTTTTTCGTGATGAGGTCCGATGCACATTAGGAGAGGTTCCGTGCGGTAACGCACGGTACAGTCCAATCTTTCGTTGTTAGCAGAATTGATGTAGAGGGGTCTGGCGAGACTGGTCACCGGGATGTTGAACCTGTTGATGAGAGAGGCCAAAATAAAATTTCCTGCAGATCCGGAATCCAAGAAGGCCATAGCAGAGAAGGAGAAGGTAGAGGAAGATATCCGCACAGGCACAGTAAGGCGTGGAGAAGCAGAGTTGACATCAAGAACTGTCTCACCTTTGTGCGGAGTCAGCATACGTCTTTCCAGGCGGGGAGGACGGATAGGACAATCTTTCAAGAAGTGTTCGGTACCGGCACAGTACAGGCATAGATTCTCCATGCGGCGTCGTGTCCTCTCTTGAGGTGTCAAGCGAGACCGGTCAACTTGCATAGCCTCCACGGCGGGAGGCACAGGAACGGATTGCAGAGGACCAGAGGAGAGAGGAGCCGAGGAGAGAAACCGCCTCGTGCGAACAAAGTCCATATCCTGGCGGAGCTCCTGACGCCTTTCGGAAAAACGCATGTCAATGCGGGTGGCAAGATGAATAAGTTCATGCAGGTTAGCAGGAATTTCTCGTGCGGCCAGCACATCTTTAATGTTGCTGGATAGGCCTTTTTTAAAGGTCGCGCAGAGGGCCTCATTATTCCAGGATAATTCGGAGGCAAGAGTACGGAATTGGATGGCGTACTCGCCAACAGAAGAATTACCCTGGACCAGGTTCAGCAGGGCAGTCTCAGCAGAAGAGGCTCGGGCAGGTTCCTCAAAGACACTTCGGATCTCCGTGAAGAAGGAGTGTACAGAGGCAGTGACAGGGTCATTGCGGTCCCAGAGCGGTGTGGCCCATGACAGAGCTTTCCCAGACAGAAGGCTGACTACGAAAGCCACCTTAGACCTTTCAGTAGGAAACTGGTCCGACATCATCTCCAAGTGCAGGGAACATTGTGAAAGAAAACCACTGCAAAACTTAGAGTCCCCATCAAATTTATCCGGCAAGGATAATCGTAGGCCGGAAGCGGCCACTCGCTGCGGAGGAGGTGCAGGAGCTGGCGGAGGAGATGGTTGCTGGAGCTGAGGTAATAGCTGCTGTAGCATCACGGTCAGTTGAGACAGCTGGTGGCCTTGTTGCGCTATCTGTTGCGACTGCTGGGCGACCACCGTGGTGAGGTCGGCGACAACTGGCAGTGGGACTTCAGCGGGATCCATGGCCGGATCTACTGTCACGATTCGGCTGGCTGGAGGTGGATCCTCTGTGCCAGAGAGGGATTGGCGTGGACCGTGTTGGTGGACCGGTTCTAAGTTGCTACTGGTATTCACCAGAGCCCGCCGCAAAGCGGGATGGTCTTGCAGCGGCGGTAGCAACCAGGTCGTATCCACCAGCAACGGCTCAACCTCTCTGACTGCTGAAGATAGGCGCGGTACAAGGGAGTAGACAAGAGCAAGGTCGGACGTAGCAGAAGGTCAGGGCAGGCAGCAAGGATCGTAGTCAGGGGCAACGGCAGGAGGTCTGGAACACAGGCTAGGAACACACAAGGAAACGCTTTCACTGGCACAATGGCAACAAGATCCGGCGAGGGAGTGCAGGGGAAGTGAGGTATAAGTAGGGAGTTTCACAGGTGAACACACTGATTAAGCCTGCTGCGCCAATCAGTGGCGCAGTGGCCCTCTTTAAATTGCAGAGACCCGGCGCGCGCGCGCCCTAAGGAGCGGGGCCGCGCGCGCCGGGACAAGACAGACGGGGAACGAGTCAGGTACGGGAGCCGGGATGCGCATCGCGAGCGGGCGCCTCCCGCATCGCGAATCGCATCCCGGCTGAGAGGGATATTGCAGCGTACCCGGTCAGCAGGTCTGACCGGGGCGCTTTCTGAGCCACTATGCACTCATAAACATTTTGTAGAGGTGACTTCAGCTTGTGCTTTGTACATTGGGATGGAGTCAGCAGTCAACAGAGACTCTGGTGGCATGTTTTGTACCATACCATGCTTTTTTGAGGAAAAAATGCCAGGGTTGCCAACCATTTGTAATTTCCTGAACTGACACAGGAAGAGCTTGTTATTGTTATTTTACCATTTTACAGTTTATAGTAAGTACAGTTCATAGTAAATGCTACTGGTGTCTTCATATCAGTCTTCTGTGCAATGCACTTGTAGATATATTCTTTGTCATTCATCATGGTTTTCCAGTGCGTCAGTAAATAATGTTGGTTGTCCATGAGTATTTGATAAGTTTTCCTGAAAAGAAAATTTGATTAGCAACGCCAAATAACTCCAACATAGGACATCCTCTGAATGAAATTCGAGAAATATGGAGGTATAGTAAGGCCTCATATACTCTATGACTTACCCTTACAGCTCAGTACAAAATGGAATTATAATACAGCTCTTTACATGAGGCCTTTTTTGCTAATTCCCTTGTCAGAGCTGTGAACAGGGTCTATACAGTATGAATCCACATGGTGTAGGTACACTGCTGTACTCGTGTATCTCCAGTGCTCCAATACAGATAAATGTAGGGTGCGTGCTGACCTCTGCTCCATGCACGAGGAGAGCCAAAGAGCAGAACAGGATATCGCGGAGGGGGGTCCCATCGGTCAGACCCCTGTAATCAGACATGCATGTATAGTAGCAGTTTATACCCCTTCTTATGTTAAAACCCAACTTGCCTCATCCTTCGTTTTCTCGACATCTGCCATGAAGGGTGTGTTTGGACACCCCTATTACTTGTGAAATAATTGGCTGATCCAGTCGAAATCAAAAGGTCCAGATGGAAATTTGTACAGTTTTTTTTTTGAATATTTAACCATATCTGAAAAAAAAAAATATGCTAAGTTCAGAGCATCATTTTTGCCACTAAACATACTACATTATATTTGAAGTCATATTTCTCTAGTGTTTAAACAGTAAAAAAAAAAAGTATGTATATATTTATATATTTTAACTCTAGACATTAGACATGCCATATACAATCTCTTTGCTGCCAGAATAAATCCTAGTAAATTAGGTTGTTTGTCGCAACATGTGGTAGAGTTCCTTTCTCTTCCCTACCCCCATCTATTTGAGTGAGCTTTTACTTCATCTGGGAACCATTGTGCATGCATTTTACTAAATTAGCCTATCTGGAATAGATTATGAGAAACCTTGTTAATTTCCTGATTGCCCTATTACAGCACAATGATGAGTCAATGATGTCATTTGCTCAACTTTCTATCATGAGGGTCATTCTGAGATCGTTCTGAACAGCAGATTCAGTGTAGCAGGCCTTAATGGTCTACAAAAGAATTACACGTGTTAAATCTTGGATGAGACACGTTACACCAGCCATTTTAAGGCAGTTTATCATTAACAGATTGGGCTTTACTGGAATTAAATACATGCATTAACTCAAAGGGCCTTCCCCAATTTTGTACAAGCGATGGATGGAACATAGTACAAGTTACTTGTGTCAGCTCTATTTTCCCATAGATTATGAGCTCTTAAGCATCATTCTTCTGCACTTTGTAATTATCGCTGATGTTGTAATGTCTGAACTGCACTATTTGTTGCAATGGTGAAATCCATTACTCAAGTGTCTGCTTATTGTTTTAGTGTGAGCATTGATCTCATACACTTACTTTAGTACGATGCCCCATAGAAAAAACTGCGACTGATGCTTGTCCAGACAATGGCAAGCATCATAAGAATGCATACTGTGTATATTTACCAGAACAGCATGCATTCTCGATAGCTCAGTTCACACATGTCAAACAAAAATTGTCATTGTAAGAATCTACAGTGGGAACAGATATTACCCAACAGAACTACCCTTCACATTTGATTTCATAGTAAAAAGTCTGGTGAAAAAAATAACACTTCCTTTAGCCCTAGTCTGTATACCAATATGTGATTACATCATTTTAAGTTCTGTCCCACCTTGTTGACATTCTGATGACGTGCTGTTACTTGCACATTATTTGATTGTAGCATGCCTTACACTAAGATGGAATATGGTAGGGTAGGAATCAGTAGATGGAATTATGTCTTACATTTAGGCTATGTTCACATGATAGAATTTACGTGCAGAATTCCACATGAAGATTTTGCTGTAGCAGAGTCCCATTGGTTTCAATGGGATTCTGCTGCACTGCGCGCACGGCAGAATTTCCGCGCCAGATGTTTCTGCCATGAAAATTCTGATTCCAGCATCCACAGAGAGAATAGACATGTTTGTTGTTTCTGCAGAATCCGCATGGAAATGCATTGCTGTCTATGAGAGCGATCCTAGCACTGTCGGTGGAATGTCCGCACGGAAATTTTCTGTGCGGACATTTAACCATGTAAACATGGCCTTAGGGATAATAGGGTTCTTTATGGCCTTAAGTCACAAGACCTCAACTGAAGGTCTATATGCCTTTGACTTCATAAGGATTTTTTTTCTTGTCTTATTCTGTATGAATCTAAAACACCTTAATAAAGTACTGCAGTGAAGGACAATTTATCCCCTATCCAAAGGACCTTTTGATTTCGACTGGATCAGGCAATTATTTAACAAGTATTGGGGGTGTCCAAACACACCCTTCATGGCAGATGTCGAGAAAACGAAGGATGAGACAAGTTGGGTTTTAACATAAGAAGGGGTATAAACTGCTACTAAACATGCCTGTCCTGGACCCAACATAGTCAAGCTATAATCTGACAGCTATTGCATATGCAAGCCACATGCCCCTTTGTTAGGCAAGGCACAGAAGTGTCTAAAAACATGGTGCAAGATATGTACACCAGAAACATATGTACAGTGGGGATCAAAAGTTTGGCCACCCCAGGTAAAAATCTGTATTAATGTGCATAAAGAAGCCAAGGAAAGATAGAAAAATCTCCAAAAGGCATCAAATTACAGATTAGACATTCTTATAATATGTCAACAAAAGTTAGATTTTATTTCCATCATTTACACTTTCAAAATGACAGAAAACAAAAAAATGGCGTCTGCAAAAGTTTGGGCACCCTGCAGAATTTATAGCATGCACTTCCCCCTTTGCAAAGCTGAGACCTGCCAGTGTCATGGATTGTTCTCAATCATCATCTGGGAAGACCAGGTGATGTCAATCTCAAAGGTTTTAAATGCCCAGACTCCTCTGACCTTGCCCCAACAATCAGCAACATGGGTTCTTCTAAGCAGTTGTCTAGAAATCTGAAACTGAAAATAGTTGACGCTCATAAAGCTTGAGAAGGCTATAGGAAGATAGCAAAACGTTTTCAGATGTCAATGTCCTTTGTTCGGAATGTAATTTAAGAAATGGCAGTCATCAGGAACAGTGGAAGTAAGAGCAAGATCTGGAAGAACAAGAAAAGTATCAGACAGAACAGCTCGCAGGATTGTGAGAAAAACAATTCAAAACCCACGTTTGACTGCACAATCCTTCCAGAAAGATCTGGCAGACACTGGAGTTGTGGTACACTATTCCTCTATAAAGAGATACTTGTACAAATATGGTCTTCATGGAAGAGTCATCAGAAGAAAACCTCTTCTACGTCCTCACCACAAAAATCAGCATTTGAACTTTGCAAATGAACATATAGACAAGCCTGATGCATTTTGGAAACAAGTTCTGTGGACCGATGAGGTTAAAATTGAACTTTTTGGCCAGAATGAGCAAAGGTACGTTTGGAGAAGAAGAGGAACAGAATTTAATGAAAAGAACCTCTGTCCAACTGTTAAGCATGGGGGTGGATCAATCATGCTTTGGGGTTGTATTGCAGCCAGTGGCACAGGGAACATCTCATGAGTAGAAGGAAAAATTGATTCAATAAAATTTTTACGCAAATTTTGGATGCTAACTTGATGCCATCTGTGAAACAGCTGAAGTTAAAGAGAGGATGGCTTCTACAAATGGATAATGATCCTAAACACACCACAAAATCCACGGGGGATTACATCAAGAGGCATAAACTGAAGGTTTAGCCATGGCCTTCACAATCTCCTGACCTCAACATAATTGAAAATCTATGGATAGACCTTAAAAGAGCAGTGCGTGACAGACAGCCCAGAAATCTCAAAGAACTGGAAGACTTTTGTAAGGAAGAATGGGCAAAGATACCTCAAACAAGAATTGAAAGACTCTTGGCTGGCTACAAAAAGCGTTTACAAGCTGTGAAACTTGCCAAAGGGGGCAGTATAAGATATTAACTCTGCAGGGTGCCCAAACTTTTGCAGACACCATTTTTTTTGTTTTCTGTTATTTTGAAAGTGTAAATGATGGAAATAAAATCTAACTTTTGTTGACAAATTATAAGAATGTCTAATCTGTAATTTGATGCCTTTTGGAGATTTTTTCCATCTTTCCTTGGCTTCTTTATGCACATTAATACAAATTTTTACCTGGGGTGCCCAAACTTTTGATCCCCACTGTAGCACAGTGGTTTGATCCTACAAAGGACAACATTTCATTTTCAAGGAGTTTGTATATTCTCCCAGTGTTCATGGTGGTACTCTTGTTTCCTCCCACACTCCAAAACTTGAATTTGGAATTGAGATTGTAACCCCAATGTACAGAGGGAACAATTTGAGTGATGACTAGCACTGTATAGTGCTATGGAATATATTTCAGCAATATAAATAAAGGAATTATGATATCTGGTGCATTCTCTACAGCAGTGATTCCCAACCGGGGTGCCCACCGGCACACTGGCATTGGCATTGCCCAGGTTACCGCGGGTTCCAGCGGCCAAAACGTTTTTTTTTTTTTTATATTTGAAATTCGCTCCTGGCGGAAGCGTCAGTGTCATGCGCTGAACACTTCCGCGAGAGAGTATCCTGCGTCCAGACGCCAGGAAGGGAAGTGTCCACATCACTGCAGCGATTACGTGGGACACTTCCCATCAGCCCGCATACAAAACAGTGCACAGCTGAGGATGGGGAGCGGGGATTTTTTATGAAAAGGGGCAGGAGCAGGGGGGGGGGTTTGAATGTACACAGGGGCAGAAGCTGGGAGGGTGTGTGTGGGCGGGAGTTAATGGGAGTAGGGGGTTAATCGGAGCAGGGGGGTTAATGGGAGCAAGGAGGAGTAATGGAAGCAGGGGAATGAGGGGTAATGGAAGAAGGAGCAGGGAGGTTAATGGGAGCAGGAGGGTTAATGGGAGCAGGGGGGGTAATGGGAGCAGGGGTGTTAATGGGAGCAGGGGGGTTTAATGGGCAGGGTGGTTGGGGGGTGAATGAAAGCAGGGGCAGGGTGGGGATGAATGGAAACAGGGGTGGGTGGTTGGGTGGCTGCGGGTGAATGGAATCATTGGCATGGGTGGATGTGGGGTGAATGGAAGCAGTAGCAAAGGTGGTGGCTGGGGGTAAATGGAAGCGGTGGCAGGGGGGATGGGGGTGAATGGAAGTAGTGGCGTTGATGGGGCTGTCGCCGGGCAACACGAACTTTCAACTCCCTCCAAAGGTTTTCTATGGGGCTGTGATCTGGAGACTGGCTAGGCCACTCCAGGACCTTGAAATGCTTCTTACAAAGCCACTCCTTCGTTGCCCGGGTGATGTGTTTGGAATCATTGTCATGCTGAAAGACCTAGCCACGTTTCATCTTCAATGCCCTTGCTGATGGAAGGAGGTTTTCACTCAAAATCTCATGATACATGGCCCCATTCATTCTTCCCTTCACACAGATCAGTCCTCCTGGTCCCTTAGCAGAAAAATAGCCCCAAAGCATGTTGTTTCCACCCCCATACTTCACAGTAGGTATGGTGTTCTTTGGATGCAACTCAGCATTCTTTCTCCTCCAAACATGACGAGTTGAGTTTTTACCAAAAAGTTTTACTTTGGTTTCATCTGACCATATGACATTCTCCCAATACTCTTCTGGATCATACAAATGCTCTCTAGGAAACTTCAGACAGGCCCGGACACATACTAGCTTAAGCAGGGGGACACATCTGGCACTGCAGTCCCCGGCAGCGTAGTGTGTTACTGATGGTAGCCTTTGTTACTTTGGTCCCAGCTCTCTGCAGGTCATTCCCTAGGTCCCCCTGTGTGGTTCTGGAATTTTTGCTCACCATTCTTGTGATCATTTTGACACCACGGGGTGAGATGTTCGGAGGAGCGCCAGATCGAGGGAGATTATCAGTTGTCTTTTATTTCTTCAATTTTCTAATAATTGCTCCCACAGTTGATTTCTTCACACCAAGCTGCTTGCCTATTGCAGATTCAGTCTTCCCAGCCTGGTGCAGGTCTACAATTTTGTTTCTGGTGTCTTTCGCTCTTTGGGGTTTGTCATAGTGGAGTTTGGAGTGTGACTGTTTGAGGTTGTGGACAGGTGTCTTTTATACTGATAACAAGTTCAAACAGGTGCTATTAATACAGGTAATGAGTGGGGGACAGAGGAGACTCTTAAAGGAGAAGTTACAGGTCTGTGAGAGACAGAAATCTTGCTTGTTTGTAGGTGACCAAATACTTATTTTCCACCATAATTTGAAAATAAATTCTTTAAAAATTTGACAATGTGATTTTATGTATTAATTTTCTCATTATGTCTCTCATAGTTAAGGTATACCTATGATTAAAATTACGGGCCTCTCTCATCTTTTTAAGTGGGAGAACTTGCACAATTGGTGGCTGACTAAATACTTTTTTGCCCCACTGTATAAGTATTTGCTTAGACTTTTACCATTTGATCAACACAGCATGCATAGTACTTAGAGAGTGCAACAACCTGTTATTGTGACACAAACAAATAGTTGAAATCTGTTAGATGCATTCACTTTCTATGTGACTGCTTTGGTTTGCCCTGTTTCCATTGGTTACCATCTTCTTAGGGCATCCACTGGGATGGTCAGACATGCTCACTTTGACTGCACATTATTGTTGAACTGAATACTTATGCAAGGCACTGTATGTGATTAAGAGGCAACATTTGTCCTTTAACCTCTTAAGGACGCAGGGTGTGCCTGTACACCCTGCGCCTGGTCCCGGTGTCTAAAACGGGATCTCGCCATGACCCCACATCACACCGGGTCGGTGCCGGCTGCTAATGATAGCTGGGACCCTGGGCTAATAGCGTGCGGCACAGATCGTTGTGCCGCGCACTATTAACCTTTCAGCTTTGATCGCCGCGTCCAAAACTAAAGTAAAAGCTTCCCAGCAGCTCAGTCGGGCTGATCGGGACTATCGCGATAAAATTGCAATGTCTCAATCAGCTAGGACGCGAGCGGAGGTCCCCTCACCTGTCTTCATCATGTCCGATCAGCATTTGATTGCTCCAAGCCTGAGCTACAGGCTTGAGCAATCGAGTCCCTAGAATGCTGATCCATGCAAAGCTATGGCTTTGCAGGGATCAGGGTAAAAGATCAGTGTGTGCAGTGTTATAGGTCCCTATGGGAGCTATAGCACTGCAGAAAAAAAGTGAATAAAGATCATTTAACCCCTTCCCATAAAAAAATAACTGTGCAAATAAAAATTAACATATTTGGTATTGCAGCGTGCGTAAACTATAAAAATATATTGTTAATTAAACCGCACGGTCTATGGCGTACGTGCAAAAAAAAAATTCAAAGTCCAAAATAGTGTGTTTTTGGTCACTTTTTATATCATAAAAAAATGAATAAAAAGCGATCAAAAAGTCTGATCAATACAAAAATGGTACCAATAAAAACTTCAGAATACCGGCCCATACACGGAAAAATTAAAAAGTTATAGGGGACAGAAGATGACAATTTTAAACGTATAAATTTTCCTGCATGTAGTTATGATTTTTTTCAGAAGTACGACAAAACCAAACCTATATAAGTAGGGTATCATTTTAACCGTATGGACCTACAGAATAAAGATAAGGTGTCATTTTTACCGAAAAATGCACTGTGTAGAAACTAAAGTCCCCAAATTTACAAAATTAAATTTTTTCAATTTTGTCGCACAATTAATTTTTTTTCCACTTCGCCGTGGATTTTTTGGGTAAAATGACTAATGTCACTGCAAAGTAGAATTGGTGGCGCAAAAAATAAGCCATCATATGGAATTTTATGTGCAAAATTGAAAGGGTTAGGATTTTTAGAAGGTGATAAGGGAAAAATGAAAAACACTGAGTCCTTAAGGGGTTAATGTCCCCCCCACATCTGTGGCTTCTACATGTACAAGATTGTCTAACCTTTTTCTTGTAGTAAACATATTTTTTCCTCTGGTCTTATTGTTCATAATCCACCTATTACTTGTTTCCTGGTGTGGTGATTATATTTCCTGAATAATATTCCCTTGTGATATTTGTATTAAAGTAGCTGCTAGGCCAAAAGGACGCTGATTTCCTAATACTATTAACCATTTTGTCACAGTGTGCCCTTAAATCATCTAAGATATCAAGATTACCTTGGAAAATGAACTATATATCAGGATGGAATATCTAATATAATATTAGGTCATCTACCTCTGTAAATATATATATATATATATATATATATATATATATATATATATATATATATATCTTTTTTTTTTTTGTAAGATCAAAGCAATAACAATTAACTGATATCTACATTGGGACAGTATGGAGACAATTATCAATGTTGTCTTTGGAAAGTGAGTTTTGAAGTAATTTATTTTTATTTTTTGCTTATGTGCGACACATTTATCATCATCAAGGGGGTTAATAAATTTGGCTAACATAAGCTAACATTTTTGTATGATTCCTCTGCGACTTTTCTGCAATAAAATAAGGGATAAGTTATATCTCACTACAGAACTCCTTTAAATGGAGGGTTCCTAACCTTCTATTTTGAGCGAAAAGTTGAACTTCCATGCTCTGTTGTAGTCTATGGTAATTTTTTACCATCAAGTGCACTTACCTGTGTATTTCTTGTGTAAAAATACACCAAAGTCCTAGGACCAATATCCCCAGCAGGAGACATACTTTATTCATAAGTGAAGTTGTCCTGAGAGGCTTAGCTTGCAAAATCTGTAACGGGGCCCCCAACTACAATGCTTTATTTATGGCATTAGTTTTCTCATATAAGAAAGACACTAGTTGTCCCCTTATAACTGATCCCCTTTTAAAATCTATTCGTATATTTATATATATATATATATATATATATATATATATATACACATATACATACAGTGGTCCCTCAACATACAATGGTAATTCGTTCCAAACGACCCATCGTTTGTCGAATCCATCATATGTTGAGGGATTCGTGCAATGTAAAGTGTAGGAAGTTATACTCACCTGTCCCCGCCGCTCCAGACCGCGTCCTCACCGTTCCCGATGCTGTCCCAGGGGCTCCCGATGCTGTTCCGCTGCTCCGGCGTCTTCTTTGGGATCCTCCGGCTTTTTCCGCATCTTCTCCGGTGTCCGGGCCTCGCTTTCTGGTGACGTTATTACGCTGCAGCGCCGGGACGGCCTGTGCAGCGACGTAATAACGACGACGGAAAGCGAGGCCCGGACCCCGGAGAAGATGCAGAAAACACCGGAGGATCGCGAAGTGGACCCCTGAGCAGCGGGACCTGCGCCTGGTCCCGGTGTCTAAAACGGGATCTCGCCATGACCCCACATCACACTGGGTCGGTGCCGGCTGCTAATGATAGCTGGGACCCTGGGCTAATTAGCTTGCAAAATCTGTAATGGGGCCTCCAACTATAATGCTTTATTTATGGCACCCGGAGCAGCGGGGATAGATAAGTGAACCTGTCCAGGATGCTTAAACTGCTATCTGACAGCAGCTTAAGCATTTTGCGCTGTGGGATAGCAGTTAATGCGATGGCCCCGGCATATAAAAGCATCGTATGTCGATGCTGACATCGACATGCGATGGCCTCTGAGAGGCCATTGTATGTTGATTTGATCATATGTCGGGGCCATCGCATGTCGGGGGGGGTTACTGTATATATATACATATATATATGTATTTGTTTTTGTGTTTGTTTTTTTAACCTCTTAAGGACGCAGGGTTTTTCCGTTTTTGCATTTTCATTTTTTCCTCATCATCTTCTAAAAATCATAACTCTTTCAATTTTGCACCTAAAATTCCATATGAAGGCTTATTTTTTGCGCCACCAATTCTACTTTGCAGTGACATTAGTCATTTTACCAAAAAATCCACGGCGAAATGGAAAAAAAATTCATTGTGCGACAAAATTGAAGAAAAAAATTCCATTTTGTAACTTTTGGGGGCTTCTGTTTCTACGCAGTACATTTTTTGGTAAAACACCTTATCTTTATTCTGTAGGTCCATACGGTTAAAATGATACCCGACTTATACACGTCTGATTTTGTCGCACTTCGGAAAAAAATCATAACTACATGCAGGAAAATGTATACGTTAAAAATTGTCATCTCTTGACCCCTATAACTTTTTTATTTTTCCGTGTACAGGCCGGTATGTGGGCTAATTTTTTGCGCCTGATCTGAAGTTTTTATCGGTACCATTTTTGTATTGATCGAACTTTTTGATCGCTTTTTATTCATTTTTTCATGATATAAAAAGTTACCAAAAATATGCAATTTTGGACTTTTTTTTTGAGCGTATGCCATTAACCCTGCGGTTTAATTAATGATATATTTTTTATAATTCGGACATTTCTGCATGCGGCGATACCACATATGTTTATTTTTATTTACACCGTTTTTGTTTTTTTAAATGGGAAAAGGGGGGGGGGGGGGTGATTCAAACTTTTATTAGGGAAGGGGTTAAATGATCTTTATTCACTTTTTTTTCTCTCTTTTTTTGCAGTGTTATAGCTCCCATAGGGACCTATAACACTGCACACACTGATCTTTTACATTGATCCCTGCAAAGACATAGCTTTGCGTTGATCAGTGTTATAGGCGGTCGATTGCTCAAGCCTGGATCTCAGGCTTGGAGCAATCAATCGCCGATCGGACATGACGTAGGCAGGTAAGGGGACCTCCACTCACGTCCTAGCTGATTTGCGATTTTATCACGATGGTCCCGATCAGCCTGACTGAGCTGCCGGGAAGCTTTCACTTTAGTTTTAGACGCATCAATCAACTTTGATCGCCGCGTCTAAAGGGTTAATAGCGCACGGCACAACGATCGGTGCCGCACGCTATTTGCCCAAGGTCCCAGCTATCATTAGCCACCGGGACCGACCCAGTATGACGGGACAGGGCGTACAGGTACGCCCTGCGTCCTTAAGAGGTTAATAAATTGTGGTGTTGCCATGGCAACCAATCATCTCATTCCTCTTTTGGAAAACAATTTAGAAGAATAAAGCAAAAGTCTCACAAAAATTTAGATTAAAAAAAATCTTAGTTTTCTCCTAATTAGGGAATTTGCAGAAGGGATCAGTATTATTTCCAGTAACTTGTCAGTAGGGTTAATAAATTGTATAACGTATATTAAATTTGGTTTCCAAGGTTTTAAGCCGTAATCGTATTTGCTGCCATTAGAACATTAAAAACTACATTTCCTGGTTTGAAGATACCAGTCAGTTATTGAGCATCTGGCATCATTTTCTCGTATTCCAAACCCGTGTAATGACACATCATTTTTCTGTATTTTGATAAAAGGGAAAGGCCTGGGTCAGATATTTAAACTAAAGATTCATCATCATCAATCACTATGCCAGCCTTCCACATGAAAACAACCCAGCATTGCCTGCCAGCTTAGTTTCTTTGTATTTTACAGAGACTTTGTGAAGGGGCTATGTTCTATTACAAAGTTACCTAAATGGGCACTTTCAGAACCAAAAATGTGTATATATGTTGCACATCTTGGCAAAACATTACCTTTCTAATACACTTCATAAAAAATGTTATCTCCTTTTTATAGAAATCATGGCTTATAAAAAAAAAAGACCACTAGGGGCCCCCATACCATCCAGAACATAATCCTGCCCGGCAGCAGCATCATATTTGTCCCAGCTGAAGCAGGTTACAGAACAGCCTGCAGTGATTGTATGAAGAGACACAGCACAGCAGACTCAGGGAGGAAGTGAATGCATGGTGAGTGACGGTGGGCTCAGTACTTACTTCGGACATACAATACATACAGAGCTGAATAGCGGCAGCTCCCTCTCAGTAGCTATTCACACACTGTGTTGGGGACGTCATTCTCCTACGATTTTCATGATAGATTCCAGCACTGGTGCTCAGTCATAGAGTGTAGCCATATAAACATAGACAAAACATGCAGATGGCACTCTTCTATTAAAATCAAATCGACACGTGCACAAGTTTCCATATAGCAGGGAGCACTCAGGGACGTTACTCTGGATGGCTGTTTCTTGCTGACGCATTCCTCTAGCCATGGACATGTCCGTTCCTGAGCAGTGGATGTCAGAATGAGTGAGCATCAGAACAGAGGGATTTGTGAGCCAAATACAGAAGCTAGATACATAAAGACATGTCAAGCATCTACATGACCTAGTGAGTAACATATATAAGCATTATTATTTTTATGTGATATGACAGGTACGCTTTAAAGAGATACTCCAGTTATGAAAAATGTATCCCCCTTTCCACAGGATAAGTGTCTGATCACAGAAACCTCCAGAACAGGGTTCGACTCACCTAAGTGAATGCTCTGGCCCCCATATTCAGGGAGGAACTGATCTCGACAGTGATTGCCCAATCAATCACCGGATGCAGCAGTGTCCCGCCTTAGATTTACATACCCTATCCTGTCGATAGGGAATATATTGTTCATAACTGGAGGACCCCACTGACTCATTTGGTTTATTGTCACCATCCAACATCTTCTCTGCATCTCAATCCATTTCTTTTTACCTGTAATTGTCATGTTGTCATGGAAACCATTTTATATAATATTGAAATGTACAAGACTTTAAGTGAAAGGAGACATTTAAAGGATATTCCCGTGTAAAACTTTTTTTTTTTTTTATGAACTGGTGCCAGAAATTTATACAGATTTGTAAATTACTTCTATAAAAAATCTTAATCCTTTCAGTACTTTTTAGCAGCTGTTTTCTACAGAGGAAAATCTTTATTTTTTTAATTTCTTTTTTTGTCTTGACCACAGTGCTCTCTGCTGACACCTGATGCCTGTATCAGGAACTGTCCAGAGCAGAAGAAAATCCCCATTGCAAACCTATGCTACTCTGGACAGTTCCTGACACGTACAGAGATGTCAGCAGAGAGCACTGTGGACAACACAAAAAAGAAATTAAAAAAGTAAAGAATTTCCTCTGTAGCATACAGCTGCTAAAAAGTACTAAAAGTATTAAGATTTTTTAATAGAAGTAATTTACAAATCTGTTTAACTTTCTGGCACCAGTTCATTTAAAAAAAAAAAAAAGTTTTCCACCGGAGTACCCCTTTAACCTGTTGGGGACGAAGGGCGTTTGCATACGCCCTTGCGTCCTGGTACGCCCGTGGGAATTTCGGTCCCCGCCGCGCGCCGGGCGGGGACCGGGCCGGGGTGACTGCTGATATCTATCAGCAGGCACCCCGTGCAAATGCCCAGGGGGGTCATTAGACCCCCCATGTAGGCGATCGGCGCAAATCGCAAGTGAATTCACACTTGCGATTTGCGCCGATTCCGGGTCATTACGGGTCTATGGTGACCCGGTGACCCGGAATAGAAGGGGGATCGCAGGTGTCTAAGACACCCACGATCCCCCTGTAGTGATAGGAGTGAGGTGGCAGGGGTGCCACCCCTCCTATCCCTGCTATTGGTGGTCTAGACGCGACCACCAATAGCAGATCAGGGGCGGAGGGGTTTACTTTCGTTTTCCCCATCCTGCCCTCCCACAATAGGCGGGGCAGAACGGGGAAAATCAAGAGGAGCGGCGCCGGAGTCCACTTACCCCTCCGGAGGCTGCGGAGCGACGGGGATCGGCGGGCGGCGACGGAGATCTGCGGAGAAGAGGACGGCTCCCGGATGCGACGGAAGCCGGTGAGTAGTTGCATAGCAACATCTAGAGGGCTACAGTCTGAGACCACTATAGTGGTCTCTAGACTGTAGCCCTCCAGATGTTGCAAAACTACAACTCCCAGCATGCCCAGACAGCTGTTTGCTGTGTGGGCATGCTGGAATTTGTAGTTTTGCAACAGCTGGAGGTCTGCAGTTTAGAGACCACTGCACAGTGATCTCTATACTGCCCTCTAGATCTTGCAAAACTACAACTCCTAGCATGCCCACACAGTTGTTTGCTGTCTGGGCATGCTGGGAGTTGTAGTTTTGCAACATCTATAGGTCCACAGTTTGGAGATCACTGTTCTCTAAATTGTAGCACTCCAGATGTTGCAAAACTACAAATTCCAGCATGCCCACACAGAAAACAGCTGTCTCTGCATGCTAGGAGTTGTAGTTGCGTACCTCCAGCTGTTGCATAACTACATCTCCCAGCATGCCCTTCGGTGATCAGTCATGCTGGGAATTGTAGTTTTGCAACAGCTGGAGGCACACTGGTTGGAAAATACTGAGTTAGGTAACAGAATCTAACTCAGTATTTTCCAACCAGTGTGTCTCCAGCTGTTTCAAAACTACAACTCCCAGCATGTACTGACAGACCGTGCATGCTGGGAGTTGTAGTTTTGCAACAGCTGGAGGCTCACTGGTTGGAAAATACTGAGTTAGGTAACAGAACCTAACTGAAGGTTTTCCAACCAGTGTGCCTCCAGCTGTTGCAAAACTACAACTCCCAGCATGTACTGACAGACCGTGCATGCTGGGAGTTGTAGTTTTGAAACAGCTGGAGGTTCCCCCCCATGAGAACGTACAGGGTACATTCACACGGGCGGGTTTACAGCAAGTTTCCTACTTCAAGTATGAGCTGCGGCAAATTTTTGCTGCAGCGCAAATTCCTAGCGGGAAACTCGCCGTAACCCGCCAGTGTGAATGTACCCTAAAAACACTACACTAACACCTAATAAAGAGTAAAACACTACATATACACCCCCTTACACTGTCCCCGCCAATAAAAATAAAAAACGTATTGTACAGAAGTGTTTCCAAAATGGAGCCTCCAGCTGTTGCAAAACAACAACTCCCAGCATTTCCGGACAGCCACTGACTGTCCAGGCATGCTGGGAGTTTAGCAACAGCTGGAGGTACCCTGTTTGGGAATCACTGGCGTAGAATACCCCTATGTCCACCCCTGTGCAATCCCTAATTTAGTCCTCAAATGCGCATGGTGCTCTCTCACTTTGGAGCCCTGTCGTATTTCAAGGCAACAGTTTAGGGCCACATATGGGGTATCTCTGTACTCGGGAGAAATTGCACTACAAATTTTGGGGGGCTTTTTCTACTTTTAGCCCTTATGAAAAGGAAAAGTTGGAAAAAAAAGGAAAAAAAGACCCCCAAAATTTGTAACGCAATTTCTCCTGAGTACAGAAATACCCCATATGTGGCCGTAAAATACTCTGCGGGCGCATAACAAGGCTCAGGAGTGAGAGCGCACTATGTACATTTGAGGCCTAAATTGGTGATTTGCACAGGGGTGGCTGATTTTACAGCGGTTCTGAGATAAACCCAAAAAATACCCACATGTGACCCCATTTTGGAAACTACACCCCTCACGTAATGTAATAAGGGGTACAGTGAGAATTTATGCCCCACAAGTGTCTGACAGATTTTTGAAACAGTGGTCCGTGAAAATGAAAATTTTTACTTTTTTGTTTGCACAGCCCACTGTTCCAAAGATCAAACGCCAGTAGGGTGTAAATGCTCACTGTACCCCTTATTACATTCCGTGAGGGGTGTAGTTTCCAAAATGGGGTCACATGTGGGGGGTCCACTGTTCTGGCACCACGGGGGGCTTTGTAAATGCACATGGCCCCCGACTTCCATTCCAAACAAATTATCTCTCTAAAAGCTCAACGGCGCTCCTTCTCATCTGAGCGTTGTAGTTCGCTCGCAGTGCACTTGACGTCCAAACATGGGGTATTTCCATACTCATAAGAAATGGGGTTACAAATTTTGGGGGGCATTTTCTCCTATTACCCTTTGTAAAAAAGTAAAATTTGGGGAAAAGCCAGCATTTTAGTGGAAAAATTATTTTTTTCATTTACACATCCGACTTTAACAAAAAGTTGTCAAACACCGTACCCCTTGTTACGTTTCTTGAGGGGTGTCGTTTCCATAATAGTGTGTGATGTGGGGGGGGGTTTGCTGTCCTGGCACCATAGGGGCTTCCTAAATGTGACATGCCCCCCAAAAACCATTTCAGAAAAACTCACTCTCCTAAATCCCATTGTTGCTCCTTCGCTTCTGAGCCCTCTAGTGCGCCCGCCGAACACTTGACATACACATATGAGGTATTTTCTTACTCGAGAGAAATTGGGTTACAAATTTTGAGAGGATTTTTTTCCTTTTACCCCTTGTAAAAATTCAAAAACTGGGTCTACAAGAACATGCGAGTGTAAAAAAATGAAGATTTAGAAATTTCTCCTTCACTTTGCTGCTATTCCTGTGAAACACCTAAAATGTCATTTTGAATACTTTGAGGGGTGCAGTTTTTTTAATGGGGTCATTTATGGGGTATTTCTAACCAGAAGACCCTTCAAATCCACTTCAAACCTGAACTGGTCCTTGAAAAATTCCGATTTTGAAAATTTTGCGAAAAATTGGAAAATTGTTGCTGAACTTTGAAGCCCTCTGATGTCTTCCAAAAGTAAAAACTCATCAATTTTCTGATGGAAACATAAAGTAGACATATTGTATATGTGAATCAATATATAATTTATTTGGAATATCCATATTCCTTATAAGCAGAGAGCTTCAAAGTTAGAAAAATGCAAAATTTTAAAATTTTTCATGAAATTTTTGAATTTTTCACCAAGAAAGGATGCAAGTATCGCCGAAAATTTACCACTAACATAAAGTAGAATATGTCACAAAAAAACAGTCTTGGAATCAAATTCATAAGTAAAAGCATCCCAGAGTTATTAATGCTTAAAGTGACAGTGGTAAGATTTGCAAAAAATGCTCCCCTCCTTAGGGTCATAATGGGCTCCGTCCCCAAGGGGTTAATGGTGCAAACTGCTTGCAGCCTTGCTCTTAGTGTAGTGTGGATGCCATCTCTGTACCGGACAGGTGACTGGCGGGGTGCCTGGTGTTGGATTGGCCATCAATCGTTTCAGCCCAGAAAACCCCTTTAAGGTTGGTGCTTGGGTCATTCATGTTGTATCCAAACTCTGAAGGTGTGTTACTATTTAGGAGCCCTTTCAGCTTGATCTGTTTCCAAACTAGTGCAATCATAACATGTTGCTGGAAATCACTGTTCTGAATTATGCTGCCTGATCCCACTAAGGAAACTATAAAGCGTCTTCAAAGTACTATTGAAGTGTATTATACTCTTTGTATCCCGATGAAATAAAACATATTATTTCTATTCATGCTGGCTGTTTTCTTTTCCATTATTGGGATCTCCTCTCACATTTTCCTGGCATGCATGATTTTAAGTTGCATTACATATGCCTATGAATCTTTTTTCCTCAAATATTTATTTGGAGCCACTCAGCAGGCCTCATTTGTTTTAATTAAAAAGCAGACCACCAGGAGTAAATGGACTTTGTGAGTAATAACGCTTCTTGCTTGTGCAGGAGTTTCTGAGTGGAACTGGCGTGAGAATGGCCTCACTGCATTTTTTCTGGTTTTCTTCTATGTTTATTTTTGGAGTAACTGGAGTAATCAGGGAAACGTTCTGGGTACACAGACTTTTCTCTCTCCTTTAGCACAAACATCTAAATGCAACGTCAAAGAAAGCTTAAAACTAGAAAGTCCGGTTCAGAGTTGGCTTTGCTCAAAACCGCATCTTTTGTGGGAAAGATTCTTTTTTTTGAATAGGATAAAAACTTCTGCCATGTGTAGAATAAGCATTCATCTTTCTGTGCGTCATATTACAAACCCAGAAATGAAAGCTTTTCAGATTTAAATAATGGTGTTTTTTTTTTTTCTAAAATGTTAAACTAATGGTAACGCCTTCACAGCATTGCATTGGTTTAAGTGACACTGCTCTCTAGTGGTGAAAAGCTAATACATAAATGGCCCCTCATTTTATTTTGTGTGACTGTTTTTATTTATTTTATTAAATAAATAATAGTACATTTATATCTTGCTGACCATCATAAAGTATTTTACCAAGAAGAATTACATTTTTTTAAAGACTCTGTTCCATGTGTGTTTAAAGCCTTTGACAATGCCATCAAATATATAGGGGTTTTCCAGGACCTAAATTAATATATAAAAAACATTTAGTTGTATAGCAGATGGCTAAACAAATCTCCCCATGTACATTTTAGTAATTTTCCCTTTTTCCTGTGATGTTAAAGCTATGTGCAATTCTTCCCTGTATGTTTTCATTCTTCACCTCCTCTTCCTGCCTACTGTCCCATCATACCCAGAATGCCTTGAGACTAGGGTGGTCTGGATGATGACGAAGGCCGCAGTGGTCTTCCACCTGCGGACCTCCAGATGTTTCAAAACTACAACTCCCAGCATACCCGAAGTTGTAGTTTTGCAACATATGGAGGTCCGCAGGTTGAAGACCCCTGAAAGGGATTGAAAGGCGGAGATGGACGGCCAGGACCAACCCCTCACAGCTAAAGCCAGAAACATTTTTGTTCACTTGAGTATAAGCCGAGGGGGGCGTTTTCAGCATGAAAAATCGTGCTGAAAAACTCGGCTTATACTCAAGTATATACGGTAATTACAGTTGTACAATTCAACTGAATGTGAGCTAACAGATGTTTTACCACTCAAAATGGCCCAAAAACTGTCCGTTCACATAGCATTATACTACTATCTTACTCACAAGGAAACACAGAGCAAAAAACAACTCACATTACTTGGCCAAGTTTTCCAATATTATATATTGGTGATATAGAAGTGTTATTTTATTTCTATGCAGATAACAGCGATACTAAGAAATACACCATTGTAGACTCAGGTTGGCTCCACATATACTACTGCTGCTTTCATAACACTAATATATTCTGCAAAGCTGTACAGAGATTGTCATTACTCACATTAGTTTATTTTCTAAGACATATACCCTAGAGCAGTGGTCTCCAAACTGTAGCCCCCCAGGTGCACAATTAAAAGGTACAAAATACTGTTAGTCCAATAAAAAAGGCATTACAAGTTTCTGTATCATTCTGTTATTTTTGCATCTGATTCAATGGACTAACATATATATATAATTATTTATATATACAGTAAATGTTGGTGCCCCTGAAATTTTTCAAGAAAATTAAGTATTTCTCATAGAAAAAGATTGCAGTAACACATATTTTGCTATACACATGTTTATTCCCTTTGTGTGTATTGAAACTAAAGCAAAAAAGGAGGAAAAAAAATCTAATTGGACATAAAGTCACAACAAACTCCAAAAATGGGCTGGACAAAATTATTGGCAACCTTTCAAAATTGTGGAAAATGAAGATTGTTTCCAGCATGTGATGCTCCTTTAAACTCACCTGGGGCAAGTAACAGGTGTGGGCAATATAAAAATCACACCTGAAAGCAGATAAAAAGGAGAGAAGTTCACTTAGTCTTTGCATTGTGTGTCTGTGTGTACCACACTAAGCATGGACAACAGAAAGAGGAGAAGAGAACTGTCTGAGGACTTGAGAACAAAAATTGTGGAAAAATATCAACAATCTCAAGGTTACAAGTCCATCTCCAGAGATCTAGATTTGCCTTTGTCCACAGTGCGCAACATTATCATTACCATGGCACTGTAGCTAATCTCCCTGGGCATGGACAGAAGAGAAAAATTGATGAAAGGTGTCAATGCAGGATAGTCCAGATGGTGGATAAGCAGCCCCAAACAAGTTCCAAATATATTCAAGCTGTCCTGCAGGTTCAGGGAGCATCAGTGTCAGCGCGAACTATCTGTCGACATTTAAATGAAATGAAACGCTATAAGTAAGCAAAAATCCTTCTGGGAAAACGTCTTGTGGACAGATGAGACCAAGGTAGAGCTTTTTGGTAAAGCACATCATTCTACTGTTGATGAGGCCTACAAAGAAAAGAACACAGTACCTACAGTGAAATATGGTGGAGGTTCAATTATGTTTTGGGGGTGTATGCTGCCTCTGGCACTGGGCGCCTTGAACGTGTGCAAGGCATCATGAAATCTGAGGATTACCAACAGATTTTGGGTCGCACTGTACAGTCCAGTGTCAGAAAGCTGGGTTTGCGTCCAAGATCTTGGGTCTTCCAGCAGAACAATGACCCCAAGCATACGTCCAAAAACACCCAAAAATGGATGGCAACAAATGCGCTGGAGAGTTCTGAAGTGGCCAGCAATGAGTGCAGATCTAAATCCCATTGAACACCTGTGGAGAGATCTTAAAATTGCTGTTGGGAAAAGGCGCCCTTCTAATAAGAGAGACCTGGAGCAGTTTGCAAAGGAAGAGTCGTCCAACATTCCGGCTGAGAGGAGTAAGAAGCTTATTGATGGTTATAGGAAGCGATTGATTTCTGTAATATCCAAAGGCTGTGCAACCAAATATTAAGTTAAGGGTGGCAATAATGTTGTCCAGCCCATTTTTGGAGTTTGGTGTGACATTATGTTCAATTTGCTTTTTTCCTCCCATTTTTGATTTAGTTCCAATACACACAAGGGGAATAAACATGTGCATAGCAAAACGTGTTACTGGAATCCTTTTCTGTGAGAAATACTTATTTTTCTAAATTTAAGGGGTGCCAAGAATTATGGCCATGACTATATATATAAGATATTTGAGAACACAATTTTCCGTGTGATATGTCCACTCCATGCAGTCTGTAAGTGCTTTATTTTGCTCTGTTCCACTGCCGCCAACAGTAATATGCAATATGATCCATTGCAAGCATAGCATCTGGCAGAGAATGGTGACAATTCTGCTCATGTTGTAATACATTACTGAAAGTTGAGCTATGTCTTCCAGTTTACAATGTACTCATCCCTGTTAAAATGCTTCATTAAATGTTCGCATAACGAAAAAGTCCCCAGTTTGTCCTCTAGGTAACCCTG